>NW_005371249.1:1519797-1524163 GCF_000412655.1 Myotis brandtii | reverse complement strand
GCCTGGGAGGGAACCCGAGTCCTCGCTCGGGTAGTTGTCTTGGCCTCCCACGCCCTCAGGCGTTTCACAGGCCGAGACCAGAGCCATGCTGTCGTGTGGCGGGCCCGGAGCCCTGACTGCTAGGGGCTCTGATGGCGAACACGAGCGACCGGCACCCCGAGCTCCGCCCGGCCCCCCGCGGCCCGGCCGAGAACAAAGCTGTGGGGAAAAGCGGTGGCAGGGCACGCACACAGCTCCCGATGATGAATTTGTAATGGTCCTGACTCACCACTGACAAGCTTGGAGTTGGTGATAACAAAACATTTTTTAAAAATTATTTTTTTTACAACCATTACATGATTTGCCGCAAGTGAAACTCAACAGTCTTAACAAACCATTGAAAGTTCGAACTTTTGCACCTTGATTTTTCTATTAATGCCGAATCCCCTGCAGCTAGATTGGAGCCACTGAAAGGTCACCTCAGGCACAAAAGGACTAACATTAAGGGATGTTGTGCAAGAAAGTGTCATTGGCTTTCTTTTTCAAATGTCACTTTGAAATATCACTTTGGAAGGAGGCATAACAAATATGTATGGCTGGGAGGAGTCGGCCTTTTCACTAAATTCCTATTTATAATATCTTTTGTATTTTGTAGTATATGCACATATCCGAATGAAAGATAATAAAGTTAATTGAAAAATAATGGTGGCAGAGAAACTCAATTGAAGTGGATGGATATGAGATTTAGTTTGGAAGCGGAATAGGTGAAACTGATGGATTAGGTGTGAGGGATGACAGAAGAAGAAAACAAGGATGACCCCGGTGTTTGGCATTAGTACTGAGTGATTGGTGCCGGTTACCAAGGTGGGAAAGCTGGGGGTGTGCCCAGGTGTGGGGCGTTAACAGCAGTTTTAATTTGGGATGTGTTATGTTGGAGAGACCTATGAGATGCCACATGCAGCTACTCAACAGGCAATAAGATATACGAGTCTGAATACAGAGTCACCAGACTATAGATGATGAATAAATTTCCTACTATTGTTGTAACAAACTTAGTGGCTTGAAATAACACAATTGTTTATCTTATGGTTCTGGGACTTAGGAGTCTGAAATGGGTTTCACAGGGCTAAAATCAAGGTAGCAGTGCAGGCATCACATACACAAAAATTGTAACTGTGTGGTGATGGAGATGAACTAGACTCACTGTGGTGATCATTTAGCAATATGCAGGGTGGGGCAAAATAATACAATAAATAATAAATACAGGAATAAACTGTTTCGTGAACTCACACCTGTTTTTAAGCCTACTTTTGCCCCATCCTGTGTACATACATTGAGTCATTATGTTGTACACCAGAAACATATAATGTATGCCAAATATATCTTTTTTTCTTTTGCTTTTGCTTTTTTTTTTAAGAAAAAAGGAATCAGTAGGTCTGCCTTTCTAGGCTGCAGGGGGAGACTCTGTTTCCTTATCTTTTCAGTTTTTAGAGGCTGCCCACATTCCTTGACTTGTGGCCCCTCTGACCTGCTTCCCTTGCCACATCTTCTCTGACGCCCCTGCTTCCCTTGTTCACATAAAAGGACCTGTATGATTACAGTGGGTCCGGTCCACTCAGGTAGTTCAGAATAATCTTCCCTCAAAATCCTAATTTAATCACATCTGGAAAGTCTCTTCTACGTAAGGAAACATTCACAGGTTCTGAGGATTAGGATGTAGACATCTTTGGGGAGGTATTATTTTGCCTACCACAAGTGGTATTAAAAGTCCCAGGAGATGTTCAAGAGGGGAATATAAGTTTTTAAAATGTCTTATTGATTTTAGAGAGAGGAAGGGTGAGGGAAGGAGAGAAACAGGGATCTGCTGTCTCCCGCATGCCCCCTCCCAGGGTGGAGCCTGAAACCCGGGCATGTGACCTGACCAGAAATGGACCTGGTGACCTCTCTGTTCATGGGACAATGCTCAGTCAACTGAGTCACAACGGCCAGGGCTGGGCATATCATTTTTAAAGTCACATGCCATCCCAGCAAATACCCAGAACAGAACTTCACTTTTTTTCTCTTGAAGTTAAGAAAAATTAATTTCAAAAACAGTGTTGATGTTCAGTTTTTTTAAAATCTGGATGTTTATTAAATGAGTGTGTGTAGTTTATAAAATTTTTAATTGTACATTTAACATGTGCATGTTTTTGTACGCATATTATAAATACAATATGTTTTTTAAACATTGTTTCAGATTATAACTAGGAATATAAATACTTTTAATAATAGGTAATACAACCCTGGCCAGGTGGCTCAGTTTGTTGGAGCGTCATCCATATACCAAAAGGTTGCAGGTTCGATTCCCAGTCAGGGCACATATCCAGGTTTCTGGTTCCATCCCCAATAGGGGCTTGCAAAGAAGGCAACAATGAATGTTTCTCATTCACAGCAATGTTTCTTTCTCTCCTGCTTCCTCTCTCTCTAACAAACAATAAAAACTGCCCTGGCCGGTTTTCTCAATGGTTAGAGAGTCGGCTGGTGAACCAAAGGGTCTCAAGTTCAATCCCCGGCCCCCCATCAGAGTGTGTGCAGGAGGCAGCTGGTGGATCGCTCTCTCTCTCTCTCTCTCTCTCTCTCTCCCTCCCTCCCTCCTCCTCCTCCTCTTCCTCTCCTCCTTCCTTTCTACTCTCTCTAAAGATCAGTGAGGAAAATATCCTCAGGTGAAGATAAATAAATAAATAGATACTCATAACAAGAAGAGAAGCCTTTTTTGAAATTTGTATTTCAGGACCATTAATCACTGTTCATATCCCCAACCACTAATCAGTTTATCACATCAGCCAATCAGCTTTTTAGAGCACCTGTGGTGGTGAGCTGTCCCTGTGCTAGCTTTTCCAATTATAGAACAAAAGTACAAATAAATACAAGGACTGTGTAAAATACTGCCCTTTATTGGGATTTTTAAATGTATTGTATGGGCTATGCAAGTATTATATTTTAAACCGGTAAATAATTGTATTACTTATCTACCTGCCAAGGAAATGAGGTAAGTCAGAGTGTCTAGTCACCCCTGACTAATAGGAGTTCAGAAAGTTTAATTGGCCCAGCAATTCCAGCAGAACAGGAAAAGTGTTAAAAACGAGTTTGCCTTTAACTTTGGCTCTGTTATAAAATGTTGGATCAACTACATTATGTTCTAAAATAACTGCTCATTAAAGAGTTCCATGGGGAGGAAAGAACAGTGGGGCGGGAGGAAGAGTTAGTAGGAAGTATGCTCTTTTGGACTTCAAAGGATCAGGCTGAGAACAACAGTATTCAGAACAGCAATAAGCCTTTGGGAAAGTTCATGCTTTCTCACACAGGCCGGGGAGCCAGCCAAGGCACTGGGCCAGGACTCCGGGAGCTGATGAACAGCCAATTAGTACTGGGCGTGCAGCTAACAGTGAAGATGGGGTCCCACATGCCATCCCTTTGGAGGACTGAAGTGAGCTCTCGATACCTCTGTGGATGCTTAAGACACATCCAAAGATACATAATTAATATCTGTAAGTCCAAAGCATGAACAAAAGGCCTCCACCTCTCTCTTCTCATGTCTTTCATTCCCCTCCTCTGGAATGAATCTAATTCAACCTTTCAAATCCTTTCTGTTGTTCCTCCCGCCCCTGCTTCCTGTCCCTAAACGTGGCCAGTCCCTGAATTACACCTCTGCCTCTGGTCCTCTACACACACCATCGTTTGGAATGTCTTTCACTCTCAAGTCTTCCATTTTGACTTCTGGGTAGATAATTCCTTGGTTGCATATACTCATTTGCCGGAGTCCATTCATTGTCTTCACTAGCTGAGTTTAGACAGAAACCCCCCCCAAAAGCTAGTAGCCATTGAAAGTCCTAGCAAAGGTCAGGGCTGTGCACCACCCAGTTAATCTAGGAACCACTCAGTTAATTTAGGTAATAATAGTTGAAGCATCCCCACCTTAGTTCCCTTAATTCCTTAGATAGTTATGTAGATCCTTGTTGATTATTGTTAATCAGATACACTCGGAAATCTATTGATGAGTTAATCAGATACTTTTGTCTACTCCTGGAAATTGCTGATCTGTGTGTCATTGAAACTTCCTTACCCTAAGGGCTACTCCAGATCAATAAAAGATTGGAGCAGCCTGAGCATGGGTGGAAGTCCTTCGGGACTTGCCCGCCTGGTCCCCCAATATTGCAAAATTATCTCGTGTCTTTTTCTCTCATTTGCTGTGCGGCTCCTCTTTCAGGTACCGAACCCTACTCCACGCGGGACATGGAAGGAAACACCCAACACAAGTGTAAAATGGGGAGCGAGCAAGCAAAGTCCTTTCCTTTCTATCCAGTGGGAATGACACCAACACATCAGGAAACAAATCAGTGGTTTCACC
>NW_005371249.1:1496163-1514427 GCF_000412655.1 Myotis brandtii | reverse complement strand
GGACTATCTTTGTGTATTTTAAGAGTTTTACCAAAATTACACAGTTTTCTTAGAAGTATATACATGAATCTTCAGGATTTAAAGTGTGTTATTCAGAAAACTCCAGCCAATTGGGCCTCAATTATAAATATAAACAGTATTCTCCACATTTTTGGGCTTTATACGAAAATTCTTAGGTCTAGAAACAGCAATTCTTAATGTTTGAAAGCACTTTCAAAGGAAAAACACCATTTAAATTAACCGGAATTGTAAACATTATCAGTACTCTCGTTATTTCACAGCTTTCTACCTCTAATCTCGGTGATTGAAAAAGCCCATAAAGATAGAACAGCTCTATTCACTAGTATTGCAAGTGTTACTTCCATGTTTGTAATCATTTCCCGGGACTATCTGCCGGAGTCCATTCATTGTCTTCACTAGCTGAGTTTAGACAGAGACCCCCCAAAAGCTAGTAGCCATTGAAAGTCCTAGTAAAGGTCAGGGCTGTGCACCACTCAGTTAATTTAGATAATAATCTTGAAGCATCCCCACCTTAGTTCCCTTAATTCCTCCGATAGTTATGTAGATCCTTGTTGATTATTGTTAATCAGTTACTCTGCCTACACTTGGAAATCTATTGATGAGTTAATCTGATACTTTTGTCTACTCCTGGAAATTGCAGATCTGTGTGTCATTGAAACTTCCTTACCCTAAGGGCTACTCCAGATCAATAAAAGATTGGAGCAGCCTGAGCATGGGAGGAAGTCCTTCCGGACTTGCCCGCCTGGTGCCCCAATATTGCAAAATTATCTCGTGTCTTTTTCTCTCATTTGTTGTGCGGCTCCACTTTCAGATACCGAACCCTACTCCACGCAGAACGTGGAGGGAGTGTTACTCGACACTCATTCTAGATCTGGGCCCATAATTTCAATTGCCGGCTAGACATTTCCTCACCTCATACTCAATATATAAAATTTAGTTTGGTGTTTTTCCTCTTGACTTCCCCATTTCTCTTAATGGTATCCCTTACCACTTTCATTCAGACTGAAAATCATGGAGTCATATTGTAATATTCTCTCCTCCTCTCTCTCTCGGTCTCTGTTTCTCTCTCTAACTTTTAACATCCAATCTCTCAAATTCTTCAAAATGTGTTTTGTGGGAGTTTTTTTTGGCATCTACTCTTCCCTCCCATTTCTAACATCACCACCTTAGTTCATTCAGATCTTTATCTTTTTATTTCCTTAATTCTGAGATGTCTATGTTTTCACGATTTTACATACCTAAATTCAAGATTTATTTTTAATCATTGTACACATTTAATGTAGAGATTTTTTATTGTAATTAAGCAAATATGGCATCTCAGACCTGGATTACTGTGCTTCTCCTTGCTCTTCCAGCCTGCATTCCCTGCTTCTCGAATCTGTCCTGCACACTAGTGTCTGATTAATCTACTTAAAAGCCTGCTTTCACCAAGTCACTGCTTTGCTTAAGAAAAACTTCCATGTCTCCCCATTCCCTGTTGGGTAAAGTATGCCTAGGGGGTCAACTTTGGCATTGAAAGTCTCCAACGATCATGCCCTGACCTCTTCCCGGCCTGACCAACATGACTCCCCTCCCCGGGTCCTTCTGCCCTGAACAGACCGCTGTCTGCCTCTGTTGATGTCACTCCCCACAATTAAAAGGCGATTCCTCAGCTGCTTATAGCCTACTCAGACTTCAAGTCCTTCTCTGTTGTGGAGTTAGCTCTGTTAGGTATACTTGTCTCCCTGATATATCCTTATCCTTGAATCATGACTTATTTAAGAAATACAGTCTCATCAGCATTGAGTCAAATGAGGAGACCACAACTCTTATCGAAGAGTCATTTCCATCCCCATTCTTTTCCCTCTGGCTAGTCCAGTTCACTTGCATTCAACTTCCCCCATCTCCCCTCTGCCAGCACCGAAGCTAATGATCTTAGTAGTATTACAACAAGGTTGCTTATCTTTATAGTGAATCGAGTGTAAAAGAGCATGGTGAGTTGAGGAACAAAGAGAAATTTAGTGGTGTTATAAGATAGATGTGTGGAGGCAGAAAGCAGCTGGACATGCAGCTCAGATGTGGGGTAAGGCCAGGTCAGTGGGGGCCCTGAGTGATGTCATGCTAAGGAGGCCAGGCTTTCTCCTCGCTAGAATTGGGAGGTTTTTTTAATCATGAGAGTGACATGATCATATTTGCTTCATTAGAGTTGTGGAAGATGAGCTGGGAAGAGGAGGAAGGACTAGAAGAAGGGAGGCCAGTTAAGAATTAATATTTCAGGACCTGAATTAAGGTGATGGACATGGAAATGAAGTGTGAGCGAGAGGACAAAATCAAAAGAATGTGGAGAAAGAATGGACAGAACTTGATGGCAGAAGGAATGATGATGGAAGAGAATAGCTGATGTTTCTACTTCAAAAAACTGGATGACTGGCAATGCTCTCATCTGAAGGAAAGGAGAAGCAGGTGTGGATGGGCTAGAGGAGCCGAGAAGCTGAGCTCTGATTAGGACATGTGGAATTTGCAGCACCTAAAGGACATTTTCATAAGATTGAGGACCTGGAGAAAGATATGTGATGAGGCATAATTCATCCCCCAAACTTTATATCTATTTTTTTAAAATATATTTTTATTGCCGAAACCGGTTTGGCTCGGTGGATAGAGCATCGGCCTGCGGACTGAAAGGTCCCAGGTTCGATTCCGGTCAAGGGCATGTACCTGGGTTGCAGGCACATCCCCAGTAGGAGATGTGCAGGAGGCGGCTGATCGATGTTTCTCTCTCATCGATGTTTCTAACTCTCTATCTCTTTTTTAAAAAAAGAAATTTTTTTAAAATATATTTTTATTGATTTCAGAGAGGAAGAGAGAGAGAGATAGAAACATCAATGATGAGAATCATTGATTGGCTGCCTCCTGCACGCCCCCGACTGGGGATCAAGCCCGCAACCCAGGCATGTGCCCTTGATTGGAATCGAACCTAGGACCCTTCAGTCCGCAGGCCGACGCTCTATCCACTGAGCCAAACCAGCTAGGGCTATATCTATTTTGAAATCCATTGTTACTTCTAGCCCAAGGCACCCAACTGCATTTCTTGTCCTACCTGTCTCACCAGCTTTTCTAAGGCCCCTGACTCCCGGTCTGTTATACATTTACTCTTGGCCAGTTCAGAGCTCTTTTTATACTACTTTACACAAAGCAGTTATCTCAATCTTAGACAGTTGGACTCTCAGACATGATTAAATTTACTTTTACAGGATAAAGTTCTGCGGAAATCCGGGGACGTCAGTTTATTGTGTTTAACTCTCAGTGGGGCTTTCCTGGCCCTGTGCCCTCTTTGCCAGCTCACTTTTTCCAACTGTCCAGTCTTTCCTGCGCTCCAGCTGCTCTTCTCTTAACCCCTTCTTTACACTTTTGGTCACTGTCTCATTCTTGAAACTTCCTTTTTCCTGGGTTTCCATGACACCTCCTGATTTTCCATCTACCTCAAATCTCTCTATACTTCCTCAAACGTCTCCTTAAAAATTAATGTTTCCTAGGAGTCCCTATTTAGCCTTTCTTTCATCTCATTTTAGTAAACATCTAGTGTGACCCCATCCTCTTGCATGGCTTAACACAACCAGTGAAATTTGTTTCTAAATCTGAATCTCTAGCCCAGTCTTCTCTGTCCAAATGCAAACATCCAACTCCTTTGCCAGCATCTTCATGTGGCTGTGTTCCACAGGCACTTCAATCGGCTCACTAAAATGAAGTTTTTTCTTCTCCATAAACTTGGGCTTTCTCCATTCTAAGTCTCGGTGAATGGTATTATCATCCACCTCTAACCTGGGAGGAATCCTTGACCTCTCCACCTTTATCTCCCAAATCAGTCTATCATGAAATCCTATCAACTTTAGATTTTAAATGAGCATTTTCCTAGAAGAGAACATGGTGTGATTGAAGAGAACAAGAAGGGGGCAAGAATAACATGAAAAGGGGAGGACTAGCCTGACAGGAGGGAAGTTTTGCTGAGGAATATCGGAAAATATCAAGTGGGAGGGAACCTCGGAACAGAGCTTAAAGGCGATACACAGTATTTCAGAGTTGATGTATGTGGTCATAGAACCACCAGATATCAGCAGGTGGGTGAAATGGTCATTCCAAGGCACATTTTTAAAATGTCAGCCACTTGAAAAATGCAAGTCAGAGCAACTCTTACCTTTGTAACTAGAAACAACCATTTCTTAGGTTTTATTGAAGACATGAGGAAAAAACTAAGAAGTTCAAACTAGAAGTTGAGAAAATCTGACCTTGAATTTAAATGTAAGTACAAATGCTACTAAAAAATAAATTTTCATTGAAGGAGGCAAATTGAAATTAGGCTTAATAGTATAGCTAGAAGTAGACCATGTTGAAAATAATTGCAAGAATGATATTTGATTGAAAAGTGCTTACAAGCCATTCCTTAACTATAGATCATCTTTAAATTGAATATATATATATATAATCACCAAATTGAAATGTGATGATGATTTCCTAAAACATCTGAATTTCCACATTTCAACAAAAATGTAGGTTAAATAAATGACATTATAATATAGCACACTATCTGACATACTGATCAGCATGGCCATTTCCATTTTATTTGGACATTTGGATACCATATAACACAGAGTAAGTGCACTCCCTCCCTAACGTGGCTAGTTAGTAGTTGAATAAGTGGGAGAAAAAAAGCACAGACCAGGCAGCTCCACGTACCATGCTTCAAAAGCAAAGGAACGAATAAAAAGAGTTGCAGCAAACTTTCACTTTGGGAAATAAACTACATTTATGAAGCAGAAGGTTCCAGAAGCAGGAGCAGATCCACTTCCCTGGATGACAGAATGAGGACTGTGAAGGAGAGTTCGTGTTCAGCTTTCAGTTTAGAAATGCTGGGAGGCCGTTCGTTTCAGCGCAGCAGCCAGGAGACGAATGGGAACCAGAAAATGACCGGCATGAGTTGGCAGTGATGATGGATGTGACCGGTTTAGAACCAAAGCTCTCCTCTTCTCCCTTTGTTTCCCATTGCAGTTTCCATGATAAAGCTCCCCAACTGCTCAGTTACTTACGTGAGGTCCTGGAAAGCACAGCTCCTGGTAAGAACACACACTGATTTCCATCCCGCAGCACCAGCTCTGGACCCAGCGTTGTTGAGTCGAGGAGCAGGGCAGCTGTTTGTTCTGTTGGTGTAGCTGCAACAGAGCAGTCATTAATAAGCGTCTGATTCCCCGACTAAATCCTGGGCCCCGCCTCTCTGAAAAGGAAGGAAAAAATATGTGGCTCTAAATTCTTCCTGTCTTCCTGGACAGTGGCTTGCAAGGAGGAGGACATTGAGTGTCTGAGTGGCCCTTCCCTGTTTTTGATATTTCTACCTGATGATTTTATTTTCCACTAGAAAGATTAGTTTCTTCTGAGTTTCATGAAGACAGAAACAAAAAACTACATTCAAAGTCTCAATAGTCTTTTCACATTGTTTTCACACATGACCCATTCGAAATATTTATTAAGATACCACCTTGAGCCGAAAAGTGAAATAAAGACATTAAACTAGGGATTCAAGTTTTCTTAATAGTCACAGGCCTCGACAGATTGAATACCCTTAGTTTCATGAGATTGAAGTGTGGGAAACTGTTTATTGCCTTCACTATCTGATAAGCATAGACAGAGAACCCCCCCCCCCCCAAGGCTGGGTGCCTTTGAAGCCCTAGCAAAGGTCAGAGTTAGGCGCCACCTCTGTTTGTCCAGACAGTGGTAGCTGAAACTACTCTCCCATTTATTATTATGTAAATCCTTGCTGATGGGCTAGTCTGTCTGTTGCCAGGGGTCACCTGCCTAAGGGCTATGCTATGGGTGCATCCCAGATGAATAAAAGCTTGGTGAGGCCTAAGCACGGGAGGAAGTCCTTCGGGACTTGCCCGCCTGGTCCTCCAATATTGCAAAATTATCTCGTGTCTTTTTCTCTCATTTGTTGTGCGGCTCCTCTTTCAGGTACCGAACCCTACTCCACGCAGAACGTGGAGGGAGTGTTACTCGACATTGAAGGAAAAAAATTAATATTGTTGCATTTTATCTAAGCTACATTAAAAGAAAACTGTTTCTACATTTTATAAAGGGTGTACTTTGCACTTTGGTGCTCAGGGACCTCCCATGACCAGATTGGTGGCAAGGGGTACAGACTAATGATTTGCTATTTCTATATGTTTGTTCGAACACATCACCAGCTTAGCCTTATATACCATGCAACTTTACATTCTACCTAAGGAAAGTTAAAATAAAAAACTCAGCTCAGCCGGCGTGGCTCAGTAGTTGAGTATAGACCGATGAGCCAGGAGATCATGGTTCAATTTCCTGTCAGGGCATATGCCCGGGTTGCAGGCTCGATCCCCAGTCGGGGAGTGCAGAAGGCAGCTGATGAATGATTCTCTCTCATCACTGATGTTTCTATCTCTCTCTCCCTCTCCCTTCCTCTCTGCTTGTCCCTGGCGCCAGAGGAAGGGACTTGCACACCGACCCTGATGTCGCCCAGCACTGTGTGTGAAACCCCAGCCTGCTGAATTAGAAGCAGTGCTGTCGGTGCTTAAACCCTTAGGCTGAGGAGGAGCTGATGGGACAAGGTGGGGAGGACGCCAGGGGAGACCACCCAGGCTGGCGGTGGGGACAGGAACCAGGACTGGAGTGTCAGGGACTGTGAACTAGTTCATCACAGTGAAGATGCCAGGGAGGAGGAGAATGGAGAGAAGCCTCAGACGAATGCTGAGGAGGGTGGCTGGAGCCGAGGGAAGATCTGGGGTCATGCTGACCGGGCACCAGACCCTGGAGGTTCAGAAGGGAAGAGGCAGCCAGCAGCCAGCACCCCAGGCGGTGACAGTGCAGCACATGCGGACAGGAGGCTTGCACAGCTTTCAGTGGGTGATGAGCGACATTTACAACAGAGTGTGGCTGAGAGGGGGCAACAGCAGCAGGAGGGGGTCGGCAGCACAATGAGGAGGAAAGGCAGGTTCAGGGCAGATCCCAGAAACCAGGAGGGCGTGGTGAACGCCAATCCCTCAGCTCCTACCCATTCGGGGCAGTACACGGCTTCTGTCATTGTTATTGTTATATTCTTTATGTACTGATTGAGTATATGTATTTAGCATTTATTGAGATAACATACATGCAAAAACAGATACACATTATTAGTTGTGATATTATGACACTATGAGTGACGATGGTTTAACTCACAATCTTTATTCTCAAGTGTCAATGGACTCTTGTTAAGCAGCCCAAACCTGTCACGAGCAATAGCTGTCCTCAGTTCAAAGCTTATCCTCCCCCACACGCCTGCAAGCCTAGGACAAGGGGCAACCATCTGCAGATCACTTTGTAGCTCATACCAGGTGGCCCTGGGCAAGGCACAGGCAACAGGTGACCTTGGCCTGCACCTCCTATGAAGCACCAGAACCAATACATTCAGACCACACTAGAGCACTACCCAACCACTTTCACAAACCATGATCCTCTCTCATCACTGGGGTTTCTGTCTCTCTCCCTCTCCCTTCCTCGCAGTGAAATAAATAAAAACAGATTAAAAAAGAAAAAAAAAAAGAACCTACAGTATTCAGTCCTGGCTAATGTGGCTCATTGGTTGGGTGTTGTCCTGTGTACCGAAAGGTCTCCAGTTTGATTCCTAGTGAGGGGTGTGTAGGAGGCAGCCGATAGATGTTTTGCTCTGACATCCATATTTCTCTCTCTTTCCCTTTCCCTTCCCCTCTTTCTGAAAATCAATGAAAAATCTTAAAAGGGGGGGGGGGAAAGAACTTACAGAATTCAGATATATGGTCTTTACTATTTAACTATTCTACTATTATGATGCTCTTTACTATTCTTTTTCCCTTGATTCTTTGCTTTTCCATATAAATTTTAGAATCAACTTGCCAAGTTCTATGAGAAACTTCAATTTGAATTTTTATTGGTTTAATTACTTTTTACACTTTCTCTGTCCCTATAGAATGAAACCTCCTTGATGACAAAAGATCATGTCTGTTACGTTCTTTTTAAAAAATATTTTTAAATTGATTTTTTTAGAGAGAGGAAGAGAAATGGATAGAGAGATAGAAACACTGATAAGAGAGAAACATCAATCAGTTGCCTCCTGCATGCCCCCTACTGCGGATCAAGCCCACAACCCGGGCATGTGCCCTGACTGGGAATCGAACCCTGACCTCCTTGTTCATGAGCCGACCCTTCGTTCATGAGCCACACCGGCCGGGCATGTCTGTTTTGTTCTTACTGTGTTCCAGCACACAGCTCAGTGCCTGGCGTATGGTGGGTGCTCAGCAAACATTTGCAGAATGGTTGGATGAATGAACAGATGAATAGCATAATGACTCAACATAAAATGTTTTGTAGGCATGTAAAATTTTATTTTCAAAGTATAGTTAATTATGGGAAAATGTTCACAAGATATTAAGTGAAAAAATTAGGCTTCAAAATTTAAAATGACCCTACTATTGCAAGCTGTATATATATACCTACAGAACACTAAGAAATAAATAAAAAAATAACAGTAGTTGTCTGGGTAGTAAAATTGCAGATTGTTATTTTCTCATTTATGCCTTTCTAAATTTTCTACAACTTGCATATAGCTTTATAATAAAATAATAGACATTGTTGAAAATATCACAATATTTAGAGTTTGGGAGGCGGTGCTGTGTAAGTCCATTAGGTTGAGACACGAACTTCTAGTTAAGGTTGGAGTTTTGTCAATATACAAAAGGAAATTTTAAAGTTTACTTTTACTTAAGAATAACATACATACAAGAAAAGGGCACAAATCTTAAGGTGATGAATGAATTATTACAAGGCAAACACCCTGTGTAACCATTGCCCAGAGCAGAAAAATGGACAGTGCCAGCACCCCAGAAGCCAGCTCCGGGACCCTGACTACTTCCTCCCTCCCACGGGAGCACTCCCTGGGTCCTGCAGGAGCCCCAGGCTCAGGCCACCAGGCAGGCCAGGAAGCCACTGGAGAAGCAAGCAGAGACACCTCTAGGGGAGGGGAGAACCTACTGCCACCCCAACCTACCTCCCCAACTGGAGCACCCGGCCAGTGCCAACGTGTGGTACCGACTTCCCAAAGGAGGAATGCAACGACACATACAACAAAACTCAGAAACACCTCCAGACTCACTTTCCCTTCCCTCCCCTCACTGCGTCCCCCTGTGACCCCAGAGAAGGGACAAGGTCAAACGCCACCACAGCAAGGAGATGAGGCAAGAAAAATTCTTGCAAAGGGAGAGTAAATCCACTTCTTCCAGCCCCGCAGAGGCTGGGAGGAAGCTGGGCACGGCGCGGGGGAGCTGAGAGAGGGAGCAGGGGAGCAGGACTGTGTTTCGCCCTCCCAGGCTGGAATCTGGGGCGTAGTTGTGGGTGCTGATGGGTTAAAAGGGGATTTTACCTACCTCGCCATTTGGGACTCCTGGCTTCGTGGGTGTGGGCTGTGTCACCACCACACCACACAGTGGTTTGTAAACAACAGAAACTTACTACTCACAGTTCTGGAGACTGAAAGTCCGAGATCAAGGTACAGGTCTGCTGAGAGCCCTCTTTCAAGTTGCAGACTGTGAACGTCTCGACTTCTTGCCTCCTCCTGTGCTGGAGCAGAGGGAGAGCCCATGCTGGCCTCTCTCATAGGAGCACCAATCCCATCCCCGACGAGGGCTGCCGTCTCCCGACCTCATCTACTCCTAATTACCTCCCCAAGGTCCCCCCTCCTAACACCCTCACATTGGAGGGGGGAAGAGGGGGTTAGGGGTTTAACATATGAATTTGGGTCAGGGGACACAAACATAAATTCAGAACAATGCCTCACAGGTGGGCCCCTCCACCCCTGCCCTATCGATGTGGGGTGGCTGCAGTAATGAAACGGATGCTTATGACATGGTTAGGCAGACGGAGGAGGCTTGCGCTAAATTTCCTCGCTTTGAGTAGCAAGGGGCTAGCGATCCCTGTGGGAGGGGGGATTGTGAAAACTTGAGACGTCCCTGGAATATGGGGATGCATGTAAAAATATTTTGCAATGACTAATCCATAGTTTTAGTTCCCGATATGAGGTGCCATGGGTGGGGCAGACTTGCTCTCTGCGGGTCTTCCTTTCCCAGTGCTTTCATTTCTTTCCGTTTTCTATCGGATTAGGATGAAAGCTGCAGACAAGGGATTTCTTCTTTTTTTTAAAAAAATATATTTTTATTGATTTCAGAGAGGAAGGGAGAGGGAGAGAGATAGGAACATCAATGGTGAGAGAGAATTGTTGATTGGCTGCCATCTGCACACCCCAGACTGGGGATCAAGCCCACAACCCAGGCATGTGCCCTGACTGGGAATCGAACTGTGATCTCCTGGTTCATAGGTCAACGCTCAACCACTGAGCCACGCCGGCCGGGAGAGGGTGATTTCTTATCAAACCCCCCACAGTAGCTCAGCAGATGGACTCACCCCAGCTTCCCCAAGACAGAGAGCTTCCCAAGGAAACGCCCCTGTGTCTCCTCCCCCGAGTGGAACATTTCCTACACATGGGCTCACTCTTCTCCTTGCAGACAGTGTAAGGGGCAAGGCTGTGAAGTCAGCCGGAGCTGGGTTTGAATTCAGGCTCTGCCACTGACAGCTGCTTGGTCTTGGACACGTTCTTACATTTTGTAAGGTCGATGATCCTTCTACAGAGATAATAGTGAGAGGGCTGCAACCAGGTTGGAGACACCTATGAAAAATGTACACCCAGCGCCCGACATGCAGTGAGTTCCCTTCTCCCCAGCCCCGACGGACGCAGGCTCCCACGGGCGACACGGGCACTGGGGGAGACAGTGTCTCTCAGTCTGATGACGGGCGTATCTGCTTGTAATGTTACGTCACTTACATTTTTCCTGAAATCAACATTAATTCTTTTTTTTTAGCTTAGCCTTGTCCTAACCAATAATGTTTGTGAAATCACAGGCTTAATTTTCTAATTATGTATTTTTCCAATGCACACTAAATGCATTTACTCAGTCACTTTAAGAGATATTCAGAGTGCCTTCTTTGCTCCCAATAGGATTAACATGCTGGTTAGAGATCTTTTTTATTTTATTTGAGAGAGTCAGAGACAGAGAGAACAACAGCAATTTGTTGTTCCACTTACCGTATTTTTCCGTGTATAAGACGCTGTTTTTTCCTAAAATTGTTAGACTGAAAATGGAGGGGTGTCCTATACACAGAAGTCAGCCGAGGAGGGAGGGGGCGTGCGTAGCTGCCCAGACCTTTTCAAACAGGCTTCCTCTAATCACCAGCCTTATTGGTACTGACATCAGCTGATGCTGTAATTGGAGGGGGAGGCGGAGAGTGCGCAGATGCAACAGGGACAGGAGTATTCTGAGCCCGTAAAGATATCAAAAAATAAAAAGATAAATATCGGGTCCTAACCAATTTGGCTCAGTGGATAGAGCGTCGGCCTGCGGACTGAAGGGGCGCAGGTTTGATTCTCAAGGGAATAATGTACCTTGGTTGTGGGCACATCCCCAGTAGGGGGTGTGCAGGAGGCAGCTGATCGATGCTTCTCTCTCATTGATGTTTCTAACTTTCTATGCCTCTCCCTTCCTCTCTGTAAAAAATCAATAAAATATATTTAAAAAATAAAAAGATAAATACCGGTAAGCGATTGTCTTACTCTACAAAATTCAAACTGAATGTAATCAGCTATGCAAAGGAGCCTGGAAACAGAGCTGCCACCTTCAGCCTCTGCAAGAGAGCGAGGCCGCATAGCTTGATCCCCGCTCGTTCCCTTTTGGAGCCTAAGACTAAACATAGAAATGTCGAAGGCCTTATGACAAGGCCTCCGGGAAGGTCAGTGGGAACAACTGGGGTTTCAGAAAGGAAGCGTGATCCCTGGGAGTCAGGCGGTTCAGAACAAGGAGATTCATACAATGAGACACAGATCAGCGGCCTTGCTTTCTGCTGGCAGGAAGCAGGCTAGTCAGCTGTCAGGGCAACGTGCAGACAGGGACCTGGGTTCAGAGAGATGTCACTCAAAGCTCAGCATCCCAGACCTACAGACAAGCGGGAGACTTGGGGGCCAGGTGAGAGGGAAGTGAAACCACTGACCCAGAGGGCTTCAGGAGAAAGAAGGGCGCACACACACACACACACACACACACACACCCCTTTTCCATCCCTCCCCCACACCTAAGCCTTTCCCTCTCCGAAGCTCCAAGCGCCCTCTTTTGCTTCTGTAACGTGTTTCCCAGCTGCTCACTTACTACTTCTGAAACTTTCTAAACTTTCTTTTATGATTTGAAAAATAAAAAAGGAGAAGAAGAAGGGCTCTGGAGGCACGGCCTGTTGGGGTGACCGGAAGCTCCTCAGACAATGTCGAGGGGAAATAAAGGCCCCGGAAATGCCCAGGGCAGAGCTGGAGGGCCCTCCGGAGGGTCCTTCTTGTCGGGCAATAACAAAACCTGTTGTAAACACCAGTGGGTTCTGATGCAGCCGGCAGGAAGCTCTCTCTTATTCGGAAAACAGGGGCGCTTTCCTAGCGCTGCCCCAAGTGCTGCGGGCCTGTGAAGCCCCGCGACTGGACGGACCTGGCAGCAGGTGAAGAGCAGCAGCAGGTGGGCCACCGCCTGGCTGTCAATCACAGCCGGGCTCTCAGGGGCGGAGTGGGTGCGTCTGCACCCCCAGAGCTAGGCAGGAACCCCGGGTTCTGCCTTATTACCAATGGGTATTGGTTAACAAGCTGCAGAACCCTAACACTCGGGTCGGGGCCGTGCGTGCATGTGTGTGTTCCATGGGGAATAGGTTTATGAGTCAATAAAATAAAATAAATAAAATAAAGTAAAATAAAGCGTGCACACTGAGGGGAGGCGGCGAAGACAGGAGGGCAGGGTAGGGTGAGCACTGAGGTCAGGACCAGAGAGCCAGAGGGGGAGTAAGGCCCGAAGAGACCTCCGTGGCTGAGCCAGCAGAGCCGAGATGTGCAGGATCCGCATGAGCTGTTCTGCATTTTCCCAGACATGGTGTCCGAGCGGAGGTGTCGAGCGAGTGGAAGGCGAAGAGGCCCAGGGAGGCCAGACTGACAGGAAGAGCCCGGGTGTGGAACCGACCTGAGGCGGGTGGAGAGCACCTGGCACCGCCATGGTCGCCTCCTCGCTCTGCTGTTAGAGAGCAGGACAGTGTAAATCTTCCCCCTCCAGATTGCATTTTCTGTTTCTTAGCAATAGACTCATTCTTAGGGAAGGGTTCTGATGCAGCCGGCAGGAAGCTCTCTCTTATTCAGAAAACAGGGGCGCTTCCCTAGCGCTGCCCCAAGTGCTGCCCCAAGTGCTGCGGGCCTGTGAAGACCCCGCGGAGCAGCAGCAGGTGGGCCACCGCCTGGCTGTCAATCACAGCCGGGCTCTCAGGGGCGGAGTGGGTGCGTCTGCACCCCCAGAGCTAGGCAGGAAGCCCGGGTTCTGCCTTATTACCAATGGGTATTGGTTAACAAGCTGCAGAACCCTAACACTCGGGTCGGGGCCGTGCGTGCATGTGTGTGTTCCATGGGGAATAGGTTTATGAGTCAATAAAATAAAATAAATAAAATAAAGTAAAATAAAGCGTGCACACTGAGGGGAGGCGGCGAAGACAGGAGGGCAGGGTAGGGTGAGCACTGAGGTCAGGACCAGAGAGCCAGAGGGGGGGTAAGGCCCGAAGAGACCTCCGTGGCTGAGCCAGCAGAGCCGAGATGTGCAGGATCCGCATGAGCTGTTCTGCATTTTCCCAGACATGGTGTCCGAGCGGAGGTGTCGAGCGAGTGGAAGGCGAAGAGGCCCAGGGAGGCCAGACTGACAGGAAGAGCCCGGGTGTGGAACCGACCTGAGGCGGGTGGAGAGCACCTGGCACCGCCATGGTCGCCTCCTCGCTCTGCTGTTAGAGAGCAGGACAGTGTAAATCTTCCCCCTCCAGATTGCATTTTCTGTTTCTTAGCAATAGACTCATTCTTAGGGAAGATAGTGGAAGCATCGAGGAGAATACAACCCAGCTTTAACTTTGGGCATCATGCCCTTTCGCATCAGTAAACATCACAGATGGGGTGGAGGGTTCCCCGCTTTCTGTTCCTGCTGCGGGGCTGCCTTCCAGTCTGGAGCATGCGTCCCTCTGAGAGCCGCGGAATTGAGGTCTGGATGTAGGAAGCAGGCAGCGACGTGGACTGAATTTAATACTGAATTCCCTCTGTCTTGCCAGGAAGGGTGGGGGTGTTGGCAGGCTGGCTGTGAACTGAGGCCTAAATAAACGGGGGATCTAAAGAAGCCTCCTCGCTGTACTTATGTAACTAAGAGCACCTGCCCAAACATTGGCCCAGTTTTTCTTGTTTAAGACTTTAATCGTGCTGGCTGTCATTTCACCAGTATCTTTATTGAATTGTACACCCGTACTTATGGTGTGACCTTTCAATCGCTATGGCTCATGAATCATTACTGTAATTTTCCACTTACATGACTTGATCTACAGATGGGTGTTGCCATATTTACTCAAATAGTACCTCTATTCACCGGCAAAATTAGGACAATACGTAACACCCATGTCCAAGATTCCCTGAGGATTGAGATAATACATGTAAGTCACCCAGCACAGTAATTGACAATATACATAGTAAATGGTTTTCCCCCTCCTTTCTAAATTCTCATAAAGCATCCGTTTAAAACTCCATTTAGAATTTTCAAAGTGTTGCCAACAGGAACCATGGTTAGAACTTCTGGAAACTACTTCTGGTCACTAATGAAAACTGTGGCATTTCCCTTCTTCCGATTAACCAAGATGCTGGAAAACCTGTAGGAATTAGCAGTGTTCAAGTATGGTTCAATTCCCCGTCAGGCACATGTCTGGGTTGCGGTCTCGATCCCGAGTAGGGGGCACGCAGGAGGCAGCCAATCAATGATTCTCTTTCATCACTGATATTTCTCTCTCTCTCTTCCTTTCCCTTCCTCTCTGAAATCAATAAAAAAATTTTTTTTTTTTTTTTAAAAAGGACTGTGTTGAAGGAGAACTTGAGGAACAGAGAGGTAATGAGGAAAGAGCAATGGTTTTGCTAATACATGCATAACAGTTTGATACCCAAGTGCAATAAAATGCAATGTTTGGGGTGCTATCATAATTCTCCCCCCCCCAGTATTACTATTTTGTGTCATAATTTTTTTAACCACATGAGCGTTTATTCCAATACTGTCGGCAGTATGAGAGAGCAGCAGGACATCCACAAAATTCTGCTCTGCAGCCCCCCATAAGCCAGCTGCTTATATAGGGTAGGACAGGGATTACATAAGGAAGTAAGAATTACAAGCATGGTGAAGTAGGAGGCTGGGATGGGATTCCATTGTTTGGGCAACAAAGTTGTTAATCTTTCCATGATGATAGGCAGTTCTTTTTAAAAATCTATATTTTTTTATTGAATTCAGAGAGGAAGGAAGAGTGAGAGAGAGACAGAAACATCAATGATGAGAATCATTGATTGGCTGCCTCCTGCACGCCCCCTACTGGGGATCGAGCCTGCAACCCAGTCATGTGCCCTTGACTGGAATCGAACCCGGGACCTTTCAGTCCACAGTCCAACGCTCTATCTACTGAGCCAAACCAGCTAAGGCTTGATAGGCAGTTCTTAATTCCCAGGTCCAAGGTTGACTCCCAGGTCCTGGGGGCATACAACTCCCATCCAGGTCAGAATGTCCTTTCTTTAACCAACACAAGGCAATCACGGTTAACAGAGCATGATTAATATTTCCCATAACCATAGCTATTCCCCAGTATTCTATTCTTGCCCCTAACGTTTCCCCACTGCTATTCTATCATCTCATATCTATGAGATTAGTTTTAGATGAAAAGTCTCATCCTGCTGGACTGTATCTGCTTCTGCCCTGAAAGCAGTTCCCAGGGATGGAATACACCAAATGCAGGATCTTGGATATGTTCTCTATCAACTGAGACTTGTCAGAAAGATGAAAACAGCACATCCCTTTCAGTCCCTCACACCCAGGGTTATGCTGCAACAGCAAATAATCTCTCGCTGCCCAATTTTCTAGAACTGCCTCCCTGACCTGGCTCGGCTCTTGATTTATCCCATTTGTAGCCCTGGAGGTGGCATTCAGGGCTTTTACCAGGCAACACGCCAGCCGGGCCACTTCTACATTAAGGGAGCCTATCATTGCCAGCATAACACACGTGGTCAAAGCGATACAGTCAGCAGGCTCCACAGGTGGAGGTCGTCACTGCAGGCCTTGAGAAACCCTCTTTGGGTTCAGACCCTGTGATGCTTCTGAGGCGTAAAGACAGTCAGCCGTCCTGAGGAACAGGCCCCTGGTGCTGTCAGCAGGATAAATAGTTACCCCACATCTCAGAAACCAACCAGCCAGCCGCTTAGTGTGTCCATTACCATAAGGGAAGGTGAAATTGTCAGAACAATTCATATTGTGGTTACTAGATACTGAAAGACAGCAACCAGAACACTCAGTAACAGTCGGTGTGTCCTTCTCTACCGGGACCTCTTCCAGTTAGTTCACTCTGTCTGACATGGATTTTACTTTTTACATTTCTGACTCCTTCCCTGAAGTAAGCTCCTTAAGGGATGTTTAGGGAACATGAGCTAAATGAATGAATAAATTAAACACTGGGTGAAATGGGTAAACCAATCCTAACAAAAAATCAGACTTCTTGCTCACTGTACATGTGACTTTAAAAACCACCTAACTTGGTGAGCTTCTATTTTGCAATTTCAGGCATCTGTGTACTCTGGAGCAGCCGTCGCCAACCGGTGGTCCGCGGACCACTGGAGGCCCGTGAGGTCTGAAAGGTTGGCGACCACTGCTCTGGAGTGTAACGTTTGGATAGCCCTGACACCTCCTGCAGTAAAGATTATGTAAAATCTTTACTACATAAACCACTGTGGGCATATTTGTTTTCTGGGTGTGAGTCAGAGTAGTAACTTGATAGTCAATTTGTCTCATCTTCTAAAATCCACGTGTATAGTTAATATTTTTCTAAAATTCACACCTGCAGTTAATTTTTTCCTATAAACCACACATTTAGTTAATTTTTTTCCAAATGAAAGCTCTAGGTTGGGAAGAAGGATCATTACACCTAGCAAGTTAATGAGCACAAAGAGCAGCCACTTGGGCCTGTAATCCGGGAACTTCCCAAAGCGGCCAGTGTGGGGGAGAGAGTGAGGCAGCAGAGCGCTCCCCTGGCCTTTTCTTGAGCATTTCTTGAACAATTCACTTCCACAACCTGGTTTTCTATTTCCTCATTTTAAAAAGGGGGTGATGCCCTGACTGGTTTGGCTCAGTGGATAGAGCGTCGGCCTGCGGACCAAAGGGTCCTGGGTTCGATTCCGGTCAAAGGCATGTACCTCGGTTGTTCCTCTCTGTAAAAAATCAATAAAATATATTTAAAAAAAGGGGGGGGGTGATTTCCCTACCCGTGAGGAGCAAAGAGTTTGGACCATACATCCAGCACCCCAATTTTTAAGACTGTCATGTGAAGGACAGGCCCCAAACCACCTAGTTCTCATAGCCAAGGGGGCCTGCATCCATGAGCCCCATAGCACTAGACCAAAGAAGCAGTTTCTAAATGGGTCACCCAAAGCCATATATATATATTTTCAATGCAATCCTTATCCACAGAAATAAATACACAGAAATAAGTACAAAATTCACAGAAATAAATACAAAATCCTAAAATTTGTATGAGACAACAAAAACCCCAAATAGCCAAGGCAATCTTGAGGAAAAACAAAGCTGGAGGCACCAGACTTTCTGATTCCAAACTATATTACAAAGCTATGGTAATCAAAACAGCATGACATTAACATAAAAACAGATATATAAACAAATGGAACAAAATAGAGTGCTCAGAAATAGACTCACACATATTGTCACCAATGTCACCTCAATAACTTAAAAAAAAAAAAAAGCAAACCCACACAGATATAATCAATTAGTTTTTGATAAAGGATCTAAGAATGCAATGGGGAAAGGACAGTCTCTTCAATAAATGGTGTTGGGAAAACTGGACAGCCACATGCAAAAGAATTAAATAGAACCACTACCACCCTAACCGGTTTGGCTAACTGGCTAGAGCATTGGCCTGTGGACTGAAAGGTCCCAGGTTCGATTCCAGCCAAGGGCATGTACCTTGGTTGTGGGCACATCTCTAATAGGAGGTGTGCAGGAGGCAGCTGATTGATGTTTCTCTCTCATCGATGTTTCTAACTCTCTATCC
>NW_005371249.1:1490863-1495558 GCF_000412655.1 Myotis brandtii | reverse complement strand
AAAAAAAAAAAAGTAAACAAAAAAAGAACAAGGCCTGGCATTAAGTAGGCACTTGACACTACGTACATGGTTCTATCCAGGGATGAAGTAACGAGGGCTTGGGCCAACTGGAAAAAAGAGTTCAGATGCAAGAAATATTATGAAGAAGCGTCTTCAGAACTTGGAGAGAAGACCAAGGCAATGTTAAATGTAACAGCGATGTTAAATGCAGACAAGGCGAGAATGCCAGAGATGTAATAAAACTCACATGGCCATAACCAGGTCAGAAGCATAAACAATGGTGAGCCTATACAGGGGAGAGGGATTCACGTCACTGTGGGCAGGAAACGCACCCACGGGCCTCAAAGGTTGACAAACATTCTCAAGGCTGAAGCAGGGACACACTTCCTGCTGAGGAGTTGGTATGAGAGTAGGCAGACCAGGCTCCTGGAGCCAAGGGTTTCCATAGGACGGGCCCACCTGCTGAGCAGACGGCCCGGCCACGGGGAGAGGAGGGCAGGTTTCACCCTTCAGTTCTTCAGGCCAGAACTAAGGCTCTGGCTATTTTGTATTTATAACCACCACCCCAAACCCACAGGCTTATCAATAGATTTCTTTCTGATACAAGCTACCTTCTTTTGAGAAGCATTTCTAGAAAAAACAAAAAGCATCTCACATGATCATGGCTTTAAGACCATTTAAAAAGAGATCCCGTTTCCTCTTCCTGGAAGCAGCCTGAGGTGAGCTCTGAAAACGGTTCGCTAGATCCAGAAAACCTCACAAAGTCATGCAAATCATGCAAACTGTTTTTGAAAATATATATTTCTTTATTGATTTTTACAGAGGGGAAGGGAGAGGGGTAGAGAGCTAGAAACATCAACGAGAGAGACGCATCAATCAGCTGCCTCCTGCAGGACCCCCACTGGGGATCGAGCCCACAACCCAGGCATATGCCCTCAGCTGGAATTGAACCTGGGACCCTTCAGTCCACAGGCCAACGCTCTGCCAAACCGGTTAGGGCCATGCAAACTCTTTGTGTTCACTTTAAGAACACTAGTGAAACTGCTCAGGCCATCAAGGGTATGCATGTCTGAGAAGCCATCTAGTATCTAAGGATATCGTTTTATAGACAATGTGTGCCATTCCATTGTTACAACGTGGAGCTGATAAGGGTGAGCCTATACAGGGGAGAGGGATTCACGTCACTGTGGGCAGGAAACGCACCCACGGGCCTCAAAGGTTGACAAACATTCTCAAGGCTGAAGCAGGGACACACTTCCTGCTGAGGAGTTGGTATGAGAGTAGGCAGACCAGGCTCCTGGAGCCAAGGGTTTCCATAGGACGGGCCCACCTGCTGAGCAGACGGCCCGGCCACGGGGAGAGGAGGGCAGGTTTCACCCTTCAGTTCTTCAGGCCAGAACTAAGGCTCTGGCTATTTTGTATTTATAACCACCACCCCAAACCCACAGGCTTATCAATAGATTTCTTTCTGATACAAGCTACCTTCTTTTGAGAAGCATTTCTAGAAAAAACAAAAAGCATCTCACATGATCATGGCTTTAAGACCATTTAAAAAGAGATCCCGTTTCCTCTTCCTGGAAGCAGCCTGAGGTGAGCTCTGAAAACGGTTCGCTAGATCCAGAAAACCTCACAAAGTCATGCAAATCATGCAAACTGTTTTTGAAAATATATATTTCTTTATTGATTTTTACAGAGGGGAAGGGAGAGGGGTAGAGAGCTAGAAACATCAACGAGAGAGACGCATCAATCAGCTGCCTCCTGCAGGACCCCCACTGGGGATCGAGCCCACAACCCAGGCATATGCCCTCAGCTGGAATTGAACCTGGGACCCTTCAGTCCACAGGCCAACGCTCTGCCAAACCGGTTAGGGCCATGCAAACTCTTTGTGTTCACTTTAAGAACACTAGTGAAACTGCTCAGGCCATCAAGGGTATGCATGTCTGAGAAGCCATCTAGTATCTAAGGATATCGTTTTATAGACAATGTGTGCCATTCCATTGTTACAACGTGGAGCTGATAAGTGTGCCCAGGCCAAACAGTGGGGCTGGACACAGGGTCATTGATGTTATTAGTGCTGAATTTTTGCTGCACATGCTTAAAAACGCAGAAAGTAATGCTGAACTTAAGCGTTTCTTTTTCTTTTTTTAACTTAAGGGTTTAGATGCAGATTCTCTGGCCATTGAGCACATCCAAGATGTGGCGAAGAACTTCCCGAGCTCATGGGTGCACCAACCCATGCACGAGCTCTCCCCCATACTGAGATGACCCTTACTGAAAAAGAGCAGATTGTTCCTAAACCAGAAGAGGAGGTTACACAGAAGGAAAAAGATATCCCAGAAGAAACAAAAAACTTACGGCATAAAATAAATACTAATAAAAGTTAAAAAAAAAAAGGAATACAGTGATTGTGAGCTGAGATTGGTTTCATCCACATACACAGTGTCAGGTCAAACACATACCTATGGATTCAACAAGCATTTGGTGAATGGGCGAAGAATGAATGAATGAATGAATGAATGAATGAAATACCTGAGGCTGCCTTGATTCCCTCAGAGGCCTGGTGCAGGGTGACCAGGATGTGGGCTGGGGGCCAGATGAGCCATCCAGAAAGAGGTCTGTCTTATGGTCAGGTTTTTAAATTCGTTGCAAAAAAACAGAAGCAGATACCTGCCTTTTGTGGGTCAGCGTTTGCTCCGCCTCAGAGTTCTGCGTGCAGGAGATAGCGTGACCTTTATTTCCCCTGTATCTGATCAAAGAGGCTTTCTGGTGAATGTTCAAAGGACACAGAGACAATAAACATATGCCAGCATCTGGCCTCAGCAGGGAGGGGTTTCGGGTTGGATCCTTTTCTCCAGTGTTAGTAGTGCCTGTGATGAGGAAGGCACCATTACATCTTTGCCAAATGATGTTTGAAGCCCCTCATGTCGGGGTGCACCAGGCGAGAGCCCTTGAGCAACAGACAGGAAGGCCAGGGGAGCGCTCCGCTGCCTCCTCCCTCCCCCACACTGGCCGCTTTGGGAAGTTCCCAGATTACAGGCCCAAGTGGCTGCTCTCTGTGTGCATGAACCCTTTCTAGAGCTGAGGGAGGCAGGGGCAGTCATTACTATTCTGAGAGAGGCCCCGGCCTGGTGGATGCCCATGGGCCTGGGTTTGGAGTCTGACACTGCTTGTCTCCCAGCTGGGTCACGGCAGGGGAGGGGGGCAGGAGGGAGTTATGGACAACCCCTGCCTCTTGCCAAGTCAATCTTACTCTGAAAATGTCAGCCCTCAGTGCTGTGGCAATAGCACCTAGGAGAGGACAAAGGACTGGGGAGAGGGAGCTCGGGAGGGGAGAACAAGGGGGGGGCCTGGCTGTGGGGTCCGGGCCAGCACTACCCGGCAGAGGGCATGTTGCAGGCAGGAGCCTTGACTTGGGGGCTCACAGAACTGAGAGTGTCTGTAAACGTAGTAAGGAAAAAATTACACCCTGATTTTGACTAACCTCTACCTACCATTTAGATATTTCTTCCATTGAGAACGTAGGCCACAAACCATCGTGTACTAGAGAACCTGTCACTGTGTCACAACTAGAGTCACAGATACTTTCATATTATGTTACAGTTGTTGCAGAGGTCTTGAAATTTCACTTACATTCATCACTTTTTCAACATTACAGCCGTGATGGGCCAGTGTGACTCAGTGATTAAGCATCAACCTATGAACCAGGAGGTCACGGTCCAATTCCAGGTCAGGGCACATGCCTGGGTTCCAGGCTCATTCCCCAGGACGGGGCGTGCAGGAGGCAGCCGATCGATGATTCTCTCTCATCATTGATGTTTCTATCTCTCCCTCTCCCTTCCTCTCTGAAATAAAAAAATATTTTAAAAAATCACAGCCATTATTAGGCCTACTGCTAGATTTTGGCATTTAATGCATGAATAAAGTAGCATTTATTTTCCATATCATAAACATGTTTATATTTTGATAACTGTATTTCCACATGACTAGTTCCCTCTAAGGTCTGTGTGCTTGTTTTATGCATTAGAAGCATCGTCCTGAAAAGCATTGTCCGTCGCTTCACCGTCCTGCCTGAGGAGTGAGTTTATGGCCCACCGAAAGGCTAAGAACACAGAACCCCAGCCAAACCCAGCCAGCAAAGGGCCGGTTCTGAAAACACCAGATTTGTGGAGTTCCATTTCAACATCCTTTTCAGAAGACACAAAGCCCTTTGTTGCTGTGTGTTGCCCTGGGCCAACTTAGAACAGGATGGAGCCAGGGAGAAGGATGGGAGGAGGGCCTTGGAGACCTAGAGAAAAGGCCAGGGCTGACGCTCCCCACCCCCACCTCCAACACACTGTACACCGATCTCAGCACAGAGATCTCAGCATGTAAGTCAGAGCTGAACCAGCAGTGGCCTGGAGACACCAGGCCCTTCCTTAGGTGTCTTTCACTCCACCATCAGCTGGCTCCTTCCTGCCTGTTCCTCACCCCTAACACCTGCCGGGAGCTGCCCCGCCTATTGACAAACTCCCCCAGGAAGGTCTGCTGCTATTTGATCACTGAGTGTCTGAGCCAAAGCTCAGTTCCAAACATACACTTGAACTTTGCGGTTTCCCTGTTTCATTAAGAAGACTGGCTATGTGTCAAGGACATGTTGACTCTGGAGCCACCCCATTTCTCTAAGTCGGTCCTGGGGTTGGAAGGGTGTGGGCAGGA
>NW_005371249.1:1489289-1490395 GCF_000412655.1 Myotis brandtii | reverse complement strand
CCCAAACAAAACAGCCCTGTTCCTGTGCCCCGACCCTCACCCCCCCATTTACTTGCTGAAGTGCAAGTAGGTGCATTGCTGGTTGGGGGAGGGTGAAGGAAGAAAAGGCCCCCTTGCATGAACCTCTCATGGAAAGAACATGGTACCAGCTACTAGGAATCTGGGTCCCAGCCCTGGTTTTGCCTCTAGCCCCTGGTTGACCTTGGGTAAATGCCCTTGTCCTAGTGTGCCTCAGTTTCCCCATTGGAAAGTGAACCAACCACTGAAGATCAGTAGATGGGGGATGAAGGAGGAGGCATAGGAAGCTTGAGGAAGGAAGCAAGTAGGTGAGGGTTTGGGAGCTGCGCTCAGATAGGGAGAACTGAGGGAGCAGTGAGGTCTGAGCACGCCTCACCAGGGACAGACAGGACTCTCAAGGTGCCCATGTCCCACTGATGGAGGTCCTAACCACAGTCCTGCTCCCAGTCCTGCTCCCAGTCCTGGGCATAGCAGCCAGAGAGAAGAAGCATCCGGTGCTGGCAGTTCTCCTGCAGCAGAGGAATGAATTGCTAGCTGCAGTCCTACCCAACCAGTCAGAGTCCTGTGTTTAAATGAAAGAGAAGAGGGAGGTAAAGCTTGTTTTTTGGTAGCTTCCATTCATTCATTCATTCATTCATTCATTCAGTGCCGTCTTTGATAGTTTTCTGCTTCTAAAAATAAAACATGCTTATTATAAAAAATTAAAACATAATGAAAATCTAAAATACATGAAAATGATGTTTTCCTAAGATGCAAATTAAAACAATGAGGTACCTTCTCACACATGTCAGAATGTCTACCATCAACAAATCAATAAACAAGTGCTGGTGAGGATGTGGAGAAAAGGGAACCCTAGTACATTGTTGGTGGGAATGCAGACTGGTGCAGCCACTATGGCAAACAGTAAGGAGTTTCCTCAAAATATTAAGAATGGAACTGCCATTTGATCCAATGATTCCACTTGTAGGAATATATCCTAGCACATTGCGTACCGCATAGAAATCTCTAAGACATACGCCAGGGACCGCACGTTTTCGGGCAAACTGCACGTTATTTAAATCATCATAACTACAGATGATTTAGGTGTT
>NW_005371249.1:1488528-1489168 GCF_000412655.1 Myotis brandtii | reverse complement strand
TTTACATAAGTATCTAGATTCGCTCCTTTTTCCATGGGCGGCACAAACTCTGCAGGCTCTCGTAGGAAATTTTTTCTTTCTACTCGCTAGAATACACGTAGGTTCATGCTGCTTCATATCACCTGACAACCTTTTGGGTGGATCTTTACGAGGTGCTCTCCTTGCACCCCCAGGGGAAGGGCTGGACAGATTTGTCTCTGGTTCCGGAGAGCCTTCATTATTGTCAGATGGGGCGCGAAACACGAGAAAACGCGTGAGCGGTCCTTAACGGATGGGGCGTGAAACACGAGAAAACTTGTGAACGGTCTTAACAGATGGGGAGCGAGACACGAGAAAACTCGTGAGCGGTCCTTAACAGATGGGGCGCGAAACACGCGAAAACTCGTGAGCGGTACGCAATGTGCTAAGAAACCTGAAACACCAATCAGAAAGAATATATGCACCCCTATGTTCATAGCAGCACAATTTACAATAGCTAAGATTTGGAAACAGCCCAAGTGCCCATCAGTAGATGAGTGGATAAAAGAACTGGTACATTTACACAATGGAATACTAGCAGCTATAAAAAAGAAGGATCTCTTACCCTTTGAAATAGCATGGAGGGACCTAGAGAGTATTATGCTAAGCAAAATAAGTCAGT
>NW_005371249.1:1485433-1488100 GCF_000412655.1 Myotis brandtii | reverse complement strand
GGGGACATCTGTAATACTTTCAACAATAAAGATATATTTTTAAAAAACCAACTTATCGTCAGTGGAGAAAATACATAATCTGAGGTAGTAACATTGTTATTATGTAGAAAGTACTATATTAGAGATGGGAATGGAGGGCTTCCTGGGAGGAGAGAACTTGGAGCATGTAGCACCATGGAGTGTGTGTAAGGGAATCAAATAGTTTCCATTTGTAGGATGTAAAGTGCAAACTTGAGAGTAGTAAGAAATAAGGCTTGAAATGCAGGGAGTCCAAGAGGGTCCTAGGGACCATGCTAAGGACCCTGGACTCTACCGAGGTGATGGGGAGGTACGGGGAGCTCCAGCAAAGGAATGACATGTCAAGGTTTGCCATATGGAGGGGGTTCAAAGGGAAAACTAATTAGATCATCAAGGATTCTCATAGACCAGATGGAGCAATCTAAATGGTCAATAGTAGAGAAACGTTTAAGTGAATTTTGATAACCCACACAATGGATTATTATCCTGTTATTAAAAATCACATTTGCAAAGACTATTTACCCCTTTTTATCTAACATGCTGGGTATCCAGCAAGACCTCAATTTTCTATTTTAAAAAACTATCGGAAAAAGCAGTAAGTGCCCAGCTGGCGTGGCTCAGTAGTTGAGTGTCAACCTATGAACTAGGAGGTCACGGTTCAATTTCTGATCAGAGCACATGCCCAGGTTGTGGGCTTGATCCTCAATGGGTGGTGTGCAGGCAGTCGATCATCAATGATTCTCTCTCATCACTGATGTTTCTATCTCTCTCCCACTCCCTTCCTCTCTAAAATCAATAAAAAAAAATTTTTTTTAAAATACGTATGATTCGATAGATTAGTAATTAAGAGAGAAAGGAAGACAGCCTAAACCAGGGTAATGAGAAAAAAAAATTTAAAAAACGATTAACAACAAAAACTTGATTTTAAAGCTAAATGAAGTTGCATTTTATTTATTTTTAAAGTTTTCATTGGTTTTTAGAGAGAGGGAGCGGGAAGGAGAGAAACACTGATCAGTTGCCTCCTATATGCACCGGGGATTGAACCCACCACCTGGGTACGTGCCTTGACTGGGAATTGAACCATGCATGGAACGATGCTCAACCAGCTGAGCCACACCAGCCAGGGCACGCGGTTGCATTTTAGAACAGGAATGAAAAAAGGAGAAGCAGGGAGGGAGAAGGGGAGGGAGGGAGGGAGGGAGGAAGGAGAAAACAGTTTAAACATTCAAAAACCACTTAAACTGTTAGAAGTCCTACTCAGTAAGGAATAAGTACAACATTGCGCAGGGAGGAATGAGTCTCTGAGCTGTAGTGATCCTGAACTGTCTGAGAAGCAGGCTTCCTTATGTACGCTTTCTGCAAGTAAAACCATTAAAGCACATTTTGGACGTTTATAAGCCCCATCAATCCGCCTGTATGGCAAAGGCTTTTATTTGAAATTTGGTTTTGTACAACAGTGCCCCCTGGTGTGGATGGCATGCATAAATACTTACCTGTTAGCAGCATGAAGGCAATTTTCGAGAAAAATTATTGCTGCTCTCACTCTAACTTAAAAAACAAGTTTAAAATATTTTTTCGGATGAGGGATGTGTTAGATTTAGGGAGCTTGTTTAGGTTTTATGCAATGCAACACTGGGGATATCGATGTACCTGGCATGGCTCACTTAAGATGACAAAGATTCGTTTGCCTGTATATTTTGTAAATACCACTGCCATAAGACAGCACGAGTTTTGGGTTTCTTGACATTCTGGGTCCAACACAAACACTCTTTCAAATATGCTGGAAAAATGAGGGAAACAGTCAGGACTTTTCTGAATGCTTCTGTCAACTGAGTACTGGGACCAATCAGAGGGGGCATCCCTTCCCTTACGCCAAAGAATGACCATTTCCTGAAAGACAAAATAATGTTGGAATCTATTATTTGGCCTCAATTTTTTTTTGTATTTTGTTTCTACTTTCCTTTTTGTTTCTTTTTTATTTTTTTTTATTGTTTTATTGCTTAAAGTATTACAAAGAGTATTACATTTGTCTCCTTTTTTCCCCCGCCCTTGACAATCCCCTGGCCTCCCCTAACCCCCAGTGTCTTATGTCCATTGGTTATGCTTATATGCATGCATACAAGTCCTTTGGTTGATCTCTTACCCCCGCTTCCTGCCCCCCAACCCTCCCCGCTGTAGTTTGACAGTCTGTTTGAGACTGTTCTGCCTCTGTATCTATTTTTGTTCATAAGTTTATAATGGTCTTTATTATCCATAAATGAGTGAGATCATGTGGTATTTTTCTTTCATTGACTGGCTTATTTCACTTAGCATAATGCTCTCCAGTTCCATCCATGCTGTTGCAAATGGTAAGAATTCCTTCTTTTTTACAGCAGCATAGTATTCCATCATGTAGATGTACCAGAGTTTTCTAATCCATTCATCTACTGATGGGCACTTAGGCTGTTTCCAGATCTTAGCTATGGTGAATTGTGCTGCTATGAACATAGGGGTGCATATATCCTTTCTGAATGGTGTTTGTTTTCTTGGGATATATTCCTAGAAGTGGGATCACAGGGTCAAATGGGAGTTCCATTTTTAGTTTTTTGAGGAAACTCCATACTGTCTTCCATAGTGGCTGCACCAGTCTGCATTCCCACCAGCAGTGCA
>NW_005371249.1:1479643-1480343 GCF_000412655.1 Myotis brandtii | reverse complement strand
AAAAAAAAAAAAGCAACAAACAAAAAAAGGGAAAACAAAGAAAAAAGCAAAACAAACAAAAAAAGCTAACAAAATAATAAAAAAATAAAAATGAAAAATTGAAATGTCATTCCTTTGGCTGGCTTAAGATCCCAGTTTTCTCTCTACTTTCCTTCTTAAGTAACACAGTCAGCATATATATAAGTAGGTTGCCTTTATTTTCTTCCTCTTTTAGTCCAAGGGAAGGAATCACACAAACATGTATGGAAAATGACAAGCAGAAGCTTCTCTTTCCATTATTACGTCGACAGTAAGTTGGATGTAAGCTGTCACTAACATGGTCAATTATCTCCAACTATCTACTGTGATCTTATTTCCTGTATCTTATGGTTCACATATCTACACTAATAAAAGACAAACATGCAAATTGACCGTGCCTTTGCTACGCCTTAAGCCACGACCACCAGCCAATCAGATCGACTATATGCAAATTAACCCAACCAAGACAGCGGCCAGCAGCCACGGAGCTAGAGCAAGCAGGAGGCTTGGTTGCCCCAATGATGGAGGAAACCAAGCTTCCCGCCCGCCTGCCCTGGCTGGCTCTGAGCTCCTCTCAAGGCTACAAAGTTTCAATTATAGAAGGTAGGTAAATCCCAGAATTAAAAAAAAAAAAGGAAGGAAAAAAAGGAGAGGCTGGGAGCTCCTGTCACTGGGGGTGGGG
>NW_005371249.1:1461805-1479477 GCF_000412655.1 Myotis brandtii | reverse complement strand
CAAACTGACCCTAACAGCAGAACGACTGGGAATGACTGGTCACTATGACACACACTGACCACCAGGGGGCAGACGCTCAATGCAGGAGCTGCCCCCTGGTGGTCAGTGCGCTCCCACAGGGGGAGCTCTGCTCAGCCACAAGCCAGGCTGACAGCTGCCAGTACAGCGGTGGTGGTGGGAGCCTCTCCCGCCTCCTCAGCAGCGCTAAGGATGTCCAACTGCAGCTTAGGCCTGCTCCCCACTGGCAAGTGGACATCCCCCGAGGGCTCCCGGGCTGCCAGAGGGATGTCTGATCGCCAGCTTAGGCCCAATCCCCCGGGGAGCGGACCCCCCCGAGCGCACAAATTTTTGTGCACAGGGCCTCTAGTAAAGAAAGAAATCATTACCAACTTAGGCTTCTCTACTGTTCAATAAGCTTATGCCACAAATGTGGCTAACTTGGCTATCTTTTAGGCCTTTTTACATAATCACTAGAGGCCCGGTGCACAAATTCATGGGGTTCGGCCAGCACACCCCAATGGGGACCGATCGGGCCCGGCCGGCCAGGAGGAGGGGCCAGCCGGCCCTGCCCCTGGTCGAAATCTGGTTCAACTTCCAGTCAAGGGGACAATTTGCATATTAGGCTTTTATTATATAGGATGTACCACATGTTAAAATACTAGTTGCTTTGTGTTTCAAAGATGTTTACACAAATGCAGAAACAAAATTGGAATTATAGTCTAAAAATTAAATCTAGCTGCTAGTAGCTCAACAGCTCTATCTTCTTGCTGGAATCTCCAACCCCCTCCCTCAAGCACACACAACCCCTACCCTTCCCACACAGTAACATAACACAAGAAAATATGTTAAGTGTACATCATACATTTATTACCAACAACCCTCTCAACTCCAAAATTGGGCACAGGGATTAAAAATAAAAATTCATTGCACTACTTAGTAAAGCATTACTAGTAACTTTCATAAAAAATGTACAAACTTTGTTAAAAATTTATCAAGCCTTCAAATGATTTGGTTACAGATATTTATAATACATACATTTAAAACTATGTTAACTGATACAATGGAATATGATTTGAGGAAATGACTCAGCAAATGATTCCAAAAAACACCCCTGTAAGCTTTCATAATCTGAAACAAACAGCAAAATGAGGTAACCCAATGTACAACAGGGGGAAAATAGGTTCCTAATGAAGGCCTAAAGACATATATGAAAAATATCCGCACAAGTGAATTATAGATCTCATTCAAAATATTTAAGAGGCCCAAATTTAAGAATCTTAACAAATCACATTTGAGAGAGTGTATAAAATCTAAATATGCTTCCACATTTTTAAAATTTTGCTTAAAAAAGAAGAAGAAAAATCAGGACAGAAAATCCTAATGAGATCTTGATACCTGGAGGCCTTGACTTACTTTTTGTTTTGTTGTTTTGGGGGGTAGGGTGGGGGTGGCTGGCGGGAAAAAAAAAATCAAAGATGATAATTCATGTCAAAAATAAAAAACCCCAAAACAAAACCCCATAGTAGAGTTAAGATGGTAAAGCCAATATTATTTTAGGAGGAAAGAGGAAGAAGGCAACAAACCAACATCTGCCTGCTATCTGGTGCATCACCCAAGGTGACAACAGCTCGAACAAATCAACTGCTCTTTCTCTTTTGCTAGCCACAAAGCTGCTCATTTTGGTGAGTCTGAGCTGGTTCAGAGCACATGCATGTATACTCCTAATATGTACTAACCACTTAATAAGCAAGTCTGCACACATCTCTAAGAGGCCATGCAAAGAAAAGACATTCCCAAAGAGATCAGTCACAAGAGCCAACAATTCAGAATTTTACCAATAGACCCTGCTGCCTCCTAAATTGCCAACTGCCTCTCAAAATTTTACTGGGAAAGGGATATAATGACAAGAATTCATTGTCAGAGGGAAGGAAGGAAGAGCTACTTTTCCTAGTCATTAGTACAATGTGCCTTGTTAATTAGGTATCTATATAAATTAGAAAAAGTGCTTTACTTGCATGCTTCAATAAAATGAATACTGAGTGTAGTAGTGTTATGTTAGATCTGTACAGATAAAAAATTTTTTGCAGCTATATAAAAGAGTATGTATAAGATGGGCTTTTGCCATTTTAAACATGATTTTTTTAATTAAAAAAAATAAAGAGTAAACTCTACGTGATTTGTAATGTAGCTGATTATTATGCCAATAATTTTGGTCTTGAACGAACTTTTTATTCATCAGGAATAGGTGGGGGATATCCTAATGATTTAAAAGTAACATGTGCGTTTTATCACTGTTTAGATGTATTTATGATGCACTGACAAATTTAAGGGCAAACAGAAAGTATGCAAAATTCTATTTGTATGACTAGAGGCAACAGTGTCTGGAAAAGGGCAAAATTGTGCTTCCGTGTCAATTGACTTTACTGAACTCTAAGCTGTGATGAGCTTATAGAGATTTCAAGGGAAGGCAAGTAGCATGGCAGTAATAAGTAGTTAACACTGTCTGAGTAGAAGACCAACACAGAGCCAACTGAAAGCTGAGTGAGGTTGGCAGCAAATCATCACAATCCTGACTGGAACTACACAGCTTGTGCTACTGCAAAGCAATGACATCAACCGTAGGGAAGAGGCAGGCAATGCTGAGCACACAAAGAATGAGAGAGGAATCTAAACACTGCTGGAAAACTGAATTTAAACAATCTGCATTATGCTCAATAAATCTATTAAAAAAAACCCACACAGCTATGTATTGAAATATTTCAGATCAACTAAATGAAGGTCAATTCCTGTTTTACAGCATTATTTTTTATACAAAAATCCTATCTTCATTTATACTGCAAGTATTTTGGACACCTGTTATATAATATTTTTCTCATTCAAACAAAACAAAAAGGAAAACAATAAAACATCAAAGCACATCAGGTCTAAGGAACTAGAGCTGTCACAGCACTTGATCCATCCTGGAATAGAGGGTTTTGATGAGAAGCACATTTACTGAGAGAACTAGACAACTTTCAGAATTGGAGCTTGGCAGGTGAATTAACACAAACAGAAATACAGTTTTCTTAAAACAACTTAGTTGCCCATGGGAGCTTGAACAAAGAACATATACCAGAAATCAAGCTGAGTTAGCTAACAGATTTTGTTCTGTTGGAAGTCAAGGAAGTGAGACTTCATGGGACCAGTGGTATTCTTAGAAATATATTACTCAAATATCTTCAGAATAGACTACAAATCTAAACATTAAAAAAAAAAAAATCACAAGTACTTCCTGTAAGAAGCTTACTGGAAATGTAAAGGAAAAAACAAGTATCAACATTCAAATCATTGATTGAAATGCTAATATTGCTAACTGACGATGTATGATATTGCACCTTCTTTTTGGAAACAGCAAGTTGGAGATTTAAAAAGTTTTCAGAACAGAATAAAAAGATCAGGTTCATGGAGTGAGATCTGTTACACCTTTTTTTCTTAAGTGACTCACTTGGACCACCAATGAAGAAAAGGTGACAGCTGCCTGAAGCAGAGGAAGGCGGCTTTTCTCATTCCATTCATTGGGAGGGAAGGGGATGGAGTATTCAATGCTTGTAATTGATGCACCCTTAGCAATCAGTGTGCAACAGCAAACACAAGGGGGAAAAAAAACCAGTGTACAGTACTAGTGCTGTTTAAATAACACACCAGATTATACATTGCAGCATAATTAAAACTACACACACATTCTTGGTACATGCTGGTATATAGGATCTCATACACACATTAGCTACCATGCCTGCACACAAGTAGTTACACATTCTCTCTCACACACACAGAAATACATTTATCACCAACAGCCATACGTTGCATTCATTTCCACTCACAGTTTCTGAAGGCTCTATATAAGGTAGACTGCTATTCATCTGGAGCTACCACTTCTTATAAAAGCACATGCTAAAAGATCACGTCCACTGTAATCTTGCAGCAACACTCGGAATGATCACACAAAAACCAGGGAATGTTAGTGCACACACAAAATTAAGCTAAAGAAAAAGTCTTTGGAGTTCCAATCACACGGTTAGTATAACAATCCCATAATTATGAAGACTAATTGTAAGCTTTTATAGTTGATTAAGTCACACAGTGCAAAGAAAGGTCCATTGACCCTTTTGGTAAAGGGAGGGCTGGAAGCCACACAGATTAAGTTCAATGGATAGTCCGTATATACATGTGATGAGGAACACCCAAACTAAATTTGTGCTCTTAGGTTGGTCATTCTGAATCCCGATGCACTTCTGAAGCATCAGCTCGACAAATTGGGCAAGTACGATTTGCCTACAACACAAAAGAGAAAACTTGTCTGAATTGTGACTTACACAATGAAACATATTAAAAGCAATGGAACTCTTTTTACTTCCCATATAGTTTCTACATTCTTTGTTCTTTGAAGAGGGTACAAAGCAATCATTTAATCTGTCTTTTAAAAATACCCCATTAAATCTCAAAAAACTAATAACCTATGATTGACTTTTTTGGTTTTATTTTTGATTAATTTTTTTAAAGGGTCTACCTTCACCATATAGACATTATCCATAACCAGTTCAGACAAATTTAATTAACTGGTTTAAAAAACTCCATCTCAACAAATGACACCACATTTGCTGAGTTGCTAAAGCCAGCAACATAGGCATCCACCTGCTCTTTCTACAATCCATATTCATCAAATATTCTAATTTCTTTATTATAACAGCTTTCAAATCAGTCCTTTTCTTTTAATTGCCACTATTGGTTCTGTGTATGGCTCAGAACATCCTTATTCCATCTTCCTGACTCTCAGAAATTATTCCTTGTAGTCCATTCTCTAAACAATGGCCAGTGATCTTTCTAACACACAATCTCACTCATCTCTCTTCCACATCACTTTCAAGGTATCTCACACTTTACAGTGACTTCACAATAAGCTGGTCACTGGTTACATTTCTGAACATCTGTCTCTTCTCTTGCCACTCGCATACACTAGTTATCAGCCACATGGAACCTGTGGTTTTCTGATTATTCTCTCTTCTCACATGTCAGGGCTGAGTGTATTTAATGCTTTATTTTTCTAAAAAGTTCAGACTCTTCACCTTCAGGATTCAGTTTGGGCTAAACTGGGTACCCTTAATCTGTGCTCATCTGTCTTCCTCACCAAACTGGGAAGTTATCTAACCCAATATTATTATCTCCTAATGAGAATATTCTAAAAAATTCCCACACAACATAAAGTTAACTAATTTGTGTCCTTTGGACTTAAAAAAATTTTTAATATCTACAAAAGAAAAAAGGGTCAGAATTAAAAGCACTAGAGGTTTGTTCCCATGTAAATCTCTAACAAAGGAGCTCCAGTGAGGTCCCCTTCTAACCTCAGAGGAAAACTGGCATAATGAACCCAGGCCTTACCCCTATATACCATGAGAAAGTTAGGACATCCTTATATAATAAAACCTTAATATGCAAATCGACCGAACGGCAGAACGACCGGTCACTATGATGCGCACTGACCACTAGGGGGCAGATGCTCAACACAGGAGCACCACTCAGCCAGAAGCCAGGCTCAGGGGCTGGCGAGTGAGAGCAGCGGTGGTGAGAGCCTCTCCCACCTCCACTGCAGGCAGGCGGTAAGGAGTGAGGGGTCCCGGACTGTGAGAGCCCCAGACTGCAAGGGGGGATTGAGCCTGGGCTAGCAGACATCCCCCAAGGGGTCTCTTTGTAGAAAGAGAGCAAGTGGGTGCCTATGTTGCTGGCTTTAGCAACTCAGCAAATGGTGGTGTCATTTGTTGAGATGGAGTTTTTTAAAATTCCATATTCCCATTACCCAGACTCAACAATCCATGGCTAATTTTATTTCACCTATTACTGTCTACTTCTAAATACCAGATTATTTTCAAACAAAAATAAAAGCTCTAGTACTCATTATGAAAGACAGATAACCACTTTTCAGGTTTTACAAAATCACTCCCATGATGATGATTATAGTTCTTTTTTTAAAAAAAAAAATATTTTATTGGTTTTTTACAGAGAGACAGAGTTAGAAACATAGATCAGCTGCCTCCTGCACAGCCCCCACTGGGGATATGCCCGCAACCAAGGTACATGCCCTTGACCGGAATCGAACCTGGGACCCTTCAGTCCGAAGGCCGACGCTCTATCCACTGAGCCAAACCGGTTAGGGCTTATAGTTCATTTTTGCTGGCCTTTTCCCTTCATTTTTAGAAATCATATTGAAAGCTGTATTTGAATTTTACCTCCTTTCCCACCCTCCACCAATGATGGACTTACTCTACATGAAACCATGCTCAATAAAAAAGAAAATTCAATGTTATTCTCTTCTCAGGTGCCATCACTTTACCTTAAGCCATTTGTCGACACACTTGGCATGGAACTCGTGGTTACAGGGTAAAACTCTAAGTAGCTGCCTTGACTCAAAATCACACATGCATACTACACACCTAAAAAAAGCAAAAAGGTCATTTAACCATAAAACCTATTGGTTCTCTGTTTTGTTATGACTACTGAAGCCCCCCCAAAAAACCACTTACCATCTCACTTATCAAAATGTCATTTAAATTTTAAGACACACACACACAAAAATCATGATATTAAGACATGCAGTAAAAGTGCTTTTCTTTACTGAGAAATCATCAGGAAAATCTCTGGTTTAACATCCAAGCTAGTCTTTTTTTTTTTTATAAATTTTTATTCATTTCAGAAAGGAAGGGAGAGGGAGAGAGAGAGAGAAACATCAATGATGAGAGAGCATCACTGATCAGCTGCCTCCTGCATGCCCCACACTGGGGATTGAGCCCACAACCTGGGCATGTGCCCTTGACTGGAATCGAACCAGGACCCTCCAGTATACAGGCCAATGCTCTATCCACTGAGTCAAACCGGCTAGGGCCCAAGCTAGTCTTAACACATTGCGGACCAGTGGTTTCATTGCTAGCTTTACCCAGTGGCCATCTAAGTTTCTATTGAACGAGTACAAAAAATGTTTTACATAAATGTTAAAGGCATGCTTTAAAATTAAATACCATTGCATTTTGAAGTTATTTATTACATGTCCTTACAAGCTAATATCTTTTTTTTTATTTAATAATTTTTTTAAAATATATTTTATTGATTTTTTACAGAGAGGAAGGGAGAGAGATAGAGAGTTAGAAACATCGATGAGAGAGAAACATCGATCAGCTGCCTCTTGCACATCTCCTACTGGGGATGTGCCCGCAACCCAGGTACGTGCCCTTGACCGGAATCGAACCCGGGACCTTTCAGTCCGCAGGCCGACGCTCTATCCACTGAGCCAAACCGGTTTCGGCACAAGCTAATATCTTTTTAAAGTATTCTCGTGATTGGCCACAAGCCTTAGAATAGAAAACACGGGAATTCTCATGATCCATCTGCAATGTGTAAATACCAAAAGTACTATGATAGTCAATAAAGGGGTGCTAGAACTGGATAGTATTATGCAAGTTGGACTATTACCCCACACAATACACAAAAATTAACTAAAAAATGGAGCAAAGGCCTAAATGTAAAAGCTAAAAATTATAAAATCTTAGAAGAAAACACAGGAGTAAATCTTCGTGACTTCCAAGTACGCAATGGTTTGAGATACTGAAAGCACAAGAAACAAAAATAGATAGGTAAATGGCACAGAGGTGTAGATGGTGGTGACCTGCCTCCCATGATGAAGTCAGACAACAATTACATGTTAACAGATGACCTTCTTCCTCTCCTGTACCTCCGATCTCCCCTCCCTCTGATGACTCAGCCAACACACCATCACCACCACCTCTCAGCCAGTTCCAATGTGCTCTCAGTTTTCCCAATGCTGATAAGTTAAACTACATTGTACATATATTATTTCTACTTTGTATAGACTGTGTACTTATCATATCATTCTTGCTTTTACTGTATGTTAGTGTTACTTTATGTTTTATGTTTTTTGGTATAATTTGGTAGGTTATTTTTTGGAGCTATGAATGCTAAAAAATTTTTCCATATAGATTAATGGTAACTGCTTCTTCACTTCATGTCATTTGGTTTATGAAAGGCTCTACTTTTGGAGCAAGGAAAATCTGTACATAAATGTTCACAGCAGTATTATTAATACTAGACAAAATGTGGAAACAACCCAAATCTTCAATTGAGGAAAGGACAAACAAGATCTAGTGTGTCCATACAATCAAATATTACTTGGCCATAAATAGGAATGAAATACTGATACAAGCTATGACATGATGAACCTTGAACACAAGCTAAGTGAAAGAAGCCAGATTAAAAAGACCATCCTATCTAATAAAGAGGGAATATGCAAATTGACCATCACAAAGATGGTAGCGCCCATAGCCACAAGATGGCAGTGCCCAGTCTCAGCTCCGCCAGAGTCCCCCAGTCCTTTCAGCCCTGCCAGAGGGGTGGCAGGCTCGTGGTGTGGCTGGACCTGCCCTCAGCCCCTCAGGACCGGCCTGAGACGCAGGTAAGCCTCGGATGTCAGCTGCCCCGCCATCCAGGGTAGGCCTGAGGTGCAGGCAAGCCTTGGATGGGTGGCTGTCCAGCCGCCCAAGGCCACCCGAGGCTCAGGTAACCAGGGCTGACCAAGGTTTGCGCTGCCGGCAGTGGCAACAGCAGAGGTGTGATGGGGGCATCGCCTCCCGCCCCTAAAGGCTCCTGGACTGTGAGAGGGCACAGGCTGGGCTGAGGACCCTCCCCCTCCAGTGCATGAATTTTCATGCATCGGGCCTCTAGTATATTATATGACCCCATTTATGTGAAATGTCCAGAATAGGTACCTCTATAGAGATTTTTAAAAAAATTAGTTGGGGTTTGTGCCAGGGTGAAGAGGATTGGAAAGAAATGGGGAATGGCTGCTAATGAGTAACGAGTTTCTTTTTGGGGTGATGAAAATGGTATAAATTTGCTTGTGAAGATGTTTGCAAAACACTGAATATACTAAGAATCACTATAAATGTGAATTATATCTCAGTAGAGTTGCTATAAAGAATATACTATAAAAAGCAGAATCTTTAGGTAAAAACTTTGAACTTTAATTGTATGAGACTTTAATCATATATAAAATATTACAGTTTGAATCAGAGACCATAAAATTTACAGGCAACCTAAAAATCCAGAACAGCACTGTCCAATAAAATTTTCTGAAGTGACGGAAATGTTCTACATCTTTCAATACAGCATCACTAGCTAGTGTTACTAAGAAACTTAACTTTCAATTTTATTTAATTTAAGCAGCCCCATGTGACTAGCTGCTACCTAACTAGACAACATAGGCCAAGATTATGAAATAGAGGTTACTTTATCAAGTTATCTATGGCTCTCATGCTTTTATTTCATAAAGGTAGAAAAGAAAATTTAACAGAGCGATATCAGAAAAATGTACTTACAAAGTCTGTTCTGACTGGTGGTTGTTAGGATTGAACCGATATGAAGGAAGTTGTTCAATATCTGCTTTAGTCAGTCCTCGTGGCTTAGCTTCTCCTAGTCGCTCTGCCAGGTTTAAAAGGGCCTGTTGTGGAAAAGGAAATATACTTTAACTTTCTTTAAATTTTTCTATAGCAGTAATTTTTTAAAAAACTACTTTTATTGTGGAAAAATTTAAATACATACTAAAGAAGAGGTACAGTATAATGAAATTCCATATTCCCATCACCCAGGCTCAATAATCCATGGCTAATTTTATTTCACCTATTACAGAAAAGAAAATTTAACAGAGCGATATCAGAAAAATGTACTTACAAAGTCTGTTCTGACTGGTGGTTGTTAGGATTGAACCGATATGAAGGAAGTTGTTCAATATCTGCTTTAGTCAGTCCTCGTGGCTTAGCTTCTCCTAGTCGTTCTGCCAGGTTTAAAAGGGCCTGTTGTGGAAAAGGAAATATACTTTAACTTTCTTTAAATTTTTCTATAGCAGTAATTTTTTAAAAAACTACTTTTATTGTGGAAAAATTTAAATACATACTAAAGAAGAGGTACAGTATAATGAAATTCCATATTCCCATCACCCAGGCTCAATAATCCATGGCTAATTTTATTTCACCTATTACTGTCTACTTCTAAATACCAGATTATTTTCAAACAAAACTAAAACATGGTATTTCATTAATAAAATAGTTCTGTATGTATTTTTAAAACAGTCTGTCAACTTCAGCACTTTTGACATTTTGGGCTGGATAACTTTTATTGGGGGGGGGGCTGTTCTGTGCACTGTAGGATGTTTAGCAGCATCTCTGCTAAAGGCCAGTAACACCCTCCCACCCAGTTATAACAATCAAAAATGTCTTCATATGTTGCTAAATATCCTCCTGGGGATAAAACTATCCCCAAGTTGAACACCACCACTCTAAAAAAGGAAAGATTTTTAAAAAGGGAATAAATCACATCATCATCATCACACCTTATAATTCTTTGTCAAATGTCTGACTGTTTCAATTACTTTCAAAACACTTTTAAAAATAGTTTATTCAAATCACAATCCAAATAAATCCATCTGTTCCCATTGCTTGATACTGTCTCAAGTATCTTTTTTAAATTTTGTATTTATTGAAGAAAACAGGTCAATGGCCTGTAGAAATTCTCAGTCTGAATTTTGTTGACTCACCCCACCCTGACTTGAGTTTTCTTGTCCCCTGTATTTCCTATAAATTGGTGGATTTGAGTATTCAATCATAGCTTACCACACCTAATTGTCATGTTAGCAGCCACTGATGGAACACTGCCTAGGTTCATTTATTCATTAAAGATGGTAAAATGGTAATATTCTAATTCTATCATTCTTTCTTCATTTATTAGATGAAATACTTCTATACTGAGCAACTGCCCCATACCAAATTGCATTCAGTAGTATAAATTATATATAAAGTGCAGGATGAATAAGACCACTGAGTGTGTTTTCTTAAGTATCACTATGAATTCATGAATATTAGCATAGTTGATGTTTCAATATATCGCAGCTATTATGCTTACTGGTTTTATACAAGTACCTCCTTTCTCCCAGTTTTCAATGGCTCTAATTGTTCATTTGCTTTGTCCTAAAATCAGGCAGCCCTTTGTGTGCTGCTTTCCCCCTTTAAAGGCTGCCACAGGGTTAAGAGAATGGGTAACAAAGAAATGATGACAGATGAGAGAACAAATAATTTCTAAAAAAAAATCTCAATAACTAATGGTATATGTTTTAATATCATGACACTGCTTTTGGTACAGCTTCATTTGGAGAATTAGGTCACCTAAAATTGCTTCCCCTTTGTGAACATGAATGCCCCTAAGTTCTTCTAAATGCTAGACAAGTTGTTAAATTGGTGCTGATTACAATTAGCATATAAAATTTATGATATAGCTTGTCTATATTTATACCTCTACTATATAATAAGACACTTAGGTCAACTAACACAAATATGACAATTATATTCAATAAAATGTTCATTAAGCCCTTATTGAAAGGAGAATGTAATGATAACCAAGCTCTCAACAAGATAACTGAAGGCACAACATGATCATTACATATGGTTTTATAAGAACAAAAAGGAGGGAGAGAGACATTTAGATCTGATAATGGACTAGAAATGGCTTTCATAGAAGTAGTTTCAAAATGTAGAGGAAGGGGTAAAAATAATTAGGCAGAAGGATCAAGGGGAGTAAAAGCACACAGGCAAGAATGTATAGGGTAGACTAAAAAAATGGTGAAAACTCTGGACTAGGGAGTGTTGTAGGTGTGCACACTATTGAGATAAAAGAAAAGCAAGCACGATTTTCTTGGTTGAATTAAAGTGTGACTTTGCAGAAGATCAAACATATTCAATCCAAAATACAGTCTAGAAAGGATTCCAATGCTAAGTACAAAATATCTTCCCTACACTGGGATAGTATCACTGTTTTTCCACTGATATATGTATATAATTTGTTCAATGAAAAGCTGTCCTTTCAGTAGCATGAAAGAAGACTCAATTTCAGTACCTAAAAGAATACCTAAAAGAGAACCAACTCCTTTCCTTACCGCTCTGTACAAAACTAACATAGTGTTCTAGAAACAAAATCAGGAAATTACTACAGCCCCTTTCTCAAGAATCTGGGAATGGAAGCCAAAGGACACTGCAGTGTGATTATATATGTAGAAAGAAAGTGATATAATGGCATTCTGAAAACTACAGAAGAATATAGCATTTGGCCTGATCTCTTCCACATGCATTTAAAAAACAAATCAAAGATGCTTTAAGATTGTTTGTGTGTGAGATCTCTCCTCCCTCTCCCCAGGTTCAGTTCACCTAAAAAAAAAAAAAAAAAAAGTGTTCCAGCACAGATGTCCCAATTAACGATGGTTTGGCTTACGATTTTTCCACTTCACAATGGTGCAAAAGCGACATGCATTCATTAGAAACCAGGTAGGCTAAGCTATGATGTTCAGTAGGTTAAATGCATTTCAATTTATGGTATTTTCAACTTACAATGGATTTATCAGGACGTAACCCCATCATAAGCCAAGGAGCATCTGTATTCATACTGTATAAATAGAAACTACGTGAGGCTGGGATGAGAAAGATAGCTGGCAGTATCAAAACCAAGTCATACATACAGTCACTCACATTCAACATACCCAAATCCGAATTTGCTTTCCAACCCCTAGACTGCACCTCCTATTCCTATCTTCAAATACTATAACATCAACATCATCTAAATTAGATGATGTCATCTACCTGACCTACTGTCATCTTCTGCCTTCTTTGTGGGCTACTACAGTTTTTGTAGAGCATCTTCTTTTGCAACCCTCCCACTCACACCCCTAACTCTACTGTTGATTCAAATGTTAAAAATGTCTCTGAAGATGTACTTTTTTCTATTTGCAGTTCCTATAGTTCGAAACTTGCATGGTTTTATAATTTATTACCTGACCTATTAAATAAATTTCCCCACCACCAACTTCTTAACCTCTCCCATCTATTCCTTCATGCTACTAGCAGAGTTCTGACTCATACAAGTAGAGATCCATTAGCACCAAAAAATGTAGCAGCTCCTTCATCCCATAATATTCAAAATTCTGTCCATTCTCTAGCATGACACTCAAGGACAACCAGTCAAGCTTTCCAATCAAATCTCACGTTAGCCACAGACTATATGCAATTCCTCAAGAATATCCAGCACTTCCCTGCTTCAACCTTATGCACGAAAACGTTTTCCCATTCTTCAAGAATCAGCTCAAACACTTCTGGCTTCCACAAAATCTTTGAGAACATCAATTTATAATTCACTGTTTTCTCATTTACATTCTCTCATAGGAGTTGAGTTGTATGTAACTCTAATAGAGTACCAAAAGTCTCTCTCTTTATCAGAGCTGTGTGGTACATGACAAAATATCCTTAAGGATGCTGAACACTTCTTTCAAACATATTTGTATCTTGAAATGTACAAAGGATTCACTTAATAATGTTTAATTAGATGAATGAGTTGAGTATTACAGTGCTTTTTATGCACACAATATTCCCCAACTTAATTCAAAGTTCACCTACTCACCTCATAATTTTCTACTTCTCCATCTTCCACATCCAATTCAAAGCTGAAAGTTGGGCCTACTGCAGGTGGCACTGGAAGCATTGATCTGCAGTGAAAATAACCAACACTAGCATTGATACATTACTACATTACTTCAGTGAACAGGAAAAACAAAGTCCAGTGGTATAGGGACAAATGGCTGGGGTCAATCAGTGGCAACCCTTTAAAAAAAAACTGACTTCACTAACAATAAACAAAAACTGACACTTAAAAAAATATCATTTACAATTGCATAAAATCACATAAAATATTTGGAATGAATTCAACAAAACATATGTAAGACCTACACAATAAAAACTGCAAAAATACTGTAAGGATAAACTTAAAAAGAATAGAGAAATATGCTGTGTAAGTTAACTGACTAGACGAGTCAATATTAAGATGTCAATTTTCACTTAAAAAGAATAGAGAAATATGCTGTGTAAGTTAACTAGACGAGTCAATATTAAGATGTCAATTTTCTCCCCAACTGATCTATAGATTTCATGCAATCCCTACCAAAATCCTCAGCAAGCCCTTTATAAAGTAGAAACTAATTTGATTTAAAAATTTATATGGCTCACACAAAAGACTTTAGATCATTTCAGAACTAAGTTGGGAGACTTATCCTATCTGATTTAAGACTTACAATAGAGCTACAATGATCAAAATAGTGTAAAATAGGCACATGACCTTAAAGACAACATTTCCTAGCTTTCCTAGCAGTTAATTATAGACGTAAGACTACATTCTGGCCCATGGGATTTGGCAGGAGTAATACATGGAACTTCTAGGAAGTATTCCTGAGAGGAGGCAGGTAGGCAAAGAGATCCACTTTCATTTTTACTGGCTAGAATGCTGACTTAATAGCTGGAACCTGAGGAGCCATTTTAGATCGAGGAAGCCATAGGATGGCAGAACCATTCCTCAGAGTTATGGGACTAAACAAATCATATCTGAATTGCCTACTTCTGGACTTCATTACATGAGAGAGAAATAAAGATATATTTAACCCATGAGTGCTTCTGCTACAAACTTAATTCTAACAGAGTATTTATTTTCCTTTTTTTAAATTAAAAAAACATCAAATTGTTGATCCATTCACTTATGCATTTATTGGTTGCTTCTTTCACGTGCCCTGACCGGGGATCTAACCTGCAACCTTGGGGTATTGGGACAACGCTCTAACCAGCCAGGACCTCTAACAGAGTATTTATAAGGCATAGAAATAACTTCTCTTTCTCTCTTCCACTGAGAGAAACAGCAGTATCAAAAGCTGGATAATCAAAGAAGATGGCAAGTGATGCCAGTTGTAAAAGTAGCAAAAATTTTAAACTTTCCTACCTTTAGATTTGGTAAACCTATTTTATGGCTCAAGATTTCTTTCCCCCCCACTTCTCTCTTGTCATTGACTCTTCTCTTTCACCCTTAAATAGCCCCATACCCAACCACTAACATTAAATACAAACAAATATTTAACACTCTAAATTATACACCACATAGAAGATCCTCATAAAAGAAAGAGAATCTCAAGAATGCCAAATTTAGAACTCATTAAAATAAGAAAGAACTTACAACACATATGGTAATAAGCTGGGATGATAAGGGGGAGGTGGTATTGGCTGCTGGGATCGGTATCTACTTCGTCCTGTGAGCCTCCGGGGCATAAATGGAGGATAAGGCTGTAGGAGAAAAAAATGTTTAGACAATTTAAGATCATTTTACTTTTATAAATATTTAATGTCAAAGTCTCTTAAAAAAACCCAAAACAACCAACAACCTAGAAAGTTCTTTACTATTCAAGTGGTATTTAATATTTCTTAAATGTTCACATGGATGCAATGACTAGTTTAAAACATCTGTATATTTCTAAATACACTTTTCCAACACCAATACATTCAAAATTCTAAACATGTAGAGTTACATTGAAATAACTCAAAACAAGTTACCAAAGCAAATAATAACACTGAATGAAAACTTACTACTCCAAAGGACACCTCTTGATGCAGAGGATCATGTGCTAAGAACTGCAAAGGAGCAGATGGGGGTAATGTTGGGGGATGGGCTGAAGAAGGGTAAGGGAAACCTCCTACTGGAAGATGTTCTCCTAAGAGTTCCACTTCGTTTTCTATCCTTTGCAGAGGCTGAGGGGGGAAAAAGAAACTAATGTACTTCCAGTGTTTAAATACTGCGGTATAATAATAAAAATCACACACACACCCAATATTTTTGAAGTCATACATTTCTTGATGTTCACATGAACCTACATTCATACATGTGGACATACATAGTAAAATCTTCCTGCCTTTAATTGAATTTCAATAAGAAAGTTTTTGAAATATGTCATTAAACATTTCCATTTAATTGACTAGACATATCAATTAAAAGATACATTTATTTTACTATTTCAACCTTCTCTTAAGAGAAGGAAAGTCAAAAAGTCATGTAGTAAGCCAACTGCATGGCTAAAATTACAACACATAGGATACACTGACCTACTGTGGATACACAGGATTTTCAGACACTTAACTCTTAACATGAAATCGAACACGGTGTATATCTATTTATAAATCAAAACCAGAGCTAAATGAGATAAGATACAGTAGGCATTACGCTACAGTAGAAAGTTTATGGGCTTTGGCATTAGATTCTTGGCATTGTCACTATCATTGTGACTTATGTAAATTACTTAATTGGAACTTCAATATTGTCATCTATAGAACTGACACGTCCATAGCCTATTTCAAAAGTGTGTTGTAATCACTGAGACAATGTGTAAGTAACACATAGAACACATAGTGTATGTAAAGCAATAGCATGTGGGATTAAAAAAAAATAGCTTACTGAATATAATTCACATACTGTAAAATTCACCATAAGGGGGAGTACAAGTCATTTTTGTATATTCACCACTAATTCCAGAACATTCCTACCCACCCCCCCCCACCCCCAAAAAAAACAACAAACCCCATGCCCATTAGTAGTCAGGCCTGCTATCCATTTCTCCTCAATCCTCCCCAAGGTTCTGGACAACCATTAATATCTACCTTCATTTCTATAGATTTGCCTATTCTGGAATTTCGCATATACAGAATCATGTAATATTGTGGCCCTGGTATCTGGCTTCTTTCATTTAGCATTATGTTTTCAAGGTTTATCCATCTTATAGTTTGTGTGTCATACCTCACTCCTTTTTGTGGTTGAATAATAATCTACTGTATAGATACACCATACTTTGCTTATTCATTATCACTTGATAGACATTTGCACTGTTTTTATTTGTTGGCTATTAGGAATAATGCTGCAGTTCCTTTCACAGGACTAAAATCTTCCACTCTAATCATTTCCATATGTTCTCTTTCCTATTCTCTTAATGCATGATTCAGATGTTCAACTTGGCTGTCCAAAACACAAGTGGGCCTTCTTCCTGTGCTCTTCCTTCCATTTATACAGTACTTACCTCCTCCAGACCCCTAAAATAATATGCCTCTCAGCTATATTCCAGTCCCAGGGCAGAATTAACTATGTTAACAGACTATCTCATCTACTTTTTTGTGAGAACACAATAGAAAACAAGCCTCCAATAAAACCAATTGAGGCTCAGAGGGTTACTTTACTTGCATAAGTGAATATTATCCTAACAAGTATAAACAATTTTATAATATTTTCACTTCCATTTTAGAAATACATTAAAGGAAAAAAACAAGAAAACTGACTTTTTCTTCACATTTACTTCATGAAAGATTACAGATACGAAGGAACAAATTTAAATCAGACAAGTGACATAAAATAACTAGAAAAATTTAAGAAACCAAGGTAATTCTCGGCTCATTTATCTATATGAATTTGTATGTCTTTGAAGTCCTTAATTCGTTTAAGAGTAATAATCTGAACAATAGAGATTTAATTTAAAAAAAATAAAAAAATAAAGAGAAAATCTGGGGAAATGACTGCTTGCATCTTCTAATACCTGGCCACATCCAATAGGAAAAAATGTTTTGTTTAATTGCAACTAGTGAAACAATGAAGAATAGTATTTTTTTAAATATATATATATTTTATTGATTTTTTACAGAGAGGAAAGGAGAGGGATAGAGAGTTAGAAACATTGATGAGAGAAA
>NW_005371249.1:1459271-1461673 GCF_000412655.1 Myotis brandtii | reverse complement strand
GGGGGGGGGAAAGGGGGGGGGTAAGTGGGGGGGGGGGGGTAAGGACACATATGTAATACTTTAATCAATAAAGAAAAAAAGAACCAGAAGAATGCCCAAGTTATAATTTTTAAATGGTAACAATTTACATCTACTAAATTAATCTACCTTTTAAGTCTAAACATCCTGTGAATATTAAAGACATAAAAGTAGAAATACCTACCGATCGTGATTGCTGTGTTTGGAAAGGGACAAACTGGCCTGGTGGTGGCAAATGAGGATGATGATGAGGAGAAAGGTGAGGAGGATGTAAAAGAAATGGATCACTAGAAATAAGGGGTGGGAATGCAGCATATGGTACTGGTAAGTGCTGAACTGAACAGGCTTGCAGCATCTGTAAGAGAAATTGTTATTTTCTTGTTGAAGGTATCAGAATACATAATTAAAAACAAAACAAAACTCTATACAGTGAGATAGAAAGGTTATTGCCACGTCCCCCAAAATGTTTTAATAACCTATATCAGTGGTCGGCAAACTGCGGCTCGCGAGCCACATGCGGCTGTTTGGCCCCTTGAGTGTGGCTCTTCCACAAAATACCGACTTCTGCGCATGGGCCACGAAGTTTCAATCGCACTGTCCGTGCGTGCCTGCACGTGGTATTTTGTGGAAGAGCCACACTCAAGGGGCCAAAGAGCCGCATGTGGCTCGCAAGCCACAGTTTGCCGACCACTGACCTATATTAATAAAATACTAGTGTATGTTTATCTCTATTAGTAAAATACTGGTAACTAGTAATTATTCTGTATTTTATACAGTTCTTACAAATCAGTCAAAACACCCAACTTTTACTTTAGTCTTATTAACAAGTATGAAATGGGAGAAAAACAGAGGAATCTCTCTCTACTTTAAGATGCAGTGGATACTGCTTTCCAAGAAGCTCTCTTTGGAAATTTTTTATTTCTAAGATTTTTTTTATTTATAGGAGCCCAATTCACAACTAAGTGATTTAAGGTCTCTCAATATTTTAAGTCTGCTGACTTAGCACACTGGTTCCATAATCTTGATTGAGAAATCAAGCTTGGGTAAATTAATGTTAAAATGGGTTGGTATTTGTATATAGGTGTTCCTTTTAATCTCATATTCAAACAAAGGTTTAGGGTTGTATTAATATATTTAGTGAAGTACTTTACTTTGAAAACATAATTGACCCTTTGGGTCATTTAAATCCCTTGGATTTCAGCAATCTCATTTGTGAAATATGGAGGCTGGACTAGGGGTGGGGGTGGTGTTGGTAGATTCAAAGATAAAGTTTAAGTTTAAGAGGCAGAAAGAAGTGGGTGGAAATCTCTGTTCTCTCATACTAACTGTCTCTATTAAGCAAGTCATTTTCATTTCATCATCTAGAAAATGGGATACCATTTTTATCACAGACTTCCTATAGTGAGGAATAAAAAGACCAAGCATTCAACGTACCTGTCAAAACCCAGTAAGTGCTGAGACTATTACTGCTGATCACTAACTAGACTTTATTACTAACTAGTCTGATATCCTATGTTAATAATCCAAGGCTAACCTAAATTAAGATTTAATTATAAACTGTGCTGATATATGAAGGAACATGCTTTGACCTTCAGGATATCCAAATATGTACAATTTAATTAATGTAAAAACATACCAAATTTTAAAGCTAATTTATTAAACTGTTACTATAACAAAGCTATTGAGATAGCCATTGCAACAAAATGGCCTTTTTTAGTTGGGAGTGAAAAGCTACAGAAGCCAGTCTCTTAAGTTTTGTTTACTTACATAACACACGTAGCCATTCCACAGAGGAGTGCCCAGACTTACCGGAGGAGGCACACTACAGACAGGGAGGTGCTGTCCACTGAAAACCACAGAGCATCCTGGGACCTGCTGTGTACTGCATGCAGGGATGTGCTGGCCTGTGCAGAGCGGAATCCCATGTGGTGCCACTGTTGTTACTGTATAAGAAACAGGGACGGTGCCCTGATGGAGCTATTAGGAAAGAAAAGCAAAATGTTAGAATTTTAACTGTTTGAATAAAACATCAACTATTAAAAATCAAAACCTGGTCATTTATTGATTCTCCTCAGGGGCACAGTTTTCATAATGTACTTTTCCAACAGTTTCAACTAAACTATTATTTGTCATTGGATAGAAAAGTTGTCTGTTTCAAAAGCAGTTTATGATGCCCACAGAACTGGGACTAAACTCTTCTCCCAAAAAGCTATCCTAAAAAGTCCAGGAAAAAAAATGAAATGCTGTATTAACTCTTCTACACTGCTGAAAACTCTTCTAAAGAGAAAATCTGGAAAACCAAGATGGCGGCATAGGTAGACACCGGAGATTGCTGCCTCGCACAACCACTTCAAAAATACAACTAAAAGACGGAACGGACATCA
>NW_005371249.1:1454596-1456330 GCF_000412655.1 Myotis brandtii | reverse complement strand
AAACAAAACCAGGGAACTTATATGCATACTACATGCCCAATGCACAAAATTCATGCATGGGGCTAGGCCCTCGCAGCCGTGGCTTCGTCCGGAAGGTTGTTCGGCTATCTGGTCTTATTAGTATATTATGCTTTTATTATTATAGATTATTATAGATATGAACACAGACAATAGAGTGGTGAAGGCCTGGGAAGGGCGGGTACAGGATGTCAATGGGAAACAAAGAAACAAACAGGGACATCTGTAATACTTTCAACAATAAAGAAAAAAATGTTCTAATTTTTTAACAACAAAAATTTTTCTATCATGATCTTCTATTTAATATTGAATACAGTTTAAGTGTAGTTTTTGCAGTTTCCTATAAAAAGTAAGTTTACAGTTGTAAGCAAAACAGTTTATTATTTATTATTTTATTACTAGAGGCCCGGTGCACAAATTCGTGCACCAGTGGGGTCCCTTGGCCTGGCCTGCGGGATTGGACCCAAACCGGTTTTGGGGGGGGGGGGGGGGGGGGGGGGGGGGAGGAGGAGACACCACGCGAGGGCTCCAGGGCATGTCCAGCCTGTCTCAGTCCTGATCAGCAGGACCCCAGCAGCAAGCTAACCTACTGGTAGAAGCATCTGCCCCCTGGTGGTCAGTGCATATCATAGCCAACGGTTGAGCAGCCTTAGCACGTCATTAGCATGTTACGCTTTGATAGGTTGAACGGATGACGGGGCACTTAGCATATTAGGCTTTTATTATATAGGATGATAGCTACATTTTATATTTTTTGCACTTATTAACAAAATATTTTTCTGTTATATTGGAATTAATCACCTTGAAAGACTTCCTAATGTTGAACTTATCCTGCATTTCCAGAATAAACACTAACATTAATTCTTTCAGTAATTCTAATAGATTTTTATATCACTAGCTACGATTTATTATTTAAAACATCTGCAGCTGTATTCAAAAGGGAAACCAGTTGATAGTTTTGTATTGTCTACGAGATTTCATTATTAAGGTTATACAAGTTTCATTAAATATACTTGGAAGCCTTCTTTTACTATGATCTGGAATATTTTAAATTGGAATGTAATAAATTACAGACAGTCCTCAGGTTGACGTACATCATTTTGTGGTTACGTCACCATCTCCCATATATTTATATCAAAAAAAAGTTCCATTATTTCGATGTATGTACATATGTGCTTTATGTTTTTTATTTATTTACCACAAGTAAAGGTCAGGAATTGTTATCTTTTAAATTTTTTTTTACTGTTTCACTTCATTATTGCTGTGTATGTGCTCCATGTGAGTGACGTAGGTGCTTATGTAGGTGGGTTCCGACTTACGGCAAAAATCACATTACATCACGCCTTAGGGAACAGATCTGTGACATATCCTGAGGACCTACTGTATTGGCTGGCTCTTTAGAGATTAGACAATTCAGATGTAATTTCTAAAGACAGGAGTTTTATTATTTCTTTAACTAGAGGCCTGGTGCATGAATTCGTGCACCGGTGGGGTCCCTCAGCCTGGCCTGCATCCTCTTGCAATCTGGGGCCCCTCGGGGGATGTCGGAGGCTTTGGTGCATGGACTTAGCCCAATCCCTGCAGGCCCCGACCCTCCTTCCCCCGAGATTTATGTCTGTTCCATGTTTCCATACCTGTGCGTTGAGTGTCTGGTCCCTGATGGTCTGTGTGTGTCGTAGCTACGGGTCGAATGGTTCGACACTTAGCATATTTGAC
>NW_005371249.1:1445708-1452753 GCF_000412655.1 Myotis brandtii | reverse complement strand
TATTTATTTTAAAATATATTTTATTGATTTCTTACAGAGAGGAAGGGAGAGGGATAGAGAGTTAGAAACATTGATGAGAGAAAAACATGGATCAGCTGCCTCCTGCACACCCCTTACTGGGGATGTGCCTGCAACCAAGGTACATGCCCTTGACCGGAATCGAACCTGGGACCCTTCCGTCCGCAGGCTGACGTTCTATCCTCTGAACCAAACCGGTTAGGGCTGAAGAATAGTATTTTTAAAAAGTTAAATCATTTCCTTCTCTTTTGGTCAGTCTTATTCTCATACTACCTGTCCTACGACAATGTTAATAACATATACTCTGCATCTTTCTCCATAAGCATACAAACATATACAAGCATATTTACCCACAAATTATTGTCATGTTTGTTTTTGTTTTCTTAATAGAAATGAGACATTACCTTGCAACTTATTTTTCAATTAATATTCTAGATATCTCTTCAGAGTTAAATGCAATCATTCTTTTTGATACTAGCCAGATATTTCAAGTAAACTCACTTAACACAATCCTATTTTTCCTATACTAATGGTCATTCTACTTTTCACTCTTTTGCCAATGCAAATATAATCCTATCCTATATAATGAAAGCATAGTATGCAAACTGTCCCCTCGACCACACACACACACACACACACACACACACATATATAGATTCCTGCCACAGCTATTGGTCTGTTTAGATTTTCGACATCTTAGGTTGTTTTAATATTTACATATATATTTCATTTCTCAATATATACACCCAACACATAATTTGTCTTAAATGAGATCTCATCTTTTCTGAAGTGTGGTCTTCTCCTTTTCTTTGATTTCATACTTAACCACCTTCTCATTCCCTTCACTTTAGTACATACAACCTAAGTCCAGTATATACTTCATATTTTTCTTTGTGTTCATATGTAGTCCAACATAAGCATATTTAATTGTCATGCTTTACAAAATGGGACATAACACTGTCCTCAATTTTGCTTCTCTTGCTCAATATCTTGCAGATATTGCTCACATTCTTGGCAGAATTCTGATTAATTCCTTGTAATATTATATTCCATTGTATGAAGAAATTATTTATTGTACTTTTCTACTAATGATAAGCAATCACTGTTTATTCCTGCTTTCCATTTCTATGAATTTGCCTATTCCAGACATTTCATATAAATGGACTCTACAATCTGTGGCCTTCCATGACTGGCTTCTTTTACTTAGCATGTTTTCAACATTAACCTATGGTGTAGCATGAATTAGTACTTTATTATTTTTTGAGTAATAGTCATTGTATGGATATAACATGTTTTATCTACTCATCAGTTGATCAATGTAAGTTCCTGCTTTCTGTACATTTAATTTGTATTTAGGCACTATATCAAAACCTTTTAAAGTAGAATCTGTTTTCTTCTACAATTATATGAGGGTGAGAAAGATACAATTATTTCTTTCAATTTTTCATATCCATTAATTACTACATTATCTTATTGCATTTGGTAGAACTTCTACTATAACATTAAATAAAAATGGACAGAGTAAAGTAAGCATCTCTGTAGTTTCCGATTTATCTCTCACCAATAAGGATACTTGCTGTTAGTTTTACTTAATTTCCTTATTTTATTTTATCCTAGTTTTTATTAAAGGCAGCCGGCAGCTGCTAGGGACCCTACCAGTGCACGACTGGGCCTCTTTAGTTGTAAAAAATGTCATTGAATACGGTATATATATCCTTACATATTAGTAGCTTTTATTTGTTTCAGAGGTATTACTGGGTAAAAGGATAAATGTATTGCCCTGGGTGGTAGGCACACAATGCAGTGTGCAGATGATGTTTTATTGAGTTGTACACGTGAAACCTGTATGGTTTTGCGAATCAATACCCCAATAAGCTCAATATCTTGCAGATATTGCTCACATTCTTGGCAGAATTCTGATTAATTCCTTGTAATATTATATTCCATTGTATGAAGAAATTATTTATTGTACTTTTCTACTAATGATAAGCAATCACTGTTTATTCCTGCTTTCCATTTCTATGAATTTGCCTATTCCAGACATTTCATATAAATGGACTCTACAATCTGTGGCCTTCCATGACTGGCTTCTTTTACTTAGCATGTTTTCAACATTAACCTATGGTGTAGCATGAATTAGTACTTTATTATTTTTTGAGTAATAGTCATTGTATGGATATAACATGTTTTATCTACTCATCAGTTGATCAATGTAAGTTCCTGCTTTCTGTACATTTAATTTGTATTTAGGCACTATATCAAAACCTTTTAAAGTAGAATCTGTTTTCTTCTACAATTATATGAGGGTGAGAAAGATACAATTATTTCTTTCAATTTTTCATATCCATTAATTACTACATTATCTTATTGCATTTGGTAGAACTTCTACTATAACATTAAATAAAAATGGACAGAGTAAAGTAAGCATCTCTGTAGTTTCCGATTTATCTCTCACCAATAAGGATACTTGCTGTTAGTTTTACTTAATTTCCTTATTTTATTTTATCCTAGTTTTTATTAAATTTTTGTTGTTGTTTTAATCCTCACCTGAGGATATTTTTCCCCGCTGATTTTTAGAGAGTGGAGGGAGGGAGACAGAGAGAGAGAAAAACACTGATGTGAGACACACATCAGGGCCGAGGCTTGAGCCTGCAACTGAGGTACAAGGTAAGAGGTACATGCCCTTGACCAGAATCGAACCTGTGACCTTCAGTCAATGAGCCAACTATCAGTTTTTATTACTATTTTACTGACTTTTCAACATCTTTTGATATAATCATGTATGGTTTTCCTTCTCTTATTTGTTGATGTAATATACTTTTATATTAAACAATCCTCTCTTACTTGGGAATAAATCTTATTTGGTCATAGGTTATTTTTCTTTTGATACATTGGTAGATGGTGTTTTCTATAGGTCTGTTGAGAAAGTCCTATGTATTTGAGAGTTTTTTGAGGGGATTCCCACTTTTATTTGCTTTTAGTATTAGAATTACGCTGGCTTCATAAAATCATTACAAAAATTACCTTTAAAAAAAAGCCTGGAATCATTTAAATATTATTAAAATAAGTGTTTCTTGAAGATTTGAGAAAACAGCTGTGAAGCCATCTGGTCACTGTGCCTTTTTAATGGTAATCTCTAATTAGCCTTCACACTACTGTGATAATTCCAATTTTCCTATTATTCTTGAGTCAATTTTTAACTTCCTTTAAGTTTTTTTTTTGCCCCCCCCCTCCCCGCCAGGGTTATATATAAAATTTCATTATCATAGTTAGTAATGAAGTAATATACTTGAGCACTTATACTTGAGTACAATATACTTGTACTAGTTGAAGTGCTCAAAATGAATTAACTCATAATTCTCCCAACATCCCTTATGAAATAGGTGCTATTTTCATTTTACAACTGAACAAAATTCTTTGAATGTTTCCCATGTGTGGATATATGTCTTTTAATTAATTATTCCTACCCTTCTTTACATTTGTCCTTTGTTCCTTAACCAAGCTCACAAGAGGTGTGGCATCTTTATCAATTTTTCAAAGCATTTTGATCCTAATTTTTAAAAGTACAACTTTCTTCCAAGGGAAGCTGTGTAGAATTTACATTTCAATCCTTATAAAAAAAACTAGAGGCCCGGTGCACGGATTTGGGAACTGGTGGGGTCCCTTGGAGTGGCCTGCGGGGATTGGACCGTGGCAGGCAGCTGGGGAGGAGTCTGAGCCCGAGCCCGGGCCAGGCGCTGCTGCTAGGTAGTCTCGCTAGCCAAGAGCCCTGCGTCTGGTGCCCGTTGGTTAGCTGATGGTCAGTGTGCATTATAGTTACTGGTCGACCTATCAAATGGTCGACTGGTTGCTTTGGCTTTTATATATATAGACTAGAGGCCTAATGCATGAAATTCGTGCCAGAGTAGGCCTTCCTTCCCCCCGGCTGCCGGCACCGGCTTCCCTCTGGCACCCAGAACCCAGGCTTCCCTCCGGCCGCCAGCAGGTGTCCGGGACCCGGGTTTCCCTTGCAGCCCCAGCTTCATCCAGAAGGTCCCCCAGAAGGACGTCCAATCTAATTAGTATATTATACTTTTATTATTATATATAATAAACTTGTCTAAAATTGCTTATTAGGTAAAACTGTTTTTGATAAAATTAAAAGAAATTTACAATAAAATACAAATAAGTTCAATAAACTGCCACCAACTTTTAGCATCTGTATTTCTTGGACATATGTCATTATACCTGATCATGTATGTCAACCATTACTGCATTCTGCTGGGGTGGATGAGCAGCAGGGTGTAACAGACGGGGGGATACATTCGGAGGGTGGAAGGCTCGAGGTTCCTCTATTGCTTGCTGCTGTGCATAAGGGAGATGGTGATAATTTTCATCTTGACTAATGGAATTATGTCGAGACAGTCGATCCCTTCTTCCTCTCTGGCGTCTGACAGGAGGACTGTTAACAGCAAATATAAAAAAGGTCATTATAATGTTGAATGATGTGATGTATCAGGATTCTGTATTGCCTCTTTTAAAAATCCATCAGTAATTTATGCTAAGGTAAGCTTGAGTATTAAATAATTGCTATAGTTCCCCATCACCTATAAAAACTTACAATGTAAATAAAATGTTTTTAAATTAAAATACAGTTAATATACAATGTTATCTTATTTCAGGTGCACAACAGTTATTCAACATTTAAACACTTAAAGAAATTATTACTATAAGTTTATCATAACCATTTGATAACGTACAAGGTTATCACAATACTCTTGATTATATTCCCTGTTGTCATACATTACATTCCCGTGATCTGATTTTAAAACTGGAAATTTGTATTTCTTATTCTCCTTTACCTTTTTTTGCCCTCTATTTTATTCCCTTCCCTTCTAGCATCCATCAGCTTATTACATTATATTACATATACATTGCAATGTATGTATTTTTAAAATAATGAAAATAAAATTGGTATTCAACTCTGAAAGTATTTAGAAATCAATAGCTAACTACTGTCACTTTTTTAATTGCATGAAATTGCTCGTTTATAGACAAAAATTATCAAATATCAGCAATTTCATATGGTTTTAACCTATTATTTTTCTCCCTTTATTTTATAAGCATTATATAACAAAATTTAATCTGCATATACCTTTGTCAGTATTCATTCACATATGCCTAATGGGAACTTTTACATTTGTCTAAAACATACAGAAAGATATATTTCCTATATGCCCAAAATGACAATTTTTAAAATAAGTAGAAAATTCATGAAATAACTAAAGAACATTTATTGACAACTACAAATATAACAGAATTGAGTAAATGCTGAGAATGGAAATGATTGGGAGATAGTGTCAGATAAATAGTCCATTAATACACAGGATTTTCAGTTAGAATCTGATTATTGAAGGAAATCACTTTTACTCTCCATGCACTAGTCATCTACATAGTTTAACACAAATTTAACAAGTATTTTGACTAGACTTTCATTTTCTATTTTCCTATAATTCCACAATTTATTTCAACTGCTTTTTACAATGGCTCAGCACCAATGCAACTTGAAAAAGCAGCAGGTCTCATTATAATGTACTCAATATCGGTAACAGAGGCTAAACAACCCCCTCATAGACACAGCTGCACAGCCACCTCAGCAATCTTTATTGATGTCAGGTCACTTCTCTCTCAATTGTCCCACTTTGCACCTCTAAATCTGTTTCCTCTCACTCCCAACTGCTCAATCTTAGAGAAAACAAAGAACACTCCTTTGTGGCATTAACTCTTCAATAGTGCTCTTGATACCATCCCCCAGGTTATTGCTACATGAATTGCTTCTTTCATTTTTATTAGCATATCTCTTTTTTTGCATTTTCCCTTCAAAATCTATATATTGTACTTCATTGAATTTAAGATGCCATCCACCTTAAACTCACTTTTAAAATGTTTTTTTCTGAGATAATTTTAATATAGTTTCGCAAAACCCTCAACCAGCATTCCTTCATGCTAATATCTTCCATTAGCTTAGAAAAATTATCAAAAGAAAGAAACCTCAGCATCACACCATCAATTAATGAACAAGATGTATTGAGATTTTATCAGTTTTTCCACCAATGGCCCCGATCACTGTTTTGAAATCCAAGGCAGGATCTTATTATTGCATATAGTTTTCATGTTTCCTAACTTAATTTCTCCAATCTGTCACATTTTCTCAGTCTTTCTTCATCTTTCATGACCTTGAAACCTCTGAAGGCATAGACATTTATTCTTTAGAATGTTCCTCAACTTGGGTTTGTCTGATGTTTTCTCATGATCTGCTTGAGGTTATACATTACTGGACAGGATACAGAGGTGACATGATCTTTCAATACATCATAGTAAGGAGCATAGTACATAAGTATGCATCACTGGTATATATTTATATATCAGTGACCACTTGGCTAACTTGGTGTCTGCCAACACCCCCTACAAAACCATTCTTCCTTCATAATTACTAATCTGCTTCTACTGAAAGTTTGTCAATAATTTTACATGTATGAATGAATGGTCAACAATCATTATGGTATTCTAATAGTGATTTTCTAGTCCCCTTATTTCTTCTACATGTATTAATTGGAATTCTTTAAGGAACAGCTGTCACATCTTTCCCATATATTTGTTTACTGTTATTTATAATCATGTGCTCATGGATATTTATTTTATTATCCTATCTAATAAAAGAGAAAAATGGTAATTAGCCATATGGCCGCTACCCTTCCCATTGGCTAATCACTGAGATATGCAAATTAACCCCCAACCAAGATGGCGGCCGGCAGCCAGACAGCTGACGCGAACAGGGAGGCTTGCTTGCTTCAGTGACGGAGGAAGCCAGGTTCCCCGCCAGCCTTGCCGGCCTCGCAGCTGCTCTCTAAGAAACATTGTAACAAATATAGAAGCTAAACAAAACCCCAGAAACCTCCTTTCAGTCAGCCAGGCTTCAGCCAGCAGGACCGCAACATTGTTTCAAATACAGAAGGTAAACAAAGGCCAGAAACCTGCTTTCAGCAGC
>NW_005371249.1:1435970-1442518 GCF_000412655.1 Myotis brandtii | reverse complement strand
TCTGTGAGTGACAGGGGGGAGCTCCCCAACCCCCCTGATGGGCCCTGCTCTGTGCGTGACAGGGGGCGGCGCCGCAACCTCCCATCCACCCTGCCTTGAGTGTGACAGGGGGCGGTGCCCCAACCCCCCAATCGGCCCTACCCTGAGCACTAGGGGGGCCAGCCACTCTGGGCCTCTGGGCAGCGTGGGAAGGCGGGAAGGCGGCTCTAGGCCGGAGCGAAGGCGGTGCCGGCAGCCAGGGGAAGGAAGGCCCATTCTTGCATGAATCTTCATGCATCGGGCCTCTAGTTTTGGTTATAATATACACTACTGTTTTATTTTGTTGTTCAAATTTTTTCAACTTTATCCAATGGGAGCACTTTCAAGTTCAGTTCCTGTGACCTTTCACTATGTCCTTATCCTTTTGAGCACTTCCTTAATATCTGACACCACAATATGCTGCGGTTTATCTTATATTTTCCCTATACCAATTCTGGAATTAACCAGGTCTCCAAAGAGCCTTGGAATCTTTAATTGCAGAGTGGCTGATATTTTGAAGCCAGGTGTGCTCACTGCTACATGGGAGTCATACCACTGTCTCTAGTCTCTAAGAGAACATAACAAGAAATTTTATCCATGCATACTAACTCATGTATTTTGCACATAACATTATCTTTATATCTGTATCAGTATTTTATTTTAATTACTTACTAGAGGCCCGGTGCACGAATTCATGCATGGGTGAGGTCTGGCTGGCCCACCCCATCAGGGGGAGGGGCCGTGGGTGGTTGGAGGACTGGCCCCACCCCCTGGTCGAACTCCCGGTCGAGAGGACAATTTGCCTTTTATTATATAGGATTTGAAGAGCTAATTGGCTTTAATTAAGTAATTCTGAATACAGCAGCAAGTATCCCATATAGCAACTAGATGGGTGCTATCTGCAAAAATATTTTAAAGGACTGTTTTATGTATCACAAAAAAAAGAAGAAAAATGTTTTCAATTAAATTATGATATAGCATCATCTTTAAGTCTTTATTTGATGTTAAGATGTGTAAGCTTTATATTCTATATATTCTTTATATTCTATATGCTCACATCACTCATCTCCTGATAAAAATCTCAACCTGCCTGTACACTTTAAGAGCCCCCTTTTAGATTCATTTTGTTATCACTTGCTCTTACTCTCACTTCCCTACTCTAAAATAATTTCAATAACGCTCACACCAAACACAAATTAAGATCCAAGTCCTCATTCTGACATGTAAGTCCCTTTACGATTTTGGTTCCTATCTTTCCTGTATTCCTCTCATTAAAGCTCTGTGTGTCTTTGTGATAGAACATTTAGAAAGAACTATGAGAAAAATTTAGAAATGAGAAATAGTGATAAAAGATGGACAAATATTTCTTTCAGTTGACTTTACAATGGTGATAGATACTTACTTTGTCATTTTGTTTTAGGTTTATCACTTGTAAATAGTGCAAAGCTGTTTCCTCCTGCCTTCTGTTGGACTGAATTTTCTATGTATGCTGTTATCTGTTTCATTGTGTGGAAGCTATACATTCTAGTTCTATTCTTCTAGTATTTTACCCTTAATTTTTTTCAATCCTCACCCAAGTATATGCTTATTGATTTTTAGACAGAGGGAGGAAGGAGGAAGGAGGGAGAGGGAGAGAAGAAAGCATAGAGAGGAGGGGGGAGGCGGGAAGGAGATGGTGGGAGAGGGAGAGGGAGAGATTAGTTGCCTCTCGCACACATCCTGACTGGGGATCAAACCTGCAACCCAGGTATGTGCTCTGATCAGGAATCGAACCTGACACCCTTTGGTGCATGGGACAACACTCCAATCAACGGAGCCACACCAGCTAGGGCTATATAAAAACTTTCTTTCCCACATTTTCCATTTTGCCCTTTTACACTACAGTCTGGGAAGATTCCTCCACTTGATATTCCATAAATGAAGACACTTTTTTGTCCATTTATTGAGTTTTTAATTTTACCAATAAGAATTTTAGTTGATTTTTATAAAATCAGTCTGCTCGCCCTAACCGGTTTGGCTCAATGGATAGAGCGTCGGCCTGTGGACTCAAGGGTCCCAGGTTCGATTCCGGTCAAGGGCATGTACCTTGGTTGCGGGCACATCCCCAGTAGCGGGTGTGCAGGAGGCAGCTGAATCGATGTTTCTCTCTCATCGATGTTTCTAACTCTCTATCCCTCTCCCTTCCTCTCTTTAAAAAATCATTAAAATATATATAAAAATTAAAAAAAAAATCAATCTGCTCTTGCATCTCTCTCATATTCCACTTATTCTAAGTCTATTTTGTTCATTCCATTTCTTCAAGTTATTTATTTTATTGAGTTCAGTGCTCTTCTTTCATTGTTGGGTTTTCCTCAAATGTTTAGTAATTTTCTTTCTGTGTGTTCATCTTTGTAGTTGAAATTATGCTAGACTATTGTTGAATATTGAATCTATTTGCACAGCCTGCTTCTGGAAGAAAATCTGGCAGCTAAGCTTATAGCTAGCCTACAATGAAGTATTAAAGGGGGAATGGACTAAGGAGAGTAACACACTGACGGGTAGAATATAGGCTTATGGGTAGCTGGTTTTCTAGGTAAGTGCTCCCCGCATCCCTCCTTTGTATTACCATGAATGTAGAGCATGATACTTTTCTTCAATTTGAGAACACAGAGCTAGCTCCTACTACCATGTGGAAACAGGCACGTCTAACACGCCCTTTCTAGTCCAGAGCATTTCCTATGATCTAATAATTGCATTCCTAGGCTTTTGAAGAGATATAAAGATTCCACCCATAAAGTCTTCCTAACTCAAGATTTAACAATATTTCTTAGGTTATCAACAAATGGAACATGAAAACAGCTGTCCCACCCTAAAGACGCACTATTTCACTGGAAGAAGAAACATATGATCTTAGACAACAACCAAAGAGGAAGAAGCTCAGGAAGAAATGTATTCCCCTAGAAAGGAAAGGCAAAAGCCAAATCCCATGAAAGAGAGGACTGAGAGTTGAACTAAACACCAATCACTCTTCATAGAAAGAGTCCACACTTTTGTAAGAAAGCTAATTATGCTCCCAATTGCCTTGGAAGATACAGAAGAAATAGCAACAGAGTGGAGAAGAGGTAGCTCATTTCTAGGATCTCCTTAATCTTCTTCCTATTGTGAATGATAAAATGCATTTTTCCATATTCAGGATTATAGGCTGGCCTGCAAAAAGTCTTCAACAACCATAAGGTAATTGAATTAATATATAATGTTATGAATTGATTTTAGGTAAATCACTTTAGCCTTTTCAATTTCTTTTTCTGTTGACCACAAGCTAAATAAATTCTCACAATCTAATGTATAAGTCTAAACTTATAATATCATTTTTCATGTTTGAGTGTACAAGTACATATGTGTTGATGTGCTTATAAAATGCCTACAGAAAAAAACACACAAACTTACCAATGGAAGAAAATTTAAGAAATAAATTGTAATCAACTAACCTTCTTCTGTTGCGTGCAGGTGTGTTGCATCGTTCCCCTGAGAAGTGATGTTGACTTGGTCGAACTGAAGGGGGCTGCCTATTTGATGTCATCTCCCATGGTCGCATTGGTGGTGAGGGAGCTGGTGATGCTGATGTATAATCAAAGACTGAATGAGAGAGGCGCTGTCTCTTGGGACTTGGACTATCTTCACTCTGCCAATGCAACAAAAATCAATCATCCAAATAAGACCTTTTAAGGATTTTAAATTACTGTGTATGCATAGTTATTTAAATATATCAGTGGTTCTCAACCTTCCTAATGCTGCAACCCTTTAATACAGTTCCTCATGTTGTGGTGACCCCCAACCATAAAATTATTTTCGTTGCTACTTCATAACTGTAATTTTGCTACTGTTATGAATCGTAATGTAAATATCTGATATGCTATATGTGTTTTCCGATGGTCGCGACCCACAGGTTGAGAACTGCTGAAATGTATTTACCCTCAAGTGTAAAGGAGGGAAAAAATACACCATAAACCAAAATTAAATACCTTTAAAGAAAAAGATTCTGGGGGACAGAGGAGAAGAGAGATAAACAGTAAGTAATATCAAATGAAAAGTAAGCTCTGTTTCTTAAAAATAATCATAAAATTCATCAAATAACAACATACAAGGTACACAATAGGGTAATAAGCAATTGTATGGTATTTAACCATCTCTTTAACCCCTTGAGCGCCGGGGAGCGCAATCGCGCTCCTCCTTTCTTTCGCCAAAAGTGCCGGGGGCGCTATCGCGTTCCTCCTGCAGTGTCCAGCTCTAAGTCTGCTTTTATTAGTGATGGTGATATTGCTAAATATGTCAATTGCTGTGAAGATTCCTTTAAGTTTTTGAATATGTAACTTCATTTACTTGCGATTCATAATTTTTTCCCTAAACTGCTGTAAAATCAGCAAAAATGCCTTGGCAATTTTAGCATAGTTCCTAGGATATTGATTGGCACTCAAAGGGTTAAAATCTCCATTCAACTGAGAAATTCCATTATGCTCTCCCATCAGTTAACAGCTGCTCTTTTAGGGATCAATTTGTAGCTGAGAGATCAATTTAGGAGGGGGTATAATTTAAGTAGGCCCTTGACTTGATTCTAAACCACACTCCTCAGCATCCTTATTTCTGTTGTTTAAGGCCATTACATTTATTTTCTTTAATAAAAGTTACCTGGATAGAATAAGGCTTATATAAAACAGACAAAAAGAAATAGTCAACAGATCTAAATCAGCAATCTTCAACCAGTGTGCCGCAATAATTTTTAAAACATGCATTACCTGGATATTTAGTCGGGGCACTGACCTTTCTTTCCTTTAGATTGTCAAATTTAAAAAATGACAACAGCCAATACAACAATAGCTGTCCGGTGCAAATAAATCAAAATTATACCTTTTTTGGATTAAATCAGCAAAATATGTATTTTTTGGTGTGCCACAGAATTTCAGTAAGTAGGTTCTGTATGTTATGAGATGAAAAACAATGAAAAATTGCTGATCTAGATTATCACTTCTCAACTAGAATATCACAGCATTTTTGGTAAAACATGGAGTTTCAGATAGATCATGGGAATGGATGATTCAAAACTTACATATGTTACATGCTGGCACATAGTTTCAAGTTTTCAAGAATCATAGCATTGCTTACTAGCTATAAAACTGGTATGAATCACTTCATTGAATTAACTCCCCCCACACAACTCAATTTCCCAATTGAGCCTCACCAAAACTGTCAAAATTACAAATGAACTCAGAGTCTGATAAAGGCTGTGTTCCTAAAAGAACCTCTCCTAACTTCTATCTACTCTCGGCCACTTCTAATTATTTGGGTAATACAGCACTTTTGATTGTAATATAATTGGTACCTGTTGCTAGCAAAAAAATCAGTAAGTATATGGTGCTACTTACTACAACATTAGATTTTAAGAGATAACATAAAACAGAACTGACTAAACTATTAGGAAAGAAGCAAACTGCTAAATGGTTATTTTTGATCATTCCAAATATTTTAACAGAGGTATTTCCAAAAACCACATAATTTTCCTTCTATATTTAAGAATATTATTTCAAATTTGTCATTGTAACTAAAACAAAATAGTTTTCAGAACCATATACTCTTTGTAACTTTTTGCCACACTAACCTTTTCTCCCTAGATTTAACAGTGCTATTACAAGTATACTTGTTTTGACACCTTGATTTTATTAAGAACTTCAGTTATGTTCTGATCATCTTAAAACTTAAAAAATAAAAAATAACCATTGAAATTTAGATATTTTGATTTTTTAAAAAAATGTCAGAATGAGCAACAATTTTTTTTTTAAGAATGAGCAACACTTTACCAAAAAATCCTCAGTTTCCAACAAAGGAAAGAGGGAGTAACCTACAAAGAAACAAAAATTAGATTAGCATTAGACTTCCCACAGAAAACAAAAGCAAAAATGCTCTGAGGGAAAATGATATAGAGTTTTATACTCCAATCAAACTATTAATCTAGTGTGAAGGCAAAAACAATGACCTTGCCAGATTCAAAGTTGCTTCTCAGGCCATGGCCTGTGTGGCTCAATTGGTTACAGTATCATCCTCAGGGCTCTGGTTCAATTCACAGTTAGGGTACCTATCCAGGTTGTGGGTTCATTCCCTGGTTGGAGTGCCTATGAAAGGCAACCAATCAATGTTTCTCTCTCTCTCTTCCTTCCTCTCTCTCTAGAATCAATGAAAAACTTATCCTCGAGTGAGGATTTAAAAAACAAAGTTGTTGGAGGGATCTGGAGAGTATTATGCTAAGCGAAATAAGCCAGTCAGAGAAAGACAAGTATCACAAGATCTCACTCATATGTGGTATCTAATGAACAAAATAAACTGATGAACAAAATAGATCCAGAGTCAGAAGCATGAATCAGACTATGAAATCTCAAGAGGGAAGGGGAGGATAGGTGGGTGGGAAGAGATCAACCAAAGAACTTGTATGCATAGATGCATAACCCATGGACAGACATTAAGGTGGTGAAGGCCTTGGGGAGGGGCGGGGGGGTAGAAGG
>NW_005371249.1:1418608-1435428 GCF_000412655.1 Myotis brandtii | reverse complement strand
GCCTCTGCCTCGGCCCCTGCACCGGGACCCGGGCTTTCCTCCCTCTGGCCGGCCACAGGCACCGGGGACCCAGGCGGCTTCGCCTGGGCAGGCACCCGGGCCCCTGGCAGCTTCGCCCGGGCCCCAGCTTTTGTCAGGAAGGATGTCCGTAATACGTCCGGTCTATCTGGTCTAATTAGCATTTTACCCTTTTATTAGTATAGATAAAGGAACCAATAAACAGTAGAAGTGAAAAGAAATTACAGGATGATGGCAGGTCCAAAAAGTAATAATTCCAAATTAGAACAAGAAGTCAGAGGACTCTGAGAAAAATACCCTAAATAATGTGGATATCAAAAACAGTAAGAACTTGGAAGTTCTTAATAAAATGTAAGCACATGGATCTCTTGCCATAAGAAACATAAAAGGCAATCGAGTGTCTAAGAAAAACAAATCCATACCATTCTGTCACCTAAAGCATTCTTTGAGTTGAATAGTTTGAAAATTCCATCTCCTCCTCCATGGGCCAAACATGCTACCTGGTTCTGCAACAACTATATAGATATTCCTAATAATATAAAGGATGTCTAATGGTTTTCAATTATTATAATTAACTGAGGACAAGGCAAGAAATATCACTATTATAGTTAGAGAATAGAACAGCCCTAACCAGCTAGCTGAGTTGGTTAGAATGTTGTCGCATTACACCAAGGTTGTGGGTTCAATGCCCGGTTAGGGCACATACAAGAATCAACAATGAATGCATAAATAAGTGAAACAATAAATTGATGTTTTTTTTTTCTCTCTCTCTCTCTCTAAAAATCAATCAATATATAAATTTTAAAAAATAGCAACATTGTAAACTTTGATATGATATAAAGACTTCTGTGACAAAATCATGGACTAAATGTGAAAATCCCAATATAAATATCTAGAAATAATGGCTTGCCGAAGCCGGTTTGGCTCAGTGGATGGAGCGTCGGCCTGCGGACTGAAGGGTCCCAGGTTCGATTCCGGTCAAGGGCATGTACCTGGGTTGCGGGCACATTCCCAGTAGGAGATGTGCAGGAGGCAGCTGATCGATGTTTCTCTCTCATCGATGTTTCTAACTCTCTATCTCTCTCCCTTCCTCTCTGTGGAAAATCAATAAAATATATATTTAAAAAAAATAGAAATAATGGCTTAACACAACAAAAAATACTTTTTAAATGCACTGCTGAACTCAGAAAAAAAAAGAGGAAAAAAGAGGAAATTACTAAGGACCAGAAAGAAAGAGGATAACTGACAACCAGGTTTGGTTTTTGATGTTCCCAGGGAGGACAGAGGACAAGGTCTTATCATTTAGACCCCTGCACAGCCAAACTTTCCAATACTTTCAACAAAAGAGAAGACTAGAAAAAGTCAGCTCACTGGTAATAGAGAGTCCATAACGACAGAGATGTCTACTCAGTTTGGATTGGTAATTGGAAGAAGTATTACTCCTCTAAGAATTCAAACCACAGGTTAGCTTGTCACACCAAGTTTGGGGTTCAAATTTTTCAGTGCCCATGTTATCTATGAACCTCTAAACTTAGAAATTAATATACAACTGGTCCAGAACTAGGCTACCAAAAGGATGCTTGACAGAAGTAAAAGCAAAGCAGAATTTAAAGGGATACTTCCAACTTACCTAAGCCAGCAATTTTCAACTAGTGTGGCACTAGAATTTTTAAAAGGTGCAATACCTGACCTCTTTTCCTTTAGATTGTCAAATTAAAAAATGACAACAGCCAGATGTGAGGACAATCTGGCTGCGACATCTGTCACCCATTGACCACCAGGGTTGATTCACTGGTTACACGGGTTTCCCCCTACTCCTTCACCAATCCATGTGCGTCCCTCCCGAAGCTGCATGTTCCATTGAAGAGGATGACCTTTCCCCCAGAGAAGAGGACCAGTCTTCCACCAAGGGTATATAAGTAGCTCCCCTGCTAGAACTTAAAAAAAACACACAAAAAAACAACAACCAACACAATAGCTATCTGGTGTTAATGAATCAAAATTATTCCTTTTTTTGGTCATATTTGGCAAATATATATATATTTTGTGCCACAGAATTTTAGTAATTAGTTTATGTGCCACGAGATGAAAAAGATTGAAAATTGCTGACCTAAGCCAGTGGTTCTTAAACTTTTGTATGGGTCAAAAAAATGCCAGACTGTTGGGCCCACTACCCAGTCTGATTCAGAAAATTTGAATTGGCCTAATAATTTGCATTTCTAACATGATCCCAGGTAATATTTGCTACTAATAGCCTGGGACTACACTTTGAGAATCACTAAACTAAGAGATAAGGGACTCTCTTAGGGAAAGTCCCTAAGAATAAATTCACCATGACAGAAACATTGGTTTTGAATTCTCAGAAGTTCCTGCCTCTCTCTGTTGATTCTGTGCCAGTGGCTGACTTTTGAAAGTACCAAATGTTGACAACCTAAATCCCTAAGATGCTGATTCAAACCAGGTACAAATACTATACTGGTAGAGTACTGTAGCAATATTACAGTAGAGAATTCAGGTGCAGGTTTAGGGATCAAGGGAGGGGAAGAGGGGGATGAAGGAAGAACGTGAGGAAGGACAGAAGAAAACTAGCTAACTAGTTTTTATACTTAGTATTTAACACCTGATAAAATGAGTATAGGATTATATCTCTTCTTTTTTAAAATATATTTTTATTGATTTCAGAGAGGGAGAGGGTGAGAGAGATAGAAACATGAATGATGAGAGAGAATCATTGATTGGCTGCCTCCTACATACCCCATATTGGGGATGGAGCCCGCAACCAGGGCATGTGCCCTTGACTGGAATCAAACCCAGGACCCTTCAGTCCACAGGCCGACGCTCTATCCACTGAGCCAAACTGGCTAGGGCTATACCTCTATTAATACCAAATCATCATTAAAAGTGAAAACAGCCTTGGCCTATATGCTAAATGGTTAGAGCACCGACCCGAGCACCAGAGGGTCGTACGTTCAATTCCCAGTCAAGGGCACATACCTGGGTTGCAGGTTCAATCCCTGGCCCCAGTTGAGTGCACAGAGGCAACCAATCAGGCACATACCTGGGTTGCAGGTTCAATCCCTGGCTCCAGTTGAGTGCACAGAGGCAACCAATCAATATGTCTCTCTCACACTGATGTGTCTCTCTCTGTCGCTCTCACTCTACCCCTCCCTTCCCCCTTCCACTCTTTCTAAAAAAAAAAAAAAAATCAATGGAAAAAATATCCTCAGATTAACAACAAAAAAGTGAAAACAGCCCTGGAGACATAGAATGCATTCCATGATTCCAAAAAAGCTAATCAGAGATTATTAAACACTAAATGCTATGGGAAAAAAAACATTTAAAATACACACACACACATATATACACTCACATATATATGTAGCTGACCCTTGAACTCAGGGGATAGGGGTGCTGACCCACTGCGTATAACTTCATCAAGCCCCCCACACACATAGATTCCCAGCTGTGGATGAAAAAGCATTTGACCCTTGAGCAACACAGGCTTAAAACTGTGAGTACACATATACTAGGCTTTTTTAGAACAAATACCTGTACTGCTTTTGATATATGATTGGAAGTCCACAGATGCAAAGAGCACTGATCTATGCCATTTTATACAGGAGATGTTACCACCTATGGATTTTGGTATCTGTGGCGATTTTAGAACCAATTCCTTGGATACACTGAGGGACAACTTAAGTTTTTGAGGTATCAAAAATTACAGGATAATTTTTGACTGTGTTGGAGTTGGTACCCCTAATCCACATGTTGTTCAAGGTTCAACTATATGTAGTTCCACTGAAGCACTATATTTTATACACCATGAATCTGTAACTGTAATTTTAAGCTGTAAACACAGACCAATAAAATAAAAAATAAAGCACAAGCATAAACCAACGAAAACAAAAACAATATTAAGAACAACCTGAAATCAAGAGATTCCTCTGAGATAACAACGTGGAGTTATTCTGCTGACAGCTAAAACTCATAGACTAGAAATATAAATTTAGGTTTTTATTATATAGATGGTAGGTTAATGAAGCTGCAGGCATGGACAAAGTCGCCCAAAACAGTTTATACAGTGAAAACAGAGGCCCATACTAAATCTTGAAAAACTCCAAGTAATTAGTTGGTGAGAGGAGAATGCAATATGGTGGTGGAAGCCAGATGAATAAGAGTTACAAGAATTCAACTGAGGTGTCATGTAAAATCAGGGCTGAAAAATATCCACTGTATTTAACAACAGTTAAAATTTCACCAATGTGAAGCTAGTTCTTTAATAATCTTCCTTATGAATTTAAGGATAACTCTGTAAAGTTCTAAAATAAAAAATTTCTAATATTTTGGCTGGATTTTTATTAAGTCTATAATTTCTTTATTTCTTCATATGTATAAATTGTCAAAATTTCAATCACCTGGTTAACTTTAGTAACTTTACAAAAAAGTTATTACATAACTGTCATTAAAATACACACATACACACACATCTCTGAAATTAAGGACTGTGCCAGACATAAAATCTCCACAATGTACCTTATTATTTCATGAAAGCATACTATCTTCAATCACAATTGTTAAATTGGATGGTAATACAGAAACTGCTAATTTGTAAAACTGTAAGGGATTGACAGCAAAGAAATGAAATTTTGGGGGTTGATGAAACTATTCCACACCTTGATTGTGGTGGTTCCACAATCCATAAGCATGCATATATATATATATATAACACACACACACACACACACACACACACACACACACACACACTAGAGGCCCAATGCATGAAATTCGTGCAAGAGTAGGCCTTCCTTCCCCCGGTTACCAGCCCTGGCTTCCCTCTGGCAACCTGGACCTGGGCTTCCCTCGCAGCCCCAGCTTCGTTCAGAAGGTCGTCCAGAAGGACATCTGGTCTAATTAGCATATTACACTTTTATTATTTTATATATATATATATGCCCAGCGACCCAACGGCAGAACGACCAGAGTGCTATAATGCGCACTGACCACCAGGGGGGCAGACGCTCAACGCAGGAGCTGCCCCCTGATGGTCAGTGCACTTCCACAGTGGGAGCGCCACTCAGCTGACTGGGATGAGTGGTGCTCCCACAGCGGGCCAATCCCCATAGGACACGCCCCCCCCACCAGTGCTCGTGCACTGGGCCTCTAGTTTGTTATAATTCACAGACCTCTACACTAAAAGGGTAAGTTTGCCCTAACTGGTTTGGCTCAGTGGATAGAGCATCGGCTTGCAGACTCAAGGGTCCCAGGTTCGATTCCGGTCAAAGGCATGTACCTTGGTTGCGGGCACATACCCAGTGGGGAGTGTGCAGGAGGCAGCTGATAGATGTTTCTCCCTCATCGATGTTTCTAACTCTCTATCCCTCTCCTTTCCTCTCTGTGAAAAAATCAATAAAATATATTTTAAAAAAAATAAAAGAGTAAGTTTTACCGTCTATCAATTATACCACAATTTAAAAAATTTTTTTTTAATTATGAGACACTTTGATTTTTATTTTAAATACAGCTTATTTTTTATAGAGAAGGAAATGCGCCACTTTGGTAAGAAAACCTGAGCAATAAATACAAAGCTATCCCTTTTACAGAAAAATTAATATACCGACTACATGTACATCAGGAAACATATAAGCATATTCATGGCAGCATTGCTTGTAATAATAGTAAAAAACTGGAAACTACCCAAATGTTCATCAAAAAGAGAGGGGATAAACTATAGTATAGTCATATAATAACTGGAATACTAAAAGAAGGAAACTAATTCATCAACACAGCCACATGCATCAATATAGGTGAATCTCAAAATGACAAAAATATACAAAGTATGATACCATTTATATTAAATTTGGAAACTAAATAGTATATAGTATTGAGGGATACTGTATGTGGTAAGGCCATATAGAAAAGCAAAGGGATACTTAACACAAAATTCAGCAGAGGTTTATCCAAGGCAGCAGATGGATGTAACATGGAAGATCACATGGAGACTTCAAAAATATTGGTAACAGTTGAGTTCTAAGCTGGATGGTGTTGTGTGTGTTTTTTTTAAAAATTATACATGTGTTTACCGTATACTTTATAGCTTGCATATATGAAATATTTCATAATTTTAAAAATTAGAAAAGCATGCAAAATTGGAAAGGTATTTACTAGACATAATACAATATAAAGCAAGCAAGTAAAAAAGAATCTAACAAGGACAGTGACAAAACTGATAAACTGTAAAGATGAATGACAAAAAGAGATCAAAACCAAGATGAGCTTTTTGTTCAAAAACTGGGGTTGGAAACCTGGATCCAGGAGAATTATCAACTTTCCTTCTCCTCTGTTACCATTTCAATTATTAGCCACATACCCAAAACCATGCTTAGAATGGGAAAAATCAGTAATTTCTTTTTCCCTAGAGAAGGCTGCAGGGAAAATGATATCCTAGAAAAGATACTAATTTCAGCTAAGATAAGGAAGTAGAGAGGTGCTTTAAGGAAAAAAAAAAAAGAAGAAGAAGAAGAGGTAAGTGAACCTGTTTAAAATGAAGTATTCCAAAGAGAAGGAAAGGTAGAAAGAGTTGGGAGGGCAGGAACGTGGGGGAAAAGCCATGAGTAAGAAAACATGAATACATTAAACTTTCTGAGGACAGAACAGAGCTGAGTAGGGTCTCTTTTTAATGTTGCAACCAAGTTTTATAAGGATGAGAAGAATAATCAGAACTAAAAAACCACACCTAATTTTGGTATAAATTAGTTGAAGGTATCTGACAGTATTTCAAAGGAGATGTGAGAAGGACATACTCCTTTGCTTCATGCAGAACAGTGGGAGGGCAATAAATGGGCAAAGAAAATCTACAGTCTCCTTTGGTGACAAAGTACACTGAGGGCCTTGTTCTCAAATTAGAGAAAAATAAGATGTAAGTTAAATTAGGACTATAAGTAACAATATCTTTCACCTTTTTGCAACACCCAAATAGAATCAGCTCTAAGTCCTGTTTTATTTTCAAAACATGGGTGTAAATCTATTGCAGTTGGCATTTCTCTGAGTTTAAATTAAAGTTAATGTTGTGTTAAAGCCTGAAGACTCAAAGAATAAAGAACATAGAAAACATCACATAACTGTTTTTTTGGTGGCAGTAGCGAAGGTAGTACTAAGTCACTTTTCCCTTATTGGTCTAAATATCAAGGTATTACAGTCTAATGCCATATCAAAAATGGCATTCAATATGCCATTCAGCTCAATACAGAAAACTATATCTCTTAACATGTACTGCATTGTGTTTAAAGAAATACTTATTGATATGTAACGGGCAGTAAGTGGACAAATATAGTAGATAAGAAACAGAAAAAGTTGGATTTGAGTCTCTGCTCTGCCTATAACTAGCTATGTAATTGGGTATATTGGTGTGCTTTTCCAAGCCTGTTTCTTCATCTAGAAAAACCATCCATGATTAGTTTATTATGAGGGTTAAAAACAAAATGAGATAATACATGCAAAGCAGAGAACCTGGCACAAATTCCAACAAGGAATATCAGATAGAAGAATGCTGAATCACCTAAACAGCTAGCCTCAGAAATTCGACATCTTCAATTTAATGTTTCACACATTCCTCTTTCAAAACTACGTAGTCCCAAGCTGCAACCTGTCACTTCCACACAAAAAGAAAATGAGCTGGCTTTTTGTAAAACTTCTAGCCTTATTAGCAACTCTCACTACCTCAGTAAGTTTATATACACATGTACAAATACGTAACATGGACACATTTGCTAACAAAACCTTAGCAAACAAGAAGCAATTCTGTAACTGAGTTTCCTTTGTGGTACCTATGGATTAATGGATTAAAGACTTAGTAGTTAATGAGCATATATATATATATATATGTGCATACATTAGTAATTTTGTTAATAACAATGATTTCAATCCATTCACATCTCATTTTCATTTAATATGTAACGAAATTTTACATCACATTTTACCCACAGGTATCAAAACTCACTGATGGCAACTAACAATGTTTTCTCTAAAATATGCATTACTATATAACTCTGAGCACTAAGCAAATTAGTGACAGCTTTTTAAAAAATGTTATATGCTTCCATTTTTCCTTGCTTACACAATTTCACATATTCTGTAATATTATTTTCTACTAGCCTACAGAATTTGGCCTATTAGGACAAGTGATTAAGACCAAAAGATAAAAAAACAAGAATATAAATGGTCAAAAAATAAACAGCACCTCAAGAGAAGATAAACATTCTTCAGAAAAGCAGGCTGAAATTTTTATATTAAAGAAGTCCTCTAAGAAGAATACTTATTCCCACACAGAACAGAAAATAAGAAGAGGGAAGATACTGAGAATTTTATTTCAAGTCTTCCTAGAAACAACCTAGAATGTTATCTGTGATTTTTCAGCCCTAAGTAGGGAAAGGGTAAATATATAAGAACCTGGAAGAAAGCTTTGAAGTGAGCATCCTCTTGAACGGTAGTGTTCTGATCACTTGGGAGGAGAGGGAACAGGCTCTGAAGTCTCACCCTTTCACAAATCACCTTGTTAGGATGGCCAGGTAGAGGTGCTGAATTGGCCCCGGGAGATATCTGGGAAAAAGAGGGAGAAGAAAAGGATAGTTCATGGCTAGCTGCACCAATGTGGAGAATCATGCCTATGAAGGATAGTCTGGATTTTCTAGGAATTTGATTTAGCAGAGACTGGAAAAAAATTAAAAATTAACCTTAAACATCAAAACAAATGCTAAGGTCAGCAAAGGTTGCCTCTGGCAATGGATTTCTCTTACAAAAACTTTTAAGGCAAAACAGCACTGCTCAAGAACACAAACTCCTTCCTATTTTTCCCATATAATTTCTATTGATATCTTTTCTGTTGGTATTAATTCTGAAATCCTAAAGGATACAGACAAGACTTTATGCTAAGAAAAACTGAGGTAAAAAATTATATATCTTATGTACTGAAAGATAAGTGTCCACCTGAACTAAGATCAATATATTTTCTCATTTTATTTTTTAGTTAAACTTCCAAATGACTGTGCAAAAGAAGACAAATAATTACAGAACATTTGTGGCAAAACTTCTATAGAGATCATAAGCATAAAAAACAAGACCATGGTAATTTCACCTCTATTCAACACAAACCTAGCGACTTTCCTAAGGAATAAAAGGCCAGATCATAAGCCCCAAAGTAAATGACTGCATGTTTTAAATTCATGACTGGATTTCAGGTTAATCCTCTCAGACTCATATGTAAATATACTTCATCTGTAGCATTTTAAATCATGAACATCATGAGTATCACCTGTTCCACTGTGCTTCGGAGTGAACTTCCCCCTTAGGGGTGAGGGTTTGTGGACCTGCCTGTCCGTACACTGAAGACCATGTGTTTTTAGTCTTCTTCACTGCCTCATTCATTCCCTTACATGAGTATCTATTCTGTGACAGGCAATAAACCAAAAAGAGGCATGGTTTACTACCTTCAAGAAGTGTATGCTATGAAAATAAAGCAAATCACTGTACAATATAAAGAGTATCATCTTTCTCTGATAATGATAGATACCAGGTGCTATGAAAGGATAACTAGCAAGTGACAGTCAGGAAACTACGAAATGTTCAGTATGGCTGGTCAATAAGGAAGTAGCTATAGAGCAAGGCAGAAACAGATCATGAAGTGGCTTGCTAGCTATTAATAATCCCAATATAATCAACTTACTTGGTTCTTTTATAAATTTTTGTTTCTGGTTTGTTATCAGCCTGGTAAATAGATAACCATGCCTGTTGGTTAGGAGGAAAATTACTTCCAAAGATCTTCCTAGGAGTAAAAGCGAAACACTTGCAGGCAGTAACTTTAGAATTCATTAGTATTGCTACACAAAATGTTTTAAACATAAATTTAAAGCTTATCTCTGCACTACAAACATGAATGTGCTAATATCCTTTACCACTACGATGAAGTACGAATTGCTGAATCAAGGAACAGTTACTGGCTGCCTCCTGTAAGCAAAGAGTTATGTTAGGAAGAAAGATAAAACACGAATCCCACCCTCAAAAAGCTTATTCTAGTTTTTTTTTTAAAAAAGGATGCAAGTAGCCAACTACAGGATAATGTTTAAAATGCCATAATACAGGAAAAAATTAGAATACAAGTAGGAGCTTGGTTTATTTGAAGGTAAGAGTAAGAAAAAATTTCATAGGAGAAAATGTATTTCAAATTCCTGACTCCTCAATCTAAGGCATTCTTTTTACCACTTTGGCAATTCTCTCCTCTTCTCAAAACAGTCAGTTCCTTTATGTCAATTTCACATTCTTTTGGCAATCTTCTTAAGCTTATAATCTACAAAGTAAGTATCTTTGAAGAGTTACTTTAATAAGGCCATCTGCCTTCAACTATCATACCTAAAGTAGTCTGTATGAATAGCACTCTTACAAACTGCTCCTCCAAGTAGCTGGCTGCGAAAACAAAATCAGAGAATCAGGTTTCCTTTCCTTAATTCTTGTTCCTTTGAAAACTGAAACTGGCAAACCCTGGCCACTAGGGCCACAGTTAATAATTTTGAAGCATAGTCCTCTCCTACCCGCAATATCTTTTGGTCAGAAGCTCTATTTGTCTATAAAAAGGGAGGACAAACAATACAATGGAGAAAAGCTATATTCAATTCCTATAGTTAATACAGATCTGGGACAAAAATTATAGATGCGTTTGAAAAAAAACCAGATGCCCCCACTGAATAAGATAAAATCAGGCACAATCATGTGTGTGTTGGGGAGCCATTAGAATTTTAAGATGGCCTCCAAGACTCCCACCTCTAGTGCACATAGTATGATCCCTCCCTCCCTGGTGTATGGGTAGGACTGTAAATACAGTGAATTTTATTCCCATGAGTAGGTTAAATCACATGACCTAAATTATACAAACTCCTTCACAGAGATGAAGGGATTTTCAGATATAATTAAAATTCCAAGTCGGTTGGTTTGATTTAATCAATCACAAAGGGTAGATTATCCTGGGTAGGCCTGACTTAATCAAAGAAAGCCCGCAAAGAGGAATAGATTCCTTCCTGAAGAGATTCTGCTGTCAAACCCATAGAATAAGCTGCTATGTTGTGAGAACACACATTAAGAGGGCCACGAGGGAGAGAACTGATGGGTCAGGAGCTGAGAGGGGTCACCAGGCAGCTAGCAAGAAAAATCACAAGAACCGTGTTATGCCAACAACCAGTAAGCATGGAAAAGGACATCAAGTCTCTGATGAAATCACAGCTCCCCTCGGGTAAGACCTTAAACAGAGAGCCCCACAGCTAACCTATACCAGGACTCCTGATCCAGGCAAACTGTAAAATAACAGATTTGTGTTTTAAGCTACTAAATTTGTGGTAATTTATTACACAATAGAAAATTAACACTATATATGTCAATTGTTGTACCACATTCAAAGGAAAGTTTCTTCTCTGGAATTTTAGCTATATTAATTTGATTATGAAAGATATAAATAAGACATCTTAAAGCAATAAGCAGTATTAAAAATCTTAATCTTGTAATAGCTAACTTCAAATAAACTGGACTCTCTGTTCTTTTACACACTGCCAGTCAGGATTAGTTGATTTGCTTAAAGCCACACATAAATACTAAGAGCTAAAATTTAAAGGCAAGCCTATCTCCTCTAAGGTTCATACTGAGCCCACAAAAACACCCTATGGTTTAAGAATTTTAAAAGTAACACTCTTCTTTATAATATAGTTGGATTAGTAACTAACAATTATTCCCCAAGGCCTGTTTAAAGCTATATTGTTTTAGTTTTTTTGGGATTAATACTCACCCGAGGATACTTTTCCCATTGATTTTTAGAGAGTGGAAGGGAGAGGAAGAGACAGAGAGAGAAAGAAAAACAACTATGTTGAGAGAGACATCCATTGGTTGCCTCCTGCACGTGCCCCACCTGGGCCGGGATTGAGCCTGCAACTGAGGTCCATGCCCTTGACTGAAATGGAACCCAGGACCTTTCAGTAGTCTGCAGACTGATGTTCTATCCACTGAGCCAAACCAGCTAGGGCTATAATTAAGTGTTTTTAAATATATTTGTTTCCTTCTACATTGTTTCTGACATAAATTTCCATTACTGCTCTAATTCTCCCTCAGTAAAAATTACTGAGGTTATACTATATCTGAAAATTGATACAATTCTATTTTTCTCTAACATGCAAGTGTTGAACATTACAAAGACATGGTAACTTTAACCTTCCCCAGAATGCAACTTATATTTAAAGATTCATGCCAAGAGAACATCCCTGAGATGGGATTAAACCTGCAACTCACACACTTCTCATATTTAATGTTTATTTAAATACTAGAGATCTGGTGCATGAAATTCATGCACGAGTAGAGTCCCTAGGCCTGGCCGGCGATCAGGGCCGATCAGGGCCTTCCAGCTACTGACTGGGGCCTCCTTTTGCTCCACGCCACCCCCTGGTGGTCAGCGCACATCATAGTGAGCAGTTAAACTCCTGGTCGAACTCCTGAGGGGACAATTTGCATATTAGGCTTTTATATATATAGATAATTGTATGGCTAATTCACCCAACATAACTGAGAAAAGCAATGCTTCACAAAACGAAAAGTTATTTAAAATAATTTAACCTTTTGAGTACCAACACATTACTATTTTAAGACATCTTCTGTTTATCTTTTGTTTAATGTGGCCTTTCCCTGATTGGTAACCATAATATAATCAAGAATTTAACCTTTGTCTTAGAGGGTGTGATAATTATCATCAGTTATCGTGCTAAAAAAACACATAGAAGTTAGGTCCAGATATTGTGCCAGAACTTGTTTCCTCCAAAATAGCTTGTGAATACAGCTTGCTTCTTCATTCATTTACATTTTTCTGATAAAGGTGAGACACAGGATGTGCAGGTGTATTAAGTAATGTGCTTTCTACATAATAAAGTGCTCAAAGCCCTAACAGCCTTCTCCAAAATAGCCACATTAATCTCTAGAGGAAAAAAAAATTGTTCACTGTTACTTGCAACTGGTCAGCAGCACTCAAATCATAGCCTAATAGAAGAAGGGAAAAACAAAACAAAAGATGAAGAGTCTTTTTTAGTGTTGACTCCAAGTCCTTCACTTACTTACTCTGTAAGGTCCAGCCAGGTCTGCGTATCTAAAAATGCAGAGGTCAAATTCAAATTATCCAAATAGTCTCACTGTTTCCAGGGTGGCAAATGTTAATCACCTGGAAAGTTATCAGGTAGATTTTATTAACAATTCAAAAGTCTGAATCAGTAATTTTCCTCTGATAAATTCTCAGGTTATACTCCAAAACATGGGAAAAACCATATGTAAAACATGTTCATCACAGCACATTAATATCAATAATTTAAAAGGGAACTAGAAGTAACCTAAATGTTTAACAAGTAAGTTATTTGCTAAATAAGAGTATGGCACCCATGCTTGGTGGATTATTATGCAGTCATTAAATCATTTAAGGACTGGTACTACCTACAGGGTGGGTGGTGGGAGGGAATCATTGCTGTCAAGCACTGGGGCAATCCTTTTTAAAAACAAACTACTATTCCCATTCTTGAGTTAAGGGTCCATGTATTTCTGGAAGCAGAGCAGAGCCAGGATTGGTGAAAGTAGTGGGAAGGTTCCACTCTACCCTTTCTCCCACTCCACAGTCCCATAAATTATTGAGGGGGGAAAGCAGGCATATTACATGTATTGAGAAAGTGGACATAAAGATTAGGAAAAAATTAAGAGTTACACATTCTTTTAATAAATTGTTTCTTTCCTTCCCTCTCACAAATCCAGATTTGCCTGTACAAAGATTATTCTCCCCTCAAGGAAATGTGTCTAAAATAATTTTACTTGGAACTGGTAACTTCTTAGTAGATTGCTAACTCTTCAAGATTTAGCTCCAAGAATTACATGGATTTAGAAAAAGTCCAGACCACGACTAGTTCAAATAAATACAAAAATTGTGTGTGTATTTGAAAAGATGAAGTGTGACTATGCTCTTTATGATTCTTATTAAATAAAAATCATAATTAATTCAAATATTTATTGCATATTTACCATGTGTTAGATGCTGTGAATACAATGGGAAAAAAGAAACAGTCCTTGCCCTCAAAGATATTCAGTCTAGTGAAGCAATTCAACAGAAACTATAAATGAAGATAATTGGGCCCCCTAACAAAAGGGGTTAGAGCAGCGGTTCTCAACCTGTGGGTCGCGACCCCTTTGGGGGTCGAACGACCATTTCACAGGGGTCGCCTAACTATATCCTGCATATCAGATATTTACATTACGATTCATAACAGTAGCAAAACTACAGTTATTAAGTAGCAACGAAAATAATTTTATGGTTGGGGGTCACCATAACATAAGGAACTGTATTAAAGGGTCGCGGCATTAGGAAGGTTGAGAACCACTGGGTTAGAGGAAAGTATTCAAATAGAGGGAGAAGGTAAAGTGTTTAAATCCTTAAAAAAAAAGGAGCATGAAAAGATATGTGTGTGTGTGTGTGTGTGTTGTGTGTGTGTGTGACTGTATACATGGCCCCTCTTCATCTATTTGCTCAAATTTCTCGCTAATTTATTGTATGTTTGCTTTATCTCCTCCAGATAGACAATATCAGATATAGGAACTTAACATTTGCTGAATGAACTAGACCTGTTGGGTTCAAATGTGTATTTACAATCTGTATACTCTCAAATAAAGCAAGCCATGAATTAACCGAAGTAGCACAGAAGTGAAAATGAACAGAGGCAATAGGAAAACAACCAGAAAACCAGTAAGTAGACCTAGACATTACAGAACAATCATAGGACTAATCAAGAACTATCTTCCCAGCAAAATGAATTACATAATGGTGGTGGCCTAACCAAAACTGGGGCAGCACAGAGAGAAATAGATAGAATAGACTGGAAATAGAAGACAAAGATAATCTTGATCAATAATCTTTCAATGCTGATCAATCATTTTGGAGATTTTTACCTAAGGATTTTTTAGCCATGCTTCCCATCTATGGCCTTGGAAAAAAGTAAAAAGTGAGCACAAATAAAATGTAACTAAAAGTCTGACCCAAAGCTGTTGGCAGAGAGACAATAGAACTACACTCTACATTATGATGCTATCAGACTTAGTTATATCTAACATGCTCTGTCCACCTTTCATCAAAAATCAGGCTACTCTAGTAAATTCCCAATTTTTATTCAGATTAACACTTGCAAACTTAATTTAGCTTTAAAAACAAACGGGTATATAAACTTCACAAATATAGAATCACAAACTACCTTCTCTAGAATCACAAAAGATATCAAAGGTAGATAAACCACAAAAATCATTTAAAATAAACTCTCATATTTTACAGATGAAGACCCGAGGCTCACATGGCTAGTCTGTTGCAAAACTGATCCCAAAGCTGTTGGCAGAGAGACAATAGAACTACACTCTACATTATGATGCTATCAGACTTAGTTATATCTAACATGCTCTGTCCACCTTTCATCAAAAATCAGGCTACTCTAGTAAATTCCCAATTTTTATTCAGATTAACACTTGCAAACTTAATTTAGCTTTAAAAACAAACGGGTATATAAACTTCACAAATATAGAATCACAAACTACCTTCTCTAGAATCACAAAAGATATCAAAGGTAGATAAACCACAAAAATCATTTAAAATAAACTCATATTTTACAGATGAAGACCCGAGGCTCACATGGCTAGTCTGTTGGCAAAACTGATTCAACTATAGATTCTAAAAAGCCACAAGTTCTCTTGGAAATAGGCATTACAGAAAATGATCAAAATCAACTTAAAATCAAAGCCCTACCATAGACTGAAGGTTTAATAGGTTTTTCAAAAAATGAAAGATATTATGCTAGTGAGATATTAAGCCAGCAAAAACTGGAGAAAGGGGAAAATCCAGTTATTAATTTCATCTTTTGATTGCAGTACGTCCCAGCTTCACTGCCACTGATCTGATACCTATATTTGTTCTTGCGTTGTCACTTCTATATAAATCCAATTTCTATTAGACCGTATTCTCCAAAAACAGGAACCATTTTACCTTGATTCCAACTGTCCCTAGATCCTTATTGTTTTCATAAAAACTGTGTGAATGGATTAAAAAAAAATTTAAGCCTAGTTACCAGGGCTGCTTGCTATTTAAAGGAATTCTGTGATAAATGTGTTAACCATACTGCAATCAAGGCCAAATAGGCTCTAAAAAGACATATACTTACATTTTCGTACATTAAGTGCGCCTCCTTAAGAAAAAAATGCCATTCATATGATTTTAGCAATAGTTACATGTTAAGTATTCATGTTTCTATTTATGATGGAAGAATTAGCATGCCTAACTTCTGAGTATAGGCATACAACACTTTTGCAGCACAAAGAAAAAGCGAGGTCCCTTTCAAGTCTTACACACGACAATGTAAACTTTATTTTTTAGCCCTGAATCATCTGAAAACTCCCGGTTCAAAACCAACCTCTCTCATTCTTCAGCCCTGAAAAGAAGAACTTTCATCCCCTGAGAACAAAACACAGCCTGTCCAGAAACCCGCTGTGGCAGAAGGACGCGAGAAAGGTCCCTTCCGACTGGTTCCACGTTCTCCTGGGTGACATCATTTCACCTGCGCCTTGGCAAACAGGAAGGTAGCCAGAGAGCGAGGCCATCTGCCAGGGGCAGCTGGCTGGAGCTCCTGCTGGCTGGGCCCACTCCTCGCCACCGCCTGGGAGACAAAGCAAGGCCCGGCCGCGCCCCTGCGAACACCGGACAACCACACCTC
>NW_005371249.1:1414876-1418376 GCF_000412655.1 Myotis brandtii | reverse complement strand
GTTGCTCCCGTGGCCCCCAGCGGGCCCGCCGCCTCCTATTGTGACCTCTCGCCCAGCCAGTGGCCAGCTCGCCAGCTCCCTTGTCCCCGGGCCTCCTCACCCCCGGAACCCGGGCTCCGACCAAGGCGCTGTCACGGCGCTTCCTTCCTCTCGGTACCATCACACGGATGGGGAGCGCCAGGAAACGACAGCTGCACACCCGGAGCTGACAGTCAGGGCCGCGTGACGCCCAGCACGCGGACCTCCCCCTTTCTGGGTTCTTGATCACCCCAGCCCCGCCCCCTCTTGGGAACAAACCTAGCGGGCCAGGGAGCTCGCAAAACCGACCAACAGACGCTCCACCTCTTTCCCCCTCAGCTCAGCACGAGCCCCCTTTGTTTCCACCCCGAGGGGGAGGGGGCGGGGCTGCGGGCGACTCAGACTAGTTCCGGCAACAGACCGCGCACCACGCCCCTGCGCAACCGGGCTCCTGCGCAGCCCCGCCCCCGCGGCCCCATCTCAGCCCACCTCCCTCGCTCTGTCCATTCTCACACTCCCTAAATTGTTGCTGTTGGTCCCTGCCTCCCACCTCCAAAACTCAGTAGTCAAACAGTGACTGAGCTCACTCAAATTCGTAATACATATTCATGTGGCCTGAGGAATTTTTATTGATGTAGAGGAAGGTGTCTCACAAAGGAGCAAGCATTTTCGAACCCAACTTACCTGACTGTAAGGCTTAATTAAAAAGTGACAGTTATTCAGACCTTGCTGAGAATGGGAAATGAGAGGTAAGAAGGCTGAAGCCGGCTTGGTGACCTGATCATGTTCAAGATCTAAAAGAGGAAGTAAGACCTTCCATAAAAAGCACAATAAATACAAGGAAAAGACAGTTAAGTGGTATCGGAGAAAAGGATGGCAGTCAAGGGACCATTATGGAAGAAGTGGGCTTTAAGCAGATAAGGAATTAGATGATGTCTTCAAGGATAGTGATCATATTTTACAGTGGTCTAATGGGGGAGGGGGGGAGACAAAACAAACAAAAAACGGGTTCTTAGTTCTTTTGGCATTAAACAAGTCTCCTTCCCAGTTTGGTCTCAAGCTGCTTCTGGTAGAAGATTAGGGAATCAGACTAAAATGATGTTGGAGGACCCTCTGAACCTCTATGTATGAATATGGTAATTATCTGTATATATCTGTTTCCCAGATCAGGCTCAGCACTGGGACTCTGTTTTGACTCTGTAACCACCCCAAGGTCCAAACCTACATACAGCCTGAAACACAACAGCAGGTGCTTAGCAACTGCTGATTCAAAACTCCAGCAATAACATCAAAGGTTTTTACAATTCTTGGACAAAGAAAAGCCAGAATGAGATAAGGGCCCCTATGAACATAACCCCTCCCCCAGCCCCAACCACCATTATATAACCCAGTTACATAGTTGATTCTTCCCTCAAAGAACTCTGCCAATCTAACAAAGCAGCCAATTTGGAGATGATTACACCCAATTTTTTACATTTTTATTTTCCATTTCACGGTAAAGAGTCATAAATCCCAGCCACACGTTTACACCCAATGCAATCCATTTTTAACACTTGAATTCCTCATAACTCCTCCTCTGCTGCTGTGGATTGACCTGACATTACAGAACTTCCACCAGAATCTCAGATACACAAGCTTCCTTACACAATACCACCCTGAAACAGTTTTTCCTGTATACTGGGATATGGGCTATGTGTTGAGAGGGAAAAAGGAGGAAAAATACTGGGAAAGGGGAGGGAAATTACCATTTGAGAGTTGTCCAATCATAAGAGTCAGATTCCTCAAGTGCTGAATCTCAGCAGCAAAAATCTACTACAGTCCTCCAGGGTTCCTAACAGTTCAGTTTATCTGAATCCCCCTTTGTGAGGCAAATTCCTTGAGAACCCTTCTCAAATGGTTAAGATCTTAGCTACCTGGGCTCTTAAGGCTTAACCCAAGGAGTCTGCCTAGATGTAAACAATGCTCCCTCCCCTCAAGGTTGAATAGTTTGAAATTCGTACTGCAATTTCTTCTCTAATTGATTTTCTTAACCAAAAAATCTGGTGCCCTGCTAATAAATACCCAAAGATAAGTTTAAGGTGGGCCAATTATACCAGAGCATTTGTTCAACTCCAGTCCACCTATAACTTTATTTGGTGTCTGATTTTTAAAAAAAGGGAAGTCTTGTTAGAGGTGACCAATAATACTTTCTGCAGTGATGGAAATGTCTGACATCTGCACCATCCAAAAGGTGGCCACAGCTACATATGGCTACTGAGCACTTGAAATGGGGCTAGTGCAACTAACGTGATGACCAGATCAGTTAAATAGTCACATGTAGCTAGGGGACAGCACAGCACTTGTAGGAATAGTTGCTTGCGAGAAGAACTTCTTGAGAATTTTGACTCCAAGACTGCCCTTTAAAATTGGTTTTCACAACACATGTGAAAAATGTGAATGACTACTAAAAACTTCTTCCTGAGGTACCCAAGTCATTTATGTCCCCTCACATCTAAAATAAAAATACAGGTATCCCCCACATTTCAAAAGCCTGCTTTGTATCACTTCACTTTTATGGAAGAACTACATTAGTGCCTGTTTTTGCTAGCCAAAAGGAGTATGAAGAGGATTTAGCAAAAATAGGGGATGAGCATTTGTTTTGCTGTGCAGAAAGAGTGGCACCACCAAGCTCCCTCATGGGCAGCTACACTCAGCATCTCAGCAGCAAGCTGCCATTGCTCTAAACTGTATCTGAGTATCTGTGCTTTATCTTGATTTATTTTGCACATTTGTTAGCAAGATGTGCACTTTATGCCACTTCAGCTTATGAAAGGTTTCACAGGAATGCTCTACTTTAAGATAATGGAGGAAACCTGCATACTAAAACAATGCTTACCAAACAGGAAAATACTGAAGTTCTTTTAAATATGTCTAGTTACTGGGGTTGTCTACTCTGGTGTCCTACCATTCTAATACGTGTCAATAACACCTGATATTTTGATTGGGCTGCACTGGATCTAGAGATGATATAAGGGCTGCTGATCTCTTTACAATATTGAATCTTCTATCTATGAGCAAGATGCATCCTTATATTGTCTGAGTCACTAATTTTTTTCCATAATGCTTCACAATTTTTTGTAGCCGTCTTGCACATTTTTCTTAGCTTTACCTAGGTTTTCTATATAACTAGAGGCCCGGTGCACGAAATTCGTGCGGGGGCAGGGGGTGGGTCCCTCAGCCCGGCCTGCACCCTCTTGCAATCCAGGACCCCTCAGGTTATGTCCAACTGCCGGTTTAGGACCGATCCTGCAGGGATCCTGCAGGGATCGGGCCTAAACTGGCAGTTGGACATCCCTCTTGCAATCTGGGACCACTGGCTCCTAGCCTGCCTGCCTGCCTGATCGCCCCTAACCACTCTGCCTGCCTGCCTGTTCACCCCTAACTATTCACCTGCCTGCCTGATGCCCCTAACTGCTTGCCTGCCTGCCTGATTCCTAACTACC
>NW_005371249.1:1413270-1414673 GCF_000412655.1 Myotis brandtii | reverse complement strand
GCCCCTAACCACTCTGTCTGCCTGCCTGATCACCTCTAACTGCTGGCCTGCCTGCCTGATTGCCCCTAACCGCCTCTGCCTCGGCCCCCGCCGCAGCAGCTTTGTCTGGAAGGACGCCCGGAAGGTCGTTCGGCTGTCCAGTCTAATTAGCATATTATGCTTTTATTATTATAGATTATTAATTCTAATAGTTTACCTGTATTCTTTTGAATTTTCTATACATACAATCCTGTTGGCAGAAAATAATGACTGTTCAGTATCTTTCTTTCCAACACATTTTCCTTTTATTCTTTTTCTTTTTTGGTCTTGATTTACTGTATTGGCTAGGATCTCTGGTACAGTGCTAAACAGATACAATGAGAGCAGGCATTTCTATCTTATTTCAAAACAGGAAAACTTTCAACATTTCACATTTAAGTATTTTTACAGTAGGTTTTTTTTGTAACCTCTTTAGCAAATTAAGGGAGTTCTCTTTTATTTCTATTTTGTTTAAAGTTTAACATAAATGGATGTTTAATTTTACTTTTTTTTATCTATGAGCTAATTATATGATTTTTTCTGTTAATGTGTGAATTACAATGATTGGTTTTGGGTGTTAAACCAACTTTACATTTCTAATTAAAAAAAAAAATGTCTTGCCTGGCCAGTGTGGGTCAATGGTTGAGTGTCAACCAATGAACCAGGAAGTCATGGGTTCAATTCCAGGTCAGGACACAGGCCTGGGTTACGGGCTCTATCCTCCAGGTATTGCAGGAGGCAGCCAATCAATCATTCTCTCTCATCATTAATGTTTGTCCCTCTCTGATATCAAAACATGTCTTATGTGTTGTTGGATTTGGTTTGCCAATATTTTGTTTAGGACTTTTATATTTGTGTCCTTGAATGAGGTGAGCTGTTATTTTATATTTTTGTAATGTCTTTGTCAAGTTTTGTTACAAAGGTTATGATAGCCTCAGAAAATAAAATCAGAAAGTGTTCTCTTTCTACTCCCTGGAAGAGTTTCTGTAAGATTGGTGTTATGCTTTCTTTAAATGTTTGGTAGAATTTTCTGGTTAGTCAACTGAACTTGGAATTAAATTTCTTGAATAATTATGGATTTCTTGTTAGATTTTCTGTCTTTTCCTCATTCTGAAACTCACAATCTGCTTCTAGAAAACTATCTCACAATCTTGTCAATTTGAAGGATACTACTGCTGGAAATATGTTTTCAAATACACTTTATAAGTAATACTTACACATAAATTTTACCTAAGTAATAGTAGTCTGCCAAACAGTAAATATAAAATTTGATTTTGTGCTCAATTTTTTTCATTTCTAGATATCAAAGAATCCTATATAATAAAAGGTTAATGTGCAAATTGTCCCCTCGACCGGGAGTTCAGCCAGGGGGCAGGGCCAGCCAG
>NW_005371249.1:1399027-1413224 GCF_000412655.1 Myotis brandtii | reverse complement strand
AGCCCCACCCCCAATCGCCCCCCGTACTCCGATTGGGCAGGCCGGCCGGACCCCACCCGTGCACTTCGGGCACCAGGCCACTAGTATCTAAATAATAGTTATTTGAAGCAGCGGTGGACCACTGGTGGTCCACAAGGTCTGAAAGGTTGGAGGTCGCCAACCGGTGGTCCACAGACCACTGGTGGTCCACAAGGTCTGAAAGGTTGGCGACTGCTGATTTGAAGGACCTTTATACAAAAGAAATGATCACAGGCTGTAGGTTTCTTATCCTAGTCTACACACGTGTATCACAACACCTGACAGTATTTTTTAAATGGCTATTTCCCCCTCTAATAAGCTCCTCTGGGGCAGGTCCCATTTCTCCTTTGTATATTACTGACATCCATAATGGGAGAATGTTGGCTGATAGAAGAAACAAAAAAAAAAAAAAAAGAAGGAGGGGCATCTCCTAGTTTAACATGTTGAAAGGCATGATTGAAAAGCTGAAGATAAAGAAGCACTTGTCCAGATGCCGAAGAACCACGCACATGAAGGAAAAAGATCAGGAAAAGAAAAGCTACACACTTTTGGGCCCTGCCCTGCCAAAGAAAGTGCTGGGTAGAGAATGGCCTTCCTGCTGGAAGTCTGCGACCTCTATGATAAGGAGGCAGTTTCCCACTGTTAATACTGTCAGAAAAGGGGTTGTGCTACCATCATATCCACTGCCAAGTCTCCTGACTGCAACCTCATTCCAATCTCAACCACCACTGCTGAGTTAGTAGCCTCTACTCTGTTCTAAAATAGCATTAATCCTCTTAACTTTGCAAATATACATTTACTTGACTCTTTTGCCCATTAGACAGTAAATTCCTTGAAGCTATAGACTAAGCCTCACTGACTCTGGCAAGGGGTCTAGCACATGGCAAGAGCTCAAGAGTCTCATTAAAGATATGTAAATACTTTACCACAGTGACATTTCTAATGTTTTTATCAATAGGTAAATTCCCAGGGAGAAATGGGGGACAGAAACAGAGTGGGTAGTAAACGAGAGGAACAAGGACACAAAAAATTTCAAAATTTCCTGAAGCAAGTTCTGCTCATCCTCCTCCCCTAAAAGTTCCCCTACTTCTACCAAAACCAGTTAAAAGAAGTAATAAGATTAATCTACTCAGAGGAAAGGTGTATTGGTTTAGCACTATTCAGGCTATGCTGAATCTACAAGCATGACCAAACTTGATCTAATGTGAAACAAGCAGCATAGACACTTTCATCCCTGTTATCCCTGCAGAATGAAAAGGTTAATTATCAGCAGCTGCCAGTTATAATTGTAAAAGTGCACCCAAACTCACTGAAAACCTTCCATAATATAGCTATACTAGAGGCCTGGTGCACAAAAATTCGCGCATTTGGGGGATGTCCACCTGCCACCACCAACCGGTCACTATGATGCACACTGACCACCATGGGGCAGAAGCTCAATGCAAAAACTGCCCTCTGGTTGTCAGTGCGCTCCCTGGGGGGATCGGGCCTAAGCTGGCAAGACATCCCTCCTCTGGCAGCCTGGGAGCCCTCGGGGGATGTCTGATGGCAGCCTAAGCCGCAGTCGGACATCCTTAGCGTTGTCGAGGAGGCGGGAGAGGCTCCCGCCACCGCCACCACCGCTGCGCTCACAGCCGTCAGCTCAGCTTGTGGCTGAGCAGAGCTCCCCCTGTGGGAGTGCACTGACCACCAGGGGGCAGCTCCTGCATTGAGCGTCTGCCCCCTGGTAGTCAGTGTGCACCATAGTGACCGGTCTTTCTGCCGTTAGGGTCAATTTGCATATTACCCTTTTATTATATAGGACAGGCTTTGGCATAAGAGAGTGTCAGACCCACAGTGCAGGTGAGAGATGCCAGGCACTGCTCCATAGCAGAGGGGATAATGGAGGAAGAACTCTTAAGACAGTGAAGGCGGGAAGAAGCTAAAACAGATACAGGGTGAAAAGTCATCAGCCAGGAAGGAGTTCAAGAGGGATGAGTGAATAAACCAGATGCCCAGGATAAACCGAATTAGAAAGAAAAAAATAAGAGACTTACACCATGCCAGAAATGGAGTGGCTAGGGTGCAAATAAAACATGCATTATACATCATATATGTTCCATGTCTGAGCACAGTAAATGGGAAAGAGCTGACTCTGAGGCATGACCCTCCTTAACATGTACCTTTGAGGCAGAGATCTCAAAGTCCCCTTGCTCATTTTGTTCTGGTGAACAAGGCACATCGTAGGAGAAATTCTAGTTGCTAAGACTCTCACTCTAAATTGCTCCAGAAGCTTAATCTGAGTGTAAATAACACTCTGCTAGTATAGTTTTACAAAATCCATTGAATAGTCACAGGCAAAGAAGGCACTAAAGGAAAATATGATCTGAAAAGCCAGTGATGGGCTGTACTTATACAAGGGCTTCAAGAAAATAATTAATGGTATATGCCCTGATTAAGAAACAGAGACGCACAACTAGCTCCTTCACTTTGGGCAGAACAATGAAAAAGCATTGCTGAAAGGGACATGGTAATGAGAGAGAGTTTAAAATGTTTGAGATGCAAGAAACATGAGAATGTTCTCTAAGTGGATCAGACCACGTGAATATCTTGTAACCTCCCCCATGTTTGATGAGAACTGGATCTCCTCTAGGGAATCCTGGTAGATGTCATTAGTCACTAGAGAAATGCAAATTAAAACCGCAATGAGATGCCACTTCACACTCACTATAATTTAAAAGACAATCAAAAAGTGTTGGCGCATTTTCTGGAATGCAAAATGGTGCAGGTACATTGGAAAATAAACCAATATCCATTAACTAATGAACAGATAAACAAAATGTGTTAGGTCCCTACAGTGAAATATTATTCACCCATAAAAAGGAATGGAGTACTGATTCATGCTACAACACAGATGAGCCCTGAAATCATCATGCTAAGTGAGAGAAGCCAGACATAAACAGCCACATATTGTGTGATTCCATTTACATGAAACTAGAGGCCCGGTGCATGACATTCGTGCACTGGAGGGGAGGGAGAGGTCCCTCAGCACGGCCTGTGCCCTTTTGCAGTCCGGGAGCCCTCAGGGGATGTCCGACTGCCATGGAGGCAGGAGAGGCTCCCACAACCGCCACTATGCTCATCAGCTGTCAGCCAGCTTCTGGCTGAGCAGCACTCCCCTTATGGGAGCGCACTGACCACCCGGGGGCAGCTCCTGAGTTGAATGTCTGCCCCCTGGTGGTCAGTGTGCATCATAGTGACTGGTCATTCCGCCATTCGGTCGATTTGCATATTACCCTTTTATTATATAGATTATTACATAGAATGTGCAGAACAGGCAAATCTATAGTGACAGAAAGATCAGTGATTGTCAGGAGCTGGGGAGTGACTGCTAATTAGTACCAATGTGTTGTTTTTTTCAACTCCCAGTATCATTTATTTTTCCTAGAATCCAGATACAATTAACTGTAGCAAGACAATGCTCAATACTATTTAAGCCTCACTTTAGGTTTTTAAACTACGTCAGTATTTGTAAGCAAAAATTTGACATACCAACAAATTTACTCAATATTGATGTAACTACAATATTTTATATGTAGCACATAGACTTTAATATAACAGAATTTGGCCTTTATAAACTAGCTTACACACAGTTACTCTTTGCTTATCTGTCCTAATCTATTTAGTGTTATACCGACAGACCTCCTTCCATTGTTTTTCATATGTAAACAGATGATTCCTCCCCTTAAGACAAAATGAAAAAGAAACAGAAGTTCCCATTCAGAAAAAACATTAACAGAATTATCCAAATCTAAAGTATCAGCAAATATAACACCAGAAATAGATTATGGGCAACTCTTAGGTCTTTTACCTAAGTAGTATAAATAGAAAGTTACAGTGTTGACCAAAAGAACATGCAGGTTTCTCATTAAACTTTGTTTTAATGGGTCTCAAAATTCTGTAGCTGATTTTTGGTCAAGTCGTTTCTATTAAAAAGTACTGATTTTAAAAACTAATAACTTTAAAACACACACACACACACACACACACACACACACACACGTCCACAAAACATTCTCCTTTCCTTGTGAAGGTATTTCAATGCACTGTAATCATTAACCAGTCTTTTCTTATTAAACTTAAATGGTCAATTGATACCAGCACTATAGGCTACAAGCCAATGTACATCAGCAGAGAAACTTAAGTTGGAAAACAGGCCAAGCCATAAAATTTGGGGACTTGCCACCACTTCCAAGGCTGTAGAAGAAAGACCCAAAAAATGGACTGGCCGGTTTTCTCCTTGCCTGACTCCTGGTTCCACCCCAAATCACACATGGATTAGTTAAAATTGAGTCAACTTTTAAGAAAAATCACTTTTATTCCCAAATCTGAGAAATGAGCCATGCCTGAAAGTTAAGTGAGGACAATAAGCAAAGCATCAATATGTGTTTTGATAATGTGTTCAGAATAGCTAAGGACTTATTTTACCTGACTTGTATTGGGATAGAAGATCTGGTCTAGCCCCACTGTTGGGTGACTCCTGAACAAGTCATTTCTCCCACAGAGTTGGACTAACTGTGCTCTATAAACCCTTTAATTGAGAGGGAGCGAGGGAGGGAACAAGAGAGGGAAGAAGGGAGAAGGGAGGGGATAGGGGGACAAAGGAAGATAAGAGGAGAGAGAGAAAACGCACACTTCCAAGCCATATATATATCAGGCAGCAGATTCATATTTGTTTTTGCAAATCCAATACCCATTTGTTATACAAAGAAATGTCATAAGCTGTTTTAACATGCTACCTACCTCTCTACTACCCAGAATGATGCCTAAGATCCTATTCAAAGCAATTGACCATCCAACTCCTGGTAGTCTTTTTTTTTTTTTTTAAATATATTTTTATTAATTTCAGAGAGGAAAGGAGAGGGAGAGAGAAATAGAAACATCAACGATGAGAGAGAATCATTGATTGGCTGCCTCCCGCACGCCCCCTACCGGGGATTGAGCCACAACCTGGGCATGTGCCCTTGACCGGAATCAAACCCAGGACCTTTGGCAGGCCGACGCTCTATCCACTGAACCAAATCAGCAAGGGCAACTCCTGGTAGTCTTCATCCCACTTATTCTGCTCTACATTTTCTTTAATCCACTGTGTTCATTGTTACATACTATATAATTTATCTATTACATTTGTTTTATTGTCTGCCTCCCCCCAGTTAAGACTGTACACTCATGAAAAAAACAGGAATCTTTGTTTAGTATCATGATGCATTACGTAAGTGCCAATCAATACATATTATTTACTGACTGAATCAGTTGAAAAAATTATAAATAGTCACGAGATCCTAATCCACTGTCCCCATTTCCCAAGTACACACATGGTAGGCAAGAAAGAGAGGAGAGCATCTCTGAAAGTTCTTTGATCTACTGATTAAGTGACAAAATCCCTTAAACTTCTCTTCCCCTTCCCCAGGTATTTCAGGAAAAAATCCCATTTTTAAAAGCACAAAATCAGCCTGGCTGGTGTAGCTCAATGATTGAACATTGGCCCATTAATCAAGAGGTCACTGGTTCGATTCCAGATCAGGGCACATGCCCAGATTTGGGGCCTGATCCGCAGCAGGTGGCATGATGGAGGCATCAATCTCAGTGATGATTCCATCTCTCCATCCTTCTCCCTTCCTCTCTCTCTAAAAAAGCAATAAAAATATATTTAAAAGTATAAAATCAGTCATACAAAGATTCAGAAATTAGGAGGAAAATCTTTTTAAAGTAGTAAGTATCTGGCTGAGGTGGATAGAAACCTCATCTCCAGACTAAACCAGGAGACAGAATTTGGCTTTCCCATTGTAAATGAACAAATGGATAGAGGCATATTATACTTAGCAGGGGAAAGAAAATTTAACCCCAAAATATTGTGATATTACTGACCTAAAGTGATTTTGCCTTTTCTCTCTATCATCACTTTTATTTTCAAATGCTTATTTCTAAAATTGTGGTATACAGAAGTTTATGGAGCCAACTATACAGTCTAGAACAGCGGTTCTCAACCTGGGGGTCGAATGACCCTTTCACAGGGGTCGCCTAAGACCATCGGAAAACACATATATAATTACATATTGTTTTTGTGATTAATCACTATGCTTTAATTATGTTCAATCTGTAACAATGAAAATACATCCTGCATATCAGATATTTACATTATGATTCGTAACAGTAGCAAAATTACAGTTATGAAGTAGCAACGAAAATAATTTTATGGTTGGGGGTCACCACAATATGAGGAACTGTATTAAAGGGTTGTGGCATTAGGAAGGTTGAGAACCACTGATCTAGAAGGTTCTTTCAGTGGCTTGCTTGTAAAAGAAGATAAAAGTTAAACCCATGGCTCTGGATTACTGTAATAATAAAGGAGATTCTGGAATGTTAAAAACATGCCACTCTCTTTGTAAACAGAATGAAATGTCTGAGCAAAGCTCACAAAGACAGAGAGATCAACACAGAACAAAGAAAGCTATTTGGAAAATCCCGGTGATCAACTAACTTCGTGTTTGAGCTCCAACAGGATGAGGGAGGAGGATCTTGATTAAAACAGCAGAGAAAAAGATCACCTGGATTGGTATGCCTGGAGAAGCTATAGAGAGTGATACATACTGCATACAAGACACAGGAAATTGGAGAGAAGCCATTAGAAACTGATGATGGAAAAGACTGAGTTTAGGCCCATCAAACATCAGCAGCCAGATGTTCCAAACACAAAGCCCACATTAGCATCCACTGTAAGAGTTAGGCCATCAAGAGTGCTGATGAGTATTGGAAAGCCCCCAAAACATCAAGTTTCTTAGAGAAAAAAAGAACAGAAGCAAAACACCAAAATGAAACAAAACCACCAGGTATTTTTGTTTGTTTTTGCATGAATCAGATAGGTTCCATTCTCAATCCTCAACATTTAAGTTGGGCTTGGGAAACAGAAACAAAACAAAACAAAACAAAAACACCCACAAACAAACAAAGTAAGTATGAGAAGAAATTATAATCTAACACAATCAACTACAAAAATGAACCTAATTGGAATGTCTAAGATATTTCAAATTGGAAACAGACACAAATTGCTGAGAAAGTTATCAGCTTTGGAGCACTTGTTCATGTATTAAAATAATCCATTCAGGCTGTGCAAGAAAAGAGGAAGCATGGTGACAGGGAGAGAGATATGGGTAAGGATATGGAGGGCTTGCCAAGAATCCAGCTGACAGTTTTATCCTCAAGTTTTCTGGAGCAGTTTAATAATCAGACACACAAACCAGCAAGGCCCTCTGCATTTCAAAACTCCACCGGCCTATGTCCAGCGTTAATCATGTGGATCCAGCATATAAGGGCAGCATGCATTTTCACCATGATAAACATCAACATGGACCTCACCTTGTCACTGTCATCATGACAAATGTGGTCGTGATGGATGGACTGGCACTGAAAAGAAGCACCAACACTACCTACAAGAGAAAGGGAGGAAAAGTTAAGATGGATAATTTCTAACATTTAAATTGCTTTCCCAAGTAAAAGTGCTTTTAAATCCATTATCCCATCTAATCCTCAACAACACTAGGATAAGGATTATTAGTGTAGTTTAACTCAGCACAACAAACTTGGAGAGGCTGATTGCACAAAGTAGCAGTCAGTGAAGTGGCAGGTCTAAGACTAAAACCCTGTTATTCAAACTCCTAATTCACCACTTTCTACTATACTGAGGGGTTAGCTTTCAAAGTAAGTCCACCTAAGGCAAACTTCTTTTTAGGAAAAAAAGTATACTCCTTTCAGACTATACATACTTAGAAAAAGAAAAAAACTGACCCTACAAATTCTCAGCATATAAATAATACAATACACAATCAAATGATTTTAAATAGATTTTACTACTTTAAAAATATATATTATTTATATGCCCAACCATTTCTTCATTTGAAGAACTATCTCTTAATAATAACTGCTCTATAACAGTTACATTTCTAACCAATAGGAAAACAAATGATTATTTGAGAAATGATTGGAACTGATTAGTCATTTGAAAAAAGTTTTGGCTCCTAACCTCATAGCATACAGAAAAATGGTAGGTCAAAGATCTACTGTCTTACTGACAAGTTACAGTTTCTAATGTGTAAATATTTAGATGAACCTTAGGACACCCCACTGCCATGCCTATGGACATTACAGTGACAAATACCATATTTTATAAAATTTATGATGCCATCAATTCAGATGTCCAATTATTCCATATGCCATTGAGAAAGAATGCTGCCAACTAAACTTTGACACATTTCCTAATACTGAAAATGTTTATTTCATACTTATTGAAATTACTATTTTAGACTTGCTTAAAGGTTGATTTCTATTATATATTACTCATGTATTCATAAAAAGAAAATGAGAAAATAATTAAATTGGCAATAGCAGAAAAAATGAGAAAATTATTTTTTAAACTTCAAAGGATAAAAACTCCTTACTATATATAGGCTTACCAGTTAATTTCTTCAAATGTATAGATACTATAATCCCAGTGACAGTGACTGTTCCTAACCTACCCAGTATAAGGTGTTGTCTCCCAACTCACTTTGCATGACATTGATTATAAAATATTAAAAGGATTAAAATAAGAAAACAAATTCATCTCAAACACAGGAATAAGAATACTATATAAAATTGTAGCATAAAGTATATATCTAGCAAAAATGACAGCACATGTAATAAAGTGTCACCATAATCTACTCATATTTACCTAAGAAAAGCCTGATCCCTTAACCTCAATAAAAGAAAATTTATCAACAAAGTATTAGGGGGAAAAAAACCACACAATTTTTAAAAGTTTGTTCACATCAAAAGAAGCTGGAAAAAACATTTAACATTTATTATCAATTTCTATTTTTCAGAAATAACCTTATTAGTAAGTGTTGCTACTGGATAACAATTCTGGGAAGGATGGGGTGGGGAGGAGGTACAGTTGCCAAAAACATACAATATGGATAAGAGTTCCCTCCGGTACTGGAATCAGTTAACATCATATAACATATTCCAAAACATGATTTAGAAAAAAGGTTATGTAATAATGTACTCAAATATTGAAATATTTTGGGATACCAGAAGGACAAATCAAATCACAGCATAAACTATTATGTCAAAAACATGGTCGATGTGTTTCAAGGAGATAGTAAAAATTATACTTTCAGTCTCCTATTAATCTAGTATTATGTAATACTGAAGTTATACTGGTAAAAAAAACCCTAAGAATTGATGATTGTAAGTATGCATTAGATACCTACCAAGAGGTATCAAAACAGACATTATTTTATTCTTACACAAAATCCTTGCATTTAACATATTATGTTACGTGTACTTCTATTGGACACAGTTTAAGAAAGATGAAATAGTGTTGGAAACAGTTTTACATAATACCACCTAATGACTGTGGGGGAGAATTACTTGGGACCATCGCCAAAAACTTAAGACTCCATGAAAGCTGTAAAAATGATAATTACATTATTTAGCAATTTAGAAACTTCTGAGACTATTAAAAATAAATGAAAAGACATCCACATTTTTTAAAAAAGCAACAACAAAAGAACCTAGACACTGACCTTACACCTTTCACAAGAATTAATTCAAAATAGATCATAGACCTGTGGCCCAGTGATTGAGTGTCAACCTATGAACCAGGAGGTCACAGTTTGATTCCTGGTCAGAGCACATATCCAGTTGCTGGCTCGACCCCCAGTGCAGGAGGCAGTGAATCAATGATTTTCTCTCATCATTGATGTTTTTCTCTCTCCCTTCTTCTCTCTGAAATCAATAAAAATCTATTGATCACAGGCCTAAATATAAAACATAAAACTGCAAAACTTTTGGAAGATACCACAGAAGAAATCTAAATGACCTTGGGCTTGATAGTGAGTTTTTATTTATTTATTTAATATATATATTTTATTGATTTCAGAGAGGAAGAGAAATAGAGAGATAGAAACATCAATGATGAGAGAGAATCACTGATTGGCTGCCTCCTGCAAGTCCCCCACTGGGGGGGATCAAGCCCACAACCCAGGCATGTGCCCTTAGCCGGAATCGAACCTGGGACCCTTTAGTCCTCAGGCCAATGCTCTATCCACTGAGCCAAACTGGCGAAGGTGACAATGAGTTTTTAAATGCAACATAAAAAGCATAATCCATAAAAGAAAAAAAAATGATAAAATGTACTCCATTAAAATTTAAAACTTCTGCTCTGTGAAAGACACTGTTAAGAGAACGAAAAGACAAAGCTACAGACCAATTGAAAATATTTGCAAAATGCGTATCTCATAAAGGAAAGACTGGTATCCGAAAGTCTTTAAAGAACTCTTAATACTCAACAGTAAACCTTGAACAGTGTGGCTCAGTTGGTTGGAGCATCATCCTGTACACCAGTAGTAGTTCAATTCCTGGTCAGGGCATATGCCTGGGTTGCAGGTTTGATCCAGATCCATGTTTCAAAATCTCTCTCTCTCTCTCTCTCTCTCTCTCTCTCTCAAATCAATAAGAAAACTATAAAAAACATTTAAAAAAAGCCTCAACAGTAAAAAAAAATTCAACCCAATGTAAAAATGAGCAAGGTCTCTCTTTGACCTTTTGCCCTGAATATCAATCTTTTGCCACTAAGGGAAAGGCCCTTTGCTAGAAACAATGCAGAAGCAACCTAGAAGTGAATGAATGCACACAAGCACCAGCCTCTCTCTCCAGCAGTCCCTGCCCCATAAGACAAAGGGTATAGACAGAGAGCTCAAACTGAACTTCTGAAGAATGAAACACAGATTTTAGGCAGCTTTGGATAAGCTAATCAGAGAATGAAGTACCCAGCCACAAAAGAAGAAACTTTCTATACTAGAACAAAGGGGCCAATTTCTGAAACTTGACAGCAGCCAAACATATTACATTAAATGACAGTGTTTACAGGTGTTCAGCTTTTTTAAAAAAAATGCATTTTATAAAGTTATTATTCCTGCTCAAAACCTAATTTGGCACTCTATTCAAGGCATAAAGTTCATGTCTGAATCCTCTCCCATGATGAATGCTGACTGGCAGGTGCCAGGGGACAAAAGGGGCAGTATGCTTCCATGCAGACAAGGACTGCACTTCCACTTGGTGACCCGCTCAATGGTTTGTTCATACCAGTATTACAGTTCTCACGTTCTTAACCTGGGACCCAAGATTTACATAGGAATAAAACTGTATCTTTCTTTTCATTAACTTGAAACTAAAATGTAAAAATTCACTGTTATGAATATAGCAACAAACCACATTAGTATTGACAGTGACTGTGGCTTTGTCACTAATAAAAAAGTATACAGTAGGTCCTCGGGTTACGTCGGAGATCCATTCCTATGGTGCAACATAACGCGATTTTTGCCGGAAGTCGAACCCACCTACATAAGCACCTACATCGCTCACACGGAGCACATACACAGCAGTAATGAAGTGAAACAGTAAAAAAAAATTTTAAAGAAAGATAACAATTCCTGACCTTTACTTGTGGTAAATAAATAAAAAACATAAAGCACATATGTACATACGTCGAAAAGTTGGAACTTTTTTTTAAAATAAATGGGAGATGGCAACGTAACCACGAAACGATGTACGTTGAGTCCAACGTAACCCGAGGACTGTCTGTATATTTTCATATAATATAGTTGCTGTAGGCATAATGAAATATCATTTATACTTATCACTACTATGAATTTACAATAACTATTGGACCCACTGTTAAAATGTTTTATTTAATGCATTAATAAAGATGCAAATATATTTTATCACAAATTAGCTTTTAATAGTTTGATAACTACATTCCAATATAATTGGTTTCCTTCGTAATCTCATGTATTTTATTTTATGCAATTAAAAGTGTTTTCCTCCAAAGGGGTCTATAAACTTCATCTGTGTACTAAAGGAGTCCCCGATATACATTAAAAAATGGTTATACTTGAGGAAGCAGAAGATGCTGGGACCAAAGAAACAAACTAGATCAGCAGTACTGTAAGGACAAAGAGAGAATATCCTGGGAAGAGTCAGAAAAATGTGTGGAATTGAGGGAAGAGAATAGAAGTGAGGACTAAAGTCAGGGAATAGAGCCCAAAGTTTAAAACGAGGGAACATAAAGAGATCACGATTGAAACAGAGCAACTGCAGACAGTATCAGTGAGTGATTTTGGTCCAGGGGGCAAAGTAGTGATGTAAAGCAGAGACACTATTTGTCATGTTCCCAGAGACAATTACACTGCAAAATACAATAGTCAGTCCTGAATTTGAGATAAGGAAATGGTCTGGAAACAATTGTTTCTTTGTATTAAAATAAAAATGAAATATAAAAACTGACTGTTTATTAAGTGTAAATACACATCAAATTAGACTAAGTTCTTGTGATTGAATCTGGCTAGAAATTTTGACTCCACAGTCTCATCACTGTGACTAAACAGATTGATTTAGACACTCTTCCTCCGTGCTGAGAGAGCCCTCTGCATAGCACATCACATCACACAATGCTTTGCTTCTTCCAGACCAAGAGCTACTTCAAAGCAGAAGCCACGACTTACATGGTGAATTCTTTTTACTTAAATACATGGAAAAGGGTGATTCTTCATTGCAATACTGAAGCCTACATAAGCTCAACAGCTCTGGTTGGCAGTGCTGGCAGGAACCCTTAAACTCATCAAGTCTATCTCTACCAGGTTACATTGAGCATACAACTGAGGTCCACTGAGAGGAAGTGACTTGCCCTGGGACATACAGAAAGTTAATGGCAGAGCATGGGCAGAATAGGTCCTAAGGCCAAAGTCAGTGATCTACGACCCCCAAACCATCTCCCTGCCAACTACTAGATTTGTGTTCATTGTAATAAACCATATCAAAGTATTATGCAAGTGCAAATGCAAATTGAAATGACCAAATACAACAAAACCTTTCAAAGCAGACTTCTCAGAAGAATTGGATATTCTAGTTGATTGAGTTTTCTGGTCTTTAATAACTGAACCTCACAATTATCAGGTAAAAGAACAAGAGAGATGGAAAAAAGCAAAATGAATTTTATTCCTGTCCCTAGACATATGCAGAGAGCCATTTTCTTTTTTGACACATCTGTGCTATTAAGTAGCCATAGTAAAGTACAACATGCACAGCCCTACCACTGACTGACTAGCTGTGTGGCAGTGTTCAAACCAATCTCTCTGGAACTCAGTTTCCGTATCTTTAAAATGAAAGACTAAATAATATAAGATCACTTCCAGCTCTGAACTCAGAGCATCTAGAACACTACACATGTTTTCTTATAATTTGCAATGTTCTCTAGAAAGTGCCTACATCTCCGCTCCCCCTCAAAGAAGTTCTGAGTATATGATTATCTCAGATTGAAAAAGACCTGAACGATAAACCAGTTATATAACATCCACTGATACCTGGATCTTTTCTATAACTGATGAATAATGGCTTTTTGGTGTCTAAAGGAACTGTTCCAAGATTTGCCATAGTTTAAAACATGTAGGGGCCCTACAATTGGGTGGAAGCAGTGGAGTTTACTAAACTAGATGGAAGAAGCTTTCTACACCCTTACAAGGAGTTCCAATTTAATATTTTATTTACCAATAGAGGCCCGGTGCACACATTCATGCATAGGTGGGGTCCCTCTGGGTGGCTTGCAGGGATTGGGCTGAAACCCGTAGTCCAACGCCGCTGGCAGCTCCTAGCTGCTGCTCCCGCTCATCCTGGCCCCACTGTGCCTGCCGCGGACTCATGCCTAGTAAGTCCCGATCGGGAGAGGCTCGTGCTGCCACAGCAGCGCTCGCCAGCCATGAGCCCTGCGTCTGTCGCCCTCCCAAGAGGAGTGGCCTGTGGGATTGGGCTGAAACCGCTCTCCAACATCCCTGAGGGGTCCCGGATTGCGAGAGGGCGCAGGCCAGGCTGAGGGATCCTACTGGTGCACAATCTGGCTGGGGAGGGACTGTGGGAGAGCTCCAGGGCATGTCCGGCCCATCTCCCTCAGTATCGATTGGATGGACCCCAGCAGCAAGCTAACCTACGGGTCGGAGCATCTGCCCCCTGGTGGTCAGTGCATGTCATAGTGAGCAGTTGAGCAGCCTTAGCATATCATTAGCATATTACACTTTGATTGGTTGTTCGGTTGTTCTGCCGTTCAGTC
>NW_005371249.1:1396833-1397584 GCF_000412655.1 Myotis brandtii | reverse complement strand
TGCCTGGCTGCCGGCCGCCATCTTGGCTGACAGTTAATTTGCATATACTCACTGATTAGCCAATGAAAAGGGTAGCGGTCGTACACTAATTACCATGTTTCTCTTTTATTAGTGTAGACTAGTGGCCCAGCACGCAATATCGTGCGCAGTAGGCTGCCCACCACTTCCGCGGGAGCTGATGGGAGGGAGCTGCGCTGCTTCCACAGGAGCCGCGCCGCTTCCGCAGGAGGTGGGAAATGAGCCGCTGGCGCCCGTGGGAGCCAGGAGCAAGCCGCTCCCCTTCCACGGGAGCCAGGAGGGACTGGTGCCGCTTCCTTCCCCGGGAGCCATGAGGGACCCATATCAATTCAGCAGGAGCCAGCGGATGCCGCAGTGCACCAGCGGGAGCTGGCAGGAGGGAACCATGCTGCTTCCACAGAAGCCATGCCACTTCTGCGGGAGGCAGGAGAGAGCTGAGCTGCCTGCGCCCGCGTGAGCCAGAAGGGAGCCGCACCACTTCCACAGGAGCCGGAAGGGAGCTGCCTGCACCCGTGGGAGCCGGGAGGGACCTGCGCTGATTCCGTGGGAGGGAGCCGCGCCGCTTCTGTGGGAGGTGGGAGGGAGCTGTGTCACTTCCGCAGGAGGCGGGAGCGAGCTGTGCAGCTTGGGGAAGCAGGAGGGAGCCACTGCCGTCGCCCGTGATGGGGGGGGTGGCAGGGACCTAGAGGTGCTCCATGCGTGCACAGCCTCGGTTGTTACTGTGACACTGTAA
>NW_005371249.1:1385216-1396780 GCF_000412655.1 Myotis brandtii | reverse complement strand
GAGAGAGAGAGAGAGAGAGAGAGAGAGAGAGATGGTTTTGCTGTTCAAAGTAATTTTGGAAGCTCACTGACTTAAAGGCTGATCTAGGTCTTTCTCTCCCCCCAAAAGATAGTATGAAAATAAATATTAGTTCTTTTCACAAGAACCATACTACTGAATCTCCTCATGTATTTATATGCTATCATATACTGTTATGAGGTTGTCTTTTTTTTTTTGGTATTTGTTTATTGTGGTAAAATATACAGCACATAAACTGGCTTGTTTCACTTAGCATAATGCTCTCCAGCTCCATCCATGCCGTTGCAAATTGTAAGAGTTCCTTCTTTTTTACAGCAGCATAGTATTCCATCGTGTAGATGTACCACAGTTTTCTAATCCATTCATCTACTGATGGGCACTTAGGCTGTTTCCAGATCTTAGCTATGGTGAATTGTGCTGCTATGAACATATGGGTGCATATATCCTTTCTGATTGGTGTTTCTGGTTTCTTGGGATATATTCCTAGAAGTGGGATCACAGGGTCAAATGGGAGTTCCATTTTTAGTTTTTTGAGGAAACTCCATACTGTCTTCCATAGTGGCTGCACCAGTCTGCATTCCCACCAGCAGCAGCACATAAAATTTACCATTTTATCATTTTTAAGTGTATAATTCAGTGACATCAATTATATTTACAATGTTGTACAACCATTACTACTATCTATATTCTAAAACTTTATCATTACCCCAAACAGAAACCCTATAACTATTAAGCAATAACTCCCCATTTCCATTCCTTTATTTTTTTAAAAATCTTTACTGTTCAAAGTATTACATATGTTCACCTTTTCCCCCCATTGGCCTCTTCTAGCCTGTTCCACTCCCTCCCCAGGCCTTCACCACCCTATAGTTTGTGTCCCTGGGTTATGCATATATGCATACAAGTTCTTTGGTTGATTTCTTCCCACTCACCCACCCGCCCCTGCCTTCCCTCTGTGATCAGATCCATTCCTTTATTTTTAATTACAGTCTCAAAGGACTTAATAACTTTCAAACTATGACATGCTGCCACCAAGTGGCAAGACAGTGTCATGGCTGCCCAAGATTAGGAATTGTTTTTAAAAATAATCCAAGGTAGGTATGGGGGGAATTGTTTCAAAAATAATCCAAGGTATGCCCGGCAGATGTGGCATCAACCCAGGAACCAGGAAATCGCAGTTCAATTCCCAGTTGGGGCACATGCCCAGGTTGCGGGCTCAATCCCTAGTAGGGGGTATGAGGCAGTCAATCAATGATGTTTCTCTCTCACCGATGTTTCTATCTCTCTATCCCTCTCCCTTCCTCTCATTCTCTAAAATCAATTTTGACAGATTTTTTTTAAAAAGACATTATATACTAAAATGTTAATAAAGGTTTTCTTCATGGGAGTTGCAATTTTGATTTATTTTTTATTTTTATTTTTTAAATATATTTTATTGATTTTTTTACAGAGAGGAAGGGAGAGGGATAGAGAGTTAGAAACATCGATGGGAGAGAAATATCGCACCTCCCACTGGGGATGTGCCTGCAACCAAGGTACATGCCCTTGACCGGAATCGAACCTGGGATCTTTCAGTCCGCAGGCCGACACTCTTATCCACTGAGCCAAACTGGTTAGGGCTAAAATCAATTTTTAAAAATCCAAGGTAGGTATGGGGAAAATAAGTGAAAATGTAGATGAAATAAAACTGTCATAATTTGGTAATTGTTGAACCTGGGTGATGGGTACATGGGAGTTCATTAGTCTAGTTTTTCTACATTTGTATATGTTTGAACTTTTCCAGAACAAGTATTAAAATTTCGCCTACAATGTTATAAACACTGTGTATAGATTTCATATTTTTAAACCCCAGAAAACATTGAACACATCAGTACTGCACAAATACTGTATTTCTCAAGGTATTTTTAAAATGTGAGAAAACACTTTATGCATAATAAAAGTATCAATTATACATTAATTTTAAATCCTATAACTAGATAGCAGATTTCCAAGATTACATATTTATACTAGTTAACAAAAACTCTGTGTTGTATCCAAGTAAACCTCATTCATTACAAATACGGAAAATCAAATTTATCAGTATTCAACCCTCATATATATGCAGAAATAAATTCATAGAGTAACTGCAATGCAGTATTGTACTTTATCTCAATTAAGCTTTTGTTTCTGCCAGGTGGTATGGCTCAGTGGTTGAGCATCATCCCATGCACCAAGTCACTGCTTCAATTCCAGCGTCAGGGCACATGCCCGGGTTGTGGGCTTGATTCCCAGTAGGGGGTGTGCAGGAGGCAGCCAATGAATGATTCTCTCTTATCATGAATGTTTCTATCTCTCCCTCTCCCTCTCCTTCTTCCCTTCTCTCTGAAATCAATAAAAATATATTTTATAAAATAAAGAAAAAAAAGATTTTGTTTCTTTAATAATAAGTACAATTATACAAAGGACTCAACTCTCAACTATCTCCAATACAAGGAAGCTAAGGAGCAAATCAGTTTACAACTGCACTTGTTTTCCTTAATCTTTTTTTTCCTTTCATAAATTGCCATTTGACCAGATCACAGAAAACTTAGGACACTAATTTTTAATTTTTCTAGCATCAGTAGGAAAAAACTCCACCTGGATGACATTTCTCTCTCTCCCTCTCCTTCTTCCTCCCCCCTCTCTTTCTTGAAAGAAAGAACCAAGAAACAAAGTCTGGAGATGCTCTATACAAGTGGTGATGGGCTACTAAAGAGGAGTGGGGTGGAGAGGAGTCACAATAACAAATAGCAGTATTTTGAGTGAACTCCAGCTCTTAATTCTAACACTTTGAACAAAAGAGAGACAGCCACCCTTTTTCATTATGGCTGCAAAAGAATGGAAACCTCACTCAATTTATCAGTTACGACAGGGCAAGCTGAGCAAGAGGATATTATTTTAAGCTGATGCACGAGGCCACACATGGTCTGTTGGGAGCACCCATCCCAAGCACAGAATGAAGATGCATATGTGAAGATGGTCCACAGTTGCAGGTGGTTCTTAGGTCTTGGGCTTTTCCTGATTCTAAAGCAGGGGTCCTCAAACTTTTTAAACAGGGGGCCAGTTCACTGTCCCTCAGACCGTTGGAGGGCCGGACTATAGTTTAAAAAAAAATATGAACAAATTCCTATGCACACTGCACATATCTTATTTTGAAGTAAAAAAACAAAACGGGAACAAATACAATATTTGTATTTGCATGTGGCCCGCGGGCCGTAGTTTGAGGACCCCTGTAAAGGATAAACTTGTCAGTTAAACACAGTTGGCCAATGTGGACCTGCCAATGAATCATTCCCAGGTCTCTTTTGGCTTTATTCATTATCCTGAATTTCTACAGGATCTTTTACATTCTTATTTTCTCCAAAGGCATCTCTTATCCCCCTGATAACATAAGTTCTATAACTGGAGGCACTGAAATGCTTCCTCTCTCGCAGCATCGCCCAGCATATATCTTAACCCTTGTGTGCGGCTGGAGGCTGCCATTTTGAAAAGAAAAAAAAGTGGGGTCCTCTTTACAGAGGTCAATGCTTAACCCAACCACAAAATTTTCTGCCTATGTAAAACCACAAATGAAATAAAAAGCAGTGGGACTTGGTCTTGCTAGTGGCTGGAGGCAGGCTGCTGCTGGATAATATTTTCTTGATAAGAGCTAATCTAACAAATAATTTTTATTTCAACCATATTTACTGATATTATTCCAAAATATGCATTCATCTGCTGTATAACTAATCTAAAAATTTTCATGACAGATCATCATTAATTATCAAACTCTAATGCTTGCTGCTGAATGCCAGGTTCTTGGTTTTTCTCATCAATGATCTAGGCTCTGACTTTGCCAGTGAAATTGCCTCCCTTCCTGGGCTGAGGGTTTCTCTTAGCTTCTTCCTGTAATTCAGATTTTAACCTACTGGACTCACTGAGTATAATGAATGCCCACTGCTTCTCTGTTCCTGGCTAGCTCAAAATGCCCTAGAATTGCTATGTCCTACACTGCATCAGGTCTTTAGACCAATACACTGGGTTGTGTTGACCACTGTGTTGACCTATTTAATGGTGGATGTGCTTTAGAATAATCTATAATAATAAAAGGGCAATATGCTAATGAGATCGGACGTCCTTCTGGATGAAGCCGGGGCCGGAGTGAAGCCCAGGTTCTGGGTGCCTGCCCAGGCCCGGCAGCCAGAGGAGGGAAGCCTGAGTCCTGGGTGCCTGCTGGCGACTGGAAGAAAGCCTGGGTCCTGGGTGCCGGAGGGAAGCCAGTGCTGGCAGCTGGGGGAAGGAAGGCCTACTCTTGCACAAATTTTCATGCATCAGGCCTCCAGTAAGATATAAGAATCTTAGTGAAAGTTCAACCTCCCTATTTTTTGAGATAAGTAAAGCACAGGAAGATTAAATGACCTGTCCAAGATCACAGGGTTTAGTGGCAGAAAAGATACTAATAGCCAGAACTGCTAGTTTCTACTCCAAATGCTTTTTGTACTACTTACATTAACACTCACATCCTGAAAGATTATCATACAACTGGGGGCCCAGTGCACAAATTCGTGCACCTTGAAAGAAACTGGGCCATGAGGCTGTGGTGGGCACAGGGGCAGATCTTGGCTCATCCTCCACACCACTGCCCGGACTCTCCCACCACAGCCCCTGGTCTCCTGTCTGCCAGCAGCCCTACTCCCACTGCTGCCCCTTCCACATGCTGATGGTGCCGGCCCTGCTCGCACCCGCTGACGGCGCAGAGAAATTGGAGCTGATGCCAGCAGTGGGTGTGAGTGGGGCTGGCGCCTTCAGCAGGTGAGAGTGGCGGCTGCTGCCCTGATCGCCACTGAGGAGCAGGGGGAGGTGGAGAAGCCCTCAGGGGCGATTGGAGCCAGCAACCGCCACTTGCACCCGCTGACGGCGCCAAGCAATCAGGACTGGCGCTGGGCACTGGCAGCTCTAGCACTGGCTGCGGGTGCGAGCAGGGCCATTGCCAGCAGCGGGAGCAAAGAATTTTCAGTAACCACCAGAGGCTCGCCCTGATGACAGCAACTGGTGCCCTGCCTTAGTCTGGCTCCCCTGCTCACCTGCTCCACCATCCCGCCGCGGCCGATGCCCACCATGTTCGGCGCTCTGCCGCACCCGCCATGGTCCATGCGCGCCCCCTGGTGGTCAGCACACATCATAGCGACCGGCTGTTTAATTGTTCTGCTGTTCGGTCTATTTGCATATTAGAGTTTTATATATATAGACTAGAGGCCTGGTGCACAAAATTTGTGCAGGGAGATAGGGGTGTCCCTGAGCCCGGCCTGCACCCTCTCCAATCTGGGACCCCTTGGGGATGTCCAACTACTGGTTTAGGCCTGATCCCTGTGACCTAAACTGGCAGTCAGACATCCCTCTCACAATCTGGAACTGCTGGCTCCTAACTGCTCGCCCGCCTGTGTGGGGAGCCGATATAGGATTAAGCCTCGGACTGACCTGTTGGCAAAGTCACAAACAAGTCCCAGCTTAGAGGGCACAGTCCTCAGCATATTTAGGCTTGACCTTATGACGCTCCCTAGATCTTATCTGGGAAGCTAATGGGCTGAGGGAAGTGCAGCAAGAACAAGAACAAAAACAAGTGAAACTCACAAGAACAGTGTAACTTTGGTAACCACTACCTTGTTTACCTCTGACTATAAAATAAAGGCTCAGTTTGCCTTGGGATCTTTTTCTGTGGCCTCAGCCAGGCACAGGAAGATCCACGGAGACTAAAGAGAGCTAGAGAGTTCTGAACGCTGTCTCCGTGTAAAACATTCTTCGCCGACTCCGTCCACACCTTTGGGAACCCCTGGACTGCCGGGGCTGGACCCCAGCATGCCTGCCTGCCTGTTTGCCCCTAACTGCTTCTGCCTGCCAGCCTGATCACCCCCTAACCGCTCCCCTGCTGGCCTGATTGATGCCTAACTGCTCCCCTGCTGGCCCGATCGCCCCCCAACTGCCCTCCCCTGCCTGCCTGGTCACCCCTAACTGCCCTCCCCTGCAGGCCTGGTCGCCCCCAACTGCCCTCCCCTGCTGGCCATCTTGTGACGGCCATCTTGTGATGACGTGAGGGCGTCACGCAAGGGCACGAGGACCACCTAAGACTTTTATTAGTATAGATAAGAGACAAGCTGATAAAACCATTAAAGAAGCCAAAATTTCCCTAAACTCTATAATTCACAGACACTGGTCCTTCCAGGAATAAGATCATGAAACCCTAAAATCTTATTTCTGCTAGGTGAACTTGTTTAGGTAGGACTAGCTTTATCACAGGTGCTGGCTGTTTTCCAGAACATGGAGGCCCTGAACTCACAGGTATTAAATGCATTTAAACCACACATGAGATAAAACTATCTTGCAGAAACAGACATAGCATACAGGTAATGGTTTAGAGGAGTACATGCTTTAATCAGATTCTGACTGAATTTAAACTATTTAATTGCAACTGATCTATTAATTTTTAACTCTTTCCTACTGAGCTATAAGAGGATATGCATCTATCCTTTCAACAGAGCTCTCCTCATACCATGAGATTTTGAAAGTCAGCAAATGGGCAGACATTATTTACTTAAATAGTTTAAAAGTATTTGTTCAGAATAATTTTTAAGCTTTAGTGTACAAATTTTATGATCAGCCTTATTGATGTCAATCTTTAAGGTACAGGTTCTCAAACTACAGTCCACAGGCCCTAAACAAATTTATCAATGGACCTCAGGTCTGTGAACTCACTAAACTGTACACAAAATTCTGCGTGCATGTGCATACATGCATATGTTAGGAGAGAAGATCTGTGGCTTTATCAGATCAGAATCACTGCTTTTAGTAAAATAGAGTTTTCAGGCAAGGCAGCTTACTGCTGGCTGCAACATGCTAAACAACAAAGGTCATGGATTTGCTCTCTTCTCACACACCAACCCTTCTGGAATGCAGAACCTCAACAGGGTGACAATCCTAAGAGAACAGAAGTTCCCTGGTTGCAAGACTGGGAAAGAAACCCACTATATATATACTAAGTCCACATTTGAGCTCCTAACCAGAGAGCTTCAAGATAAGAAGGCACCCTGGTTGGGTGACTCAGTTGGTTGGAGTGTAATCCCATACACCAAATGGTTTCAGGTCCCATTCCTGGTCAGGGCACATACCCAGGTTGTGGGTTTGGTCCCAGTTGGGACAAATACGAGAAGCAACCAATTGATGTTTCTCTCTTTTCTTTTCTCTTCTTCTCTCTAAAATCAATAAACGTATTCTTGGGTGAGGATTTAAAAGAAAAAAGATAAGAAAGATTGTGTTCCATGGTCACACACTAAAAAGATAGGGGGAAGGGTAGAGACAAGATGGGGAAGTCCGTAAAATCAAGGGCCTTCCAGGATCCATAAACTAGCAAAAACCATCCCTGAAATTACTTTATCTCAATTAGTACTACCATCTCTTAGGGTTAAATTTATTAACCTGTGTTAAGTTATTAACTCTTTTTACTTGTCCAAAAGAAAACCTCTCTGTCAAACATCAGTGATGGGGAATTGCCCTCATTTTGGTACTTTGAGTATTTAGTATTTTGAGGATAAATCCATTATCATGGCTTTATAAGCTTTGATCACAAAGTTTTATAAGCTTTGATCACAGAGCTTTTTTTAGTGTTTTCCAAAAAAAGAAGAATTCCTTTATATTTTACACACCGGATGCATGAGAGAGAGAGAGTGTGCATTGTGTGTGTACACATACTCCATCATATACAGACCACATAAAACATTAACTAAAAATACTGTGTGTTGCTTACACAGAGATCCTCCTTTCCTTCTACTACCACTAAATACTGTTCACTTTAGAGGTTTGTGGATTTTGGAAATTTTTACTTTCATATTCATCTTCTACTACCATGTGCAATGCTAAGAATGAATTTTAACGGTTTTCCAAAAAGAAAAATGGAGGAAGGAATATTTACTCAGGAAATCTGTAAACACAAGATTCTCCACAGTGATTGGTAACATCAGCACAAATGCTCTTTTTACACCTCTGTATTTTTAGGCTATTGATATCCAACACTTTAGGGTAAAATTTTGAACTTAACGCAATTTTTTTTAAAAGCCATTTATTTTATTTTTTAGATATTAAAAGGCAGAGTATTAATATCTACTAAAAACTATACTCAGGGCCAAAATCAGTGCTTCCAATTAGAGATCACAAATGTAATTTAAAATAATTCTTTTTCTTGTGGTTTCTTAAAATCATGATCAACTGACTATAAGATGTTATTGAAGATTAAAAGCAGTAATGACCAATAAATATACTGGAATTCCAATTCTCCCATTTATAGGCACAGCATAATTGTTTGATATAAACACAGAGTTAATCATCCACACACTTTCTTCACAACCCAATGTCTAGCAAACAAAAAAGGTAGTAGGGTATTAAAAATTGTTTTCAATTTGCAAAACTGATGGTTTACTTCCCTAGGAGTAAGTGACCATAAGAGGAAGAAACTAATCTAATCCAAATTTAGCAACTAAATAAGAAATTCAGAGGCAGGTATAAAAAGAACTTTTATCTAAATTGGTTTAGTGAAGCTATTATATACACATACATATTGGAATAAATGGAGTGACAATAGAGTATGTGTGTGTGCAAGTGCCTGCAGCACACCACCCCACTCCCCACCCCAGAACTGGGTTGATCCAGAGAGTGAAGTACCGGTAAATCAAAACACAGTGGTAGGAAACAGGTTTTTTTCCTAGGCCCAGGAAACTTACTGGGCTTAATCAGTTACATGAGCACATATAAAGAAGCAAAGAGCCACCCTGACCGGTTTGGCTCAGTGGATAGAGCATCGGCCTGCGGACTGAAAGGTCCCGGGTTCGATTCTGGTTAAGGGCATGTACCTTGGTTGCGGGCACATCCCCAGTGGGAGGTGTGCAGGAGGCAGCTGATCGATGTTTCTCTTTCATCAATGTTTCTAACTCTATCCCTCTCCCTTCCTCTCTGTAAAAAATCAATAAATTAAAAAAAAAAAGAAGCAAAGAGCCACCTATAGATGGCAATCAGCAATAAGAAAGTTTCTGAGCCCAAACTTTATTCATGTCTAGCTCTACTCAGAAAAGAGACAGTTGGGGGGCGGGGGGGAGAGAATACAAACAAATAGTCTGGATACTAGAAGCATTTACTGCTGAGAGGAAGAGATTTTCCATCAAGCTCACCCCCTGCCATCACTTAGATCTGGGGTGGGGAATGTCTGGCCCACGGGCCACATAAGGCCCATGAAATCATTTGGTCTGGCCCTGCCAAGGCTTAGGGGTGAGTTAATTAAATGTTTGACCAAATATAGCAGGCTAATTTTTAAGTTGATAATTTTGTATGGTCTGCAAATGATGTTATAAATATCCAAATGGCCCTTAGCAGAAAAAAAGATTCCCCACCCCTTGCTTAGATGAAATTGTCAGATGAGCTACTACTTGTGCTCAAATTCCATTCCATGTATATGTACTGGGAGCTACTAAGTACCAGGCACTATATAAGTGCCAGGTAAATCATGATGATGAACACAGGAAACACATTATTGCCTAATGCTGCTTACAGTCACGAAGACAATTTGACAGGAAGACCCCAGGCCCTTTCATTTCCTCTGTTCTTACCAATGCCAATCCCTTTGTCGGAAGGAGGTACGTGGATAACATCAACATTAGATAACATCAACGTTATATGAGGCAAGATGGCCAAGTAAGAGAGAGGTCTTGGTGTGTCCTGTACATAATGTTCAGTTTTGAAGAATATGATGATTAAAAACTATCTTACTGAATGGAACCAGGAACAAGTCAACTTCAGCTTGAACATAAGCTGTCAAAGATCTTCCCAGTTTGGGGCAAAAGGAAGGATATCAGAATAGAAAGGGATAAAAAGAAGAGAAAGAGAATGAGCTTCTGGGAACACACCCAAGACAAAGTGCAAAGTCATTTGCAGCCTCATCTGAACGCACTTTCTTTGTGATCAGTTACAACCAAGACCACATTTTTCTGGCAAAGAATAGACTCATCTGTCTTTCTAAACCTAGAGGGACAAGTGTCTGGGCCACATATGTAAAACCATGAATGAGTAATTGTGACTCGTGGTAAGTGCTACAAAGGAAAAAACAGGGTGAGAGAGCAATGGGAGAGCAGAGATCGAACTTCCTTTAGCCAGGGTAGCCTCAGAGAAAAGTTGAGAGCTAATGGATAAGAAGGAGCTGAGTGAGCACTCAACAGGCATTGAGTAGCCTATGCAGTGAAAACAGCTCAAGAGAGGGAAAGGAAAAACCAGGTAAGTTCAAGTGCAACAGAAAGCCAATTAATAGTTTTAAGCAGCCATATGACTCATTCTTTTAAAAGCTCTCACTGCTGTGCAGAGAAAACTGGAGGGAAGCCAGAGAAGTGTGAGGACCAGTTGAAAGGACAGAGTAGTAGTTTAGGGGGATAGATGAGATGGCTCCAATGGAATAAAATAGAATGGAAGAATAGAAGACACATTTTGGAGTTGAGTTGAAAAGGACTTGGTGAAGGATGTGGGGGAGAAGGGTATGGGAGAAAAACACAGGTGCAAAAAAAATGACTCCCAGAAACTGGATTAAGCAATGGGATGTCATTATCTGCTGGGAAAAATTAGGGGGAGAGAGTGAACGGGACAGTTATCCCCAGTTTTGGCTGGATAAACATTTTCATTTTTGACATGTAAATATGAGCTCCCTGTAAAATATGAAATTGGGAATTCTCAGCATATAAATGATATTTAAAATCCTTGGGAACAAATGATATCACGAAAGAGACAGGGTACAGGACCAAGCCCTGAGCAACTCAAACCTGTAGTGATTTGGGGTATGGGGCTAATAAACAAAAAATACACACTAAAGTGAGAGGAAAACCACGATTATGAGATTACAAAAGCCAAGAGATAGGGATTCAAGAAAGAGAATTCTGGCAAGACACAGCAGTGAGATGTGGTCTGAGTATCTCTTGGTTTGGTAATTCACTGTCATTGATGATCTTGGCAAGAGCAGTCTCAGGAAGTCGAAAGATTCAAGTTGATGAGGACTGATGGGGGGCTAACTGTACACTAAGCAGCCTGTTTCTATCTTGGCTTTTGACCTGTTTCTCCTCACCTCATTTCCTCCTCTACCAGAACAACTTCGTAAACCACTTTTCTTATTTCAATCCTTATCCCCCTACAGCCACAGTGATCCTGCTGTGGGAATGGTTATCATGACTCCTCTACTCAGTGATCTCATCTCAAAAGTAAAAAAGAAAGTGTTTATAATGGCCTAGAAGTTCACCATCCTACTTCCTACCACTATACTCTCTAGCTACTCCAGATTCCCTCCAGTTCCCTGAATACAGTAAGCACACTTCTGCCCAGGCTTCTGCACTTGCATAATCCTTCAAGTCTCAGCTCAATCATCACCACAACAAAGAGGTCTTCTTTGACCAATGGCTTTATTTATTTTAAATATATTTTTATTGATTTCAGAGAGGAAGGGAGAGGGAGAGATAGAAACAACGATGAGAGAT
>NW_005371249.1:1364302-1385098 GCF_000412655.1 Myotis brandtii | reverse complement strand
GTTCTCAACCTTCCTAATGCCTCGACCCTTTAATACAGTTCCTCATTTTGTGGTGACCCCCAACCATAAAATTATTTTCGTTGCTACTTCATAACTGTAATTTTGCTACTGTTATGAATCGTAATGTAAATATCTGATATGCAGGATGTATTTTCATTGTTACAAATTGAACATAATTAAAGCATAGTGATTAATCACAAAAACAATATGTAATTATATATGTTTTCTGATGGTCTTAGGCGACCCCTGTGAAAGGGTCATGCAACCTAGGTACATGCCCTTGATCAGAATTGAACCTGGCCCCCCTGCGAGTTTGTGTCTCTGCTCTGGCCCCAGCAGCCCAGCGCCATGGCCGCAGGGCTGGGGCTGGCCCCGCTGCCGCTGCTGGTTGTTCTCTCCAGCTCCGAAGCCAGGTCCCTCCTCCTGAGCTGGTTGTGACCATTACAGCACCCTGGCCTAATTTGCATATTACCTTTTTATATGCCGGGCGCGGGCCGCCCTGTCTGTTGTTCTCTCAGGCTCTGGGCCCGAGCCAGGTCCCTCCTCCTGAGCTGGTCGTGACCATTACAGCACCCTGGCCTAATTTGCATATTACCTTTTTATATGTATAGATTATATATTTATTAATTACTGCCTATCTCACATCACCAGAATGTAAGCTTCATAAGAACAGAGGTTTTATCTGTTTTGTTACAACTGTATACCCAGTAAGCCTGTTACACAGTAGACACTCATATTTATTTGTGGCATGTAAGTCATTAAAAAGGCCATTTCACATTATAAATTATTAAGATGGTACTTTCATTTTGGATACAAGTCTTCTGTTTTTTAGATAGTGAAAGTCTGATCCCCCATAGTTATACAAAAAAAGCCCTGTTTCTGAGCCCATGAAATTGGATTAATCACCCCTAGGCCTTGGAAAACTCCCAATAATATCATCTTGTCAGTCATCCCCTATAGACTCCTCAAGGAGTATTTCTGCTCAGTTTTCAATATAAACTGTTTGACTTTTGGGTAAAGCAAAGTACGCTGAACAAAAATTATTATAATAACTCAGAGAAGGAGTTGTGGAGGGAACAGTGATACATGTGAAGATCTGTACCTATTATATTTGAACAAAAGCAAGTAGGTAAATTGTTCTGGAATTAAATGCTTCTCCCAAGTGATGGAACCATGCTCTTCAGTCTGACCATCTGGTATTCCTATTCATCTCTCTGATCACCAAGAAACAGACTACATCGTTTTTCCCTGCAGACTCCCTACCTCAGGCTAGTCTCTCTGGAAAGGTAACTGACAGAAAATACTACCTCGAAACTCCTGATGAGTTAAAAGCAAACAAAGCTCTGTATTATGTCAATAAAATGCAAACCTTAATCATACCTTTGAAATGTTTGAGTCAGATTTATCAGTCATATAGATCATCTACTCTTACACTCCTGTAATAGTGAAATGCTCAGTCTCTGATTCCATCTATTTCAAGCCTGTTTTTTCCCTCTGGCCTTCAGGCTAAAAATAGCTTCTTCTTTAGATATGCTAATATTAGAGGAATTCTGCTTGGGCTAGAGCAGTGGTTCTCAACCTTCCTAATGCCGCGACCCTTTAATATAGTTCCTCATGTTGTGGTGACCCCCAACCATAAAATTATTTTTTTAAATATAAACCATAAAATTATTTTCGTTGCTACTTCATAACTGTAATTTTGCTACTGTTATGAATCGTAATGTAAATATCTGATATGCAGGATGTATTTTCATTGTTACAAATTGAACATAATTAAAGCATAGTGATTAATCACAAAGATAATATGTAATTATATATGTGTTTTCCGATGGTCTTAGGTGACCCCTGTGAAAGGGTCGTTCGACCCCCAAAGGGGTCGCGACCTACAGGCTGAGAACCGCTGGGCTAGAGTTTTTACAAAAACAGCTCCTCCCATTTTCCCTACCCTTGACATAAAAGAAGCCTGAATTCTGAACTTTCTTAAGATGGATATGAGGAACTACTAGGGCTCCTATCTTCTGGGTTGGTGCCTTCTCAATCATACCCTGATGTTTTGAGTTTTGGCCTTTCAAAGCCTCAGGCACACAGACTTTGGACCAGTAATACTCCTACACAGAATCTGTAAAACATGTCCTGGAAAGCGCAATGCTCACCCAATAAATTGATTTACATTTATTATACTAGTATAACTGAAAACAGAAGACAACAGCAAAACAATTAGAAATACAAATAAATCTACATAACTCTTATAAATCTGGCTACATAACTGCATGACATTAAAAAAAATCATCCTCAAAACAAAATATGTAATCTATGAAAATAACATAAGTAGCCCTGACCAGTGTGGCTCAATGCTTGTAGTGTTGGCCTGAGGAACGCAGGGTCTTGGGTTTGATTCCTGGTCAAGGGCATGTACCTGGGTTGCAGGTTTGATCCTTCTCCCCTCTCATACATGCCATAAGGGCATGTATGAGAGGCAACTGATCGCTGTGTGTCTCACACATCAATGTTTCTCCCTCCCTCCCTCCCTGCCTCCCTTCCACTTTCTCTAAGAATCAATGGAAAAAGTATCCTTGAGTGAGGATTAACAACAACAAAAAATTAATAATAACATAAGTAAATAAAACTCCAGATTATATTTACAAAGAAAAAAATTAATGAATATAGATGTACTCAAATGTATGCCTAAAAATTATGAGGACACAAAAGATACTATTTAGTTCTGCTTCTAACAATTAGAGAAACTTTAAGTCTTTTTAAAATCTACATGGACCAATAATACAAGAAAAGATGCTCAATATCATTAGCCTTTAGGGAAATGCACATCAAAACCACAATGAACTATCAATGCACCCCAAGTAGAATGGCTATAATAAAAAAGATAGGTAACAACAATTATTAATGAGAATGTGAAGAAATTAGGAGTGTCTTATATTGCTGGTGGAAATGGAAAATAAAATAGTACAACCACCTTAGAAAACAGTTCAGCAATTCCTCAATAATGTCACGTGTGTGTGTGTGTGTGTGTGTGTGTCTAAGAGAAATGTAAACATAAGTCTATGCAAAATCGAATACACAAATGCTCATATTATTATTCATAATAGTCCAATAGTGGGTGCATCCATTAATTGATGGATGGATAAAATGTGATATATCCATACAATGAATATTATTTGACCATAAAAATGAATGAAATACTAATATGTGTTATAATATAGATGAACCTGGTAACATTACGCTAAGTAAAAGAAGCCAGTCATAAAAGACTGTATATTATACGATTCTATTTATATAAACGGTCCAGGATAGGTAAAGCTGTAGTGACAGAAATTAAATCATTGTTGCCTAGAGTTGAGATGGGAGAAAATGAGTGACTTCCAATGGGTACAGGGTTTCTTTTCGGGTGATGAAAAGATTCTGGAATTAGACAGTTGTGATGGTTGCACAACTGTGAATATACCAAAATACTTAAAGTCATTGAACTGCATACTTTATACGAGTGAATTGTATAAAATGTGAGTTATATCTCAATAAAGTTGTTAAATTTTTAAAAAGAATGGGGTAGGGATCACAATGAGAGGCTTCTGAGGTACTTGTAATATTATATTTCTTAATCGAACTGTTGGTTACATTATATGTTTCCATTGTGATGATTTCCTGAGCTGCAAACTTCAAGATGTGCATGATTCTATATGTATATCATATCTCAAATAAAGATTTTTAAAAAGAATAACTCTATGAATACTGACTCGGAAAGAGATCTAAGACATAAAGTGGAAAAATGCAAGTTTGAAAACAATATAGTATAGTATGAGCCTACTTTTTATAAATTTATACACATATGTATGTAAATGTATAGTAAAAGCACACACCCACATGAGCATACAGACCAACCTGTTCTCACTGATCTCTTAAGAATTCAAATAAAGGGACTTCTATTTTCTGTAATGTTTGAATTTTTGCAATGTATATTTTTGTCATGACTATATACAAGTTTTTAAATTTAAGGCATACAGAAAGGATTTAATAAAGATGAGAAAAGAAATTCCTGAAACAGTATACAAAAATAGAGAAATAATAAATCCAAGAATAAGACAAACTTTTTTTTTAAAATTATAGTAACAAAAAAAAAATTCTAGCCCTAACCGGTTTGGCTCAGTGGATAGAGCACTGGCCTGCGGACTGAAGGGTCCCAGGTTCGATTCCGGTCAAGGGCATGTACCTTGGTTGTGGGCACATCCCCATTGGAGGTGTGCAGGAGGCAGCTGATCGATGTTTCTCTCTCATCAATGTTTCTAACTCTCTATCCCTCTCCCTTCCTCTCTGTTAAAAAAATCAATAAAATATGTTTTAAAAAAAAATTCTACTAACCATCATTTGATTGCTTACTATGTAGTATGCACATACATCAGCTTATTTCATTTTACCTATTTTACAGATGAATAGGCAGAAACAGAATTTAATTTAATAAAATTTAAACAAAATATACAGCGCTGGCCACAGTATGGCTCAGTTGGTTGAGTGTTTGTCCTGTGCACCATTCGATTCCAGGTCAGGGCACACACCCAGGTTGTGGTTCAAATCCCTGGTCAGGGTGCATGCGGGAGGCAGCAGATCAATGTTTCTGCTCTCTCTCTCTATCTCTCTCTATCTCTCTCTCTCTCTTCCCCCCCTCCTTCCCTCCCTCCCTTATCTAAAAGACATGTTTTTTAAAACTACATATGATTAAGAAAGATGATAAAGTTATACTTACAGATAGAATTTTAAAAAGTAAAATAATACAAATGAACTCATACATGTTTTAAAGTTGGAAAAGGATTAATTTTCTAAAAAAAAGAAAATTGAATTCACCAAAATTGTCTCCTCCCTCCCACCCTGACAGAAGAAGAAGAAGAAGAAGAAGAAGAAGAAGAAGAAGAAGAAGAAGAAGAAGAAGAAGAAAGAAGAAAGAAGAAGAAGAAAGAAAAAGAAGGAGGAGGAGGAGACGACGACGACGAAGACGACTAAATGGAACAAACTAAAAAACAAAATAATAATGGTTACTGTCCCTCCTTCCAAAAAAATTATTTTTCCATGATACCAAGATCCTGTTATCAAGAATGGCAAAATAAAGTAAAATTACAGGTCTTCTCTCTTGTGAATATATAATAAAGCCCTAAATACTAACAAATCAATCCAGCTATGAGGTTTCTTCCAGAAATTTAGGGATAATTCCATACTGAAAATTAATGAATATAATTCAGCACATAAACAGGTCAAAACAAATAATCTCTAAAGGTAGGTAACTGTTTAAAGGCATTTGACAAACTTATCCTTTCTAAGGAAATGTTTAATAAATAAAAATACTTCTTTAACTTAGGTTTCAGACCCACAGTCAACCCCACAAATAGTGAAGTGCACCTGAGGCAGCCTCCTTAGACTAAAGTTGAGTACATGACATTTTTTCTGAGTGTTATTGTCTAGCCAATGAAATAAAAAATTAATAAGAGAGGAAAATACTGAAAAGGAGTCTAAATTATCAATATTTGTCAATAATAAAGTTGTCCAATTGGAATACCCACACAAAAAAACTATGAAAAATTATTTAAATTACAAAGCTCAGGAAATCATCAGGTTTGTAAATAAGTATATAAAAATCAAGTTTTTCCTAACATGGCAAAACTCAAAAAGTATAACAAAAAAAGAATACCATTGTCAAAAGCAAGAAGAATGTAAAATACTATTGAACTGACAAATGTGAATTAAACCACAAAACTTCACTAAGGCAAATACTATGGTACATAACAAGAGTTAAGTAGAAAGAAATCAGGTTGACACATGAAAAGACTCAGTGAGAAGAGATCAACTTAATAAATCTAATGCATTTCCAATCAGTGTATCAATGGGATTTTTTTGTAATCCTGACCAAAACCTTTTAAATATTTTAGAAAGAAAATAGTATGTAATAAAAGCCAAGTCTTTTTCAAAATAAGCATTTATCTGTATAAAACTACCAGTAAAACATGTAATGTTGGTGCCAAAATACAGACAGACCAATAGAACAGAAGAGGGTATAGAAACAGATCTAAGTACTAAATGGGAATTCAGTGTATGATTTAAAATGTCATGTTAAATATATAAAGAATTGGTTAAATTGTGGTAAGTCCATATCAAATAAAATGGAATACCACACAGCTATTAAGAATGAGGCAGGCCCAGTCGGCAAGGCTCAGTGTGATTAGTCGGGGGACCCCAACATTGCCCCACGATCACCCCGCAGAGGGAGGCTCAGGCCACCCTCTGTGCGGCGATTGATTGCGGAGCCCGGGCCGGATGGGCAGGGCCTCCTTCTGCTGGGTGATCTATCGCCTCAAAGAGGGAGGCCCAGGCTACCCAGCTGGCGGTGCTGCGGCAGGTGGGCAGGGCCTCCCTCTGTGGAGGATCAATCTGGGGGCCCTGCAATCGATTCCCCCACAGAGGGAGGCCCAGGCCAGCCAAGCGATTGCACCCCACACCTGTCCCCTGCAGAGGGAGGTGACCAGTGGCGGGGGAGTGAGGAGGAAGGGGCGCAATATCGCACAGATGGCAAGCAGTGGCAGCGGCAGGGGTGGAGCCAGCTGCCGGGGAAGGAAAGCCCCCATAGGCCCTGATCACCAGCTAGGCCTAGGGACTCTACCCAAGGGGTCCTGGATTGCGAGAGGGCGCAAGACGGGCTGCATGTATTTCGTGCACCAGGCCTCTAGTTAGAATATAATCTGAAGGGAGGTTATTTATAAAAGAAATAATTACAAATTTGAGAAGTGAGTTCTACAAGATACTGCAGAGCATGGAAGAGAAACTAGGATTAGCAACAGCAGAACAACTATCACTCTGGCCCCCAAAAAGACAGGAGACAGAGATTACCAGAACCCAGGTAATAGAATCGCAGGCTCCCGAGGGGAGGGGTGATAATGATTCTGGTCTTATTCTCCTCCTTCCCTTCAATCTCCTCTTAATGCTGAACACAAGAAGTCAGAGGACCTGGGAGCACTTTTCCTGGGGCAGAAAGCCAGGTAGAAAGGGGTGGAGGATACACCTGGAGAAGTACGTGGAAGATAACTGGCACAGATTTTATACCTTTTTATAAATTTAATTACATAAATACAAGTACAATCTCTGCATTAAAAATTAAAACTTTACATAGAAAACTAAAATCTCACCCTCTATAATCCTGGTTCTTTTTCCAGAAGTAATAATCTTTATTATCATTTTGGTGGGGTTTGGCATTAATATTCTTCTAGACAGAGACACATACTCACCAAAACAAAACACATAGAATTGTTTTACCAATATGAAGTACTATTTGCTTAACAGGAACAGCATTAATTACTCTATTCCTTTCTGCAAACGTTCTTTCACCATTTGCAGCTGTTATAAAATAATGCTTAAGAAGCCAAAACGGATGGTTTGATTCTCCTCAGGATTATTTTATACTGTATCCCAGTGGCTCTCAAAATATGCCCCCTTCCCCCCCCCCCCCCCCAGTGTATTAGCATCACCTAGGAATTTGTTTAAAATACAAAATATCAGGCCCCACCCCAGTGAAGTGAATCAAAAGCTCAGAAAGTGAGGCCCTGTAATCTTCCTTTTAACCAGCCCTGAGACCTATTATGTGTGCCACTACTCCACCAACACTAGTGCAGTGCCCCTACTAGAAATCTGCATTTTAACAAGATCCCCAGGTGATGCATATGTAAATTAAAGTGTGAGCAGCAATGGTCAACCTCAGAGCCATAAACCTAACCCCAATCCATATTACCCACACCCATCCACACACAGTATCTATGAGTGGTTTCTGGGGCTGGGAAGAGAGGAGGCCAGCAGAAAGACCAGTGGTTTTTAGTCTCTTTGAATTTGAATCTATTACTCCTGTAGGAAACATCAGCACTGCATGCCCTCGTTGGGCAGAACATGTTACTAGTGTCATCTTTTGTGCCTGACAGATAACACATAACTACCATTAAACCACCCTGGAAATTTACTGCTCTTAGATGTCAATATTATATCATAAGTTCCCATTTTTCTTTTAAAATAAGTAAATTTCAATTTTAACCCCAGGTATAATAAAATTACATACAACTAGCTAACTTTTGTTTGTATAGCTAATATTGTAGAGGGGACCCATCATTTATTTATTTAAATTTAACTTATTGGGGTGACACCCTATATAATAAAAACCCAATATGCAAATTGTCCCCTCTGGCAGTAGTTCGACCACTCGCTATGACGTGCACTGACCACCAGGGGGCGGTGTGGAACATGGCGGGTGTTGGTGACGTGGTGCTGGAGGGCAGCAGTGGAGGCGATGCAGCCCCAATGGGCTCCGACAAGAGCGGGACTGTGGCAGGACGGTAGAGCACGTGAGGGGGCAGCACCAGGCCACGGCAGGGTGCCAGGTGCGAGCTGGGGCTGCAAGGCTGGGGGCACAAGCTGGGGCCCAATCCCTGCAGGTCACCCTGAGGGGCCTCACGCATGCACAAATTCGTGCACCAGGCCTCTAGTTGGTTAATAAAACCATATAGGTTTCAAGTACAACTCCATAACACATCTCTTCACACCGCATCGTGCACTCACCACCAAAGTCAAGTCTCTTTCCACCACCACCACCGTTTATCCCTCCTTTGCCCTCTTCCACCTCCCCACCCCTGCCCCAGCCCCTTTCCCTCTGGCAGTCACTATCATTTTAAAACAAATGGCAGGATATATCTTTTGTTCAAGAATACCTTTACCACCCTAACCGGTTTGGCTCAGTGGATAGAGCGTCAGCCTGCGGACTGAAGGGTCCCAAGTTCGATTCCGGTGAAGGGCATGTACCTATTTAAAAAAAAGAATACCTTTACCAGCACCTACAAGTGTATCTACCCTCCACTTCCATGCTGTAGCCTCAGCCTCCACACAGCTTGTAGGGACAGAAAAATGCCACCAGAATTCCACCTTTAACTTCCTGCTCCTTCCCTCAAAGGCTCAGAAATTTTCTTTCAAAACCAGCAACCTAAGGCACCTGCCTCAGCCTCTCCCCTTTGCTCTTCTCTTATTTTCCTCCACAAAGTCTCAGGTCTGTCCTGAGTCAACTGCAAACATGGTGACTTTCTCAGGAAACCTGCCATGGGAACAACATACACATTTGTGCCCGAGAACCATACAGTATCACTGCAGCCTGACTTAGCCTCATACAACGATCTGCTTTTCAAGGCACTTCCAGTTTCACTTCTAGTTCCTACCAGGCTTACGCCCCGCCCCAAAGCAACACAGCCCCCCCTCTCTCTGAGCTTTCCTGACACCCAGGAAGTAGGACGGTCTAGTCCAGTGGTCGGCAAACTCATTAGTCAACAGAGAATATCAACAACAGTACAACGATTGAAATTTCTTCTGAGAGCCAAATTTTTTAAACTTAAAAAATACGTACTACTATATAGGTAGGTACATTGTTATTAACTTAATTAGGGTACTCCTAAGGCTTAGGAAGAGCCACAATCAAGGGGCCAAAGAGCCGCATGTGACTCGCGAGCCGCAGTTTGCCGACCACGGGACTCTAGTCTAAGGGGTCCATACCCAACTTGACTTGCCTCTCTCTTCCTAAAACAATGTTGGAATCAAAGCCCCTTTTCAATTTGGTAACTTTTCTTCCATAGAAACAAAGAGTACTTTAATCAAGCCTTAAATTTGGGCCCTGGGTTTTTAATAACATAGCATCAGGAAAACTATTCCATCAAACAATTTTATTTTGAAAGGAAACATGTTTGCATCTCAAATGTGCTATAAAAAGATTTTGGTAAGGTAAAACTCATTTGATTTCTATCCTTACTTCATAGAATTGTTTATATTAAAAGCACTTGTCAATTGAGACAGTTCATTTTTTTTAAAAGATTTTGTTCTACCAAAAAGTTAGACTCAGCTCTGGCCAGTGTGGCTCAGTTGGTTGGAGCGTTGTCTCCAGGTTGCAAGTTCGGGTTTCATCAGGCTGCGTATGAAAGACAACTGATAGATGTTTCTCTCTCACATCGATGTATCTCTTTCACTCTCTCTCCGTCCCTTCCTCTCTCTATAAAATCAATTTTTTTAAATGTTAAAAAAAAAAGTTAGACTCACAATTATGTACAATATTGTCTACTAGAGGCCTGATGCACGAAAATTTGTGCAAGAGTAGGCCTTCCTTCCCCTGGCTGCCAGCACCAGCTTCCCTCTGGCACCTGAGACTCGGGCTTCCCTCCTCAGGCCGCCCACAGGCACCCAGGACAGGCTGGCTTCCCTCTGGCCCCAGCTTCGTCAGGAAGGATGTCCGGAAGACAGGAAGGATGTCCGGAAGACGTCTGATATAATTAGCATATTACCCTTTTATTATTATAGATACCGTCTAGAATCAAATTCTGACTTTAGCTTGGATTTCAACAAAATAATTTACTTCATGAGTTGCACACAAATTAATTTTAATAAGGCAAATCTTTTGATTTGTTGCCTTTACTGGTGTTTTGGGTTAATTTTTGTTAAGTACACAATGGTAGCATTTATATAAAGCTAAAAAATATTATGAAATAGTAATAACTTCTGTTTTCAACAATACATGCATACACACTTTTTAACAGAAACATTAAATCATTAGATCACAAGAGATTATGACTCATATTCTTCATGTAAAGGAAAAATAGTTAACAATAATGTCTCCCATCAGAGCCCCCAAACATATTATAACTCTAGATATGTTCCAAGGCTAAGGTTCCTAAACAAACAAATATATGGGTCGAAATTCCTCAATTACCTAAATTAACCAGTTTTTATCCCGCCTGAATAAAAAGAATATATCCTTCCTATGAATTAATTCCATATTGCTTAGTAATTCGAAAGACAGAGCATTCCTTTTTCCTTTCTAGGTATCCATAAGCAAAATAGGAGAAAAAGATTGAATTGGCAGACTTGACTCAAAGACAGGCTATGTTCCAAAAGTCTATAAATACTGTTTTGACCTTAGCATCCCATTTGCCATAGAACATTTTCTAAATGGATGGCCCACCAATGCCTATGAAGCCCATAATATAGATGAAATAATATTAGAAACACCATTTATAATTGCTTATGAGAAAATATACTCAATCTCATGATTCCAACTTTAGGCCATCTAAAGATAGAGAATTCCGATCAATTTTGAAGTAGTTCATTTGGGAACCTCTATACTGTATTATTTCCTCAAATGATTCACTGTTTCAGACAGCATCAACCCAACTCCATGCTCTCCAACGGAAGCCTGAAATGTTCATATTCTATGCTACTGAATAAAGGGATACATTTATGCTTTAGCTTGTGACAAATCAGTTTAGTGTGCAAATTAAGGCCAAAAAGAAGTCTAACATCCATTCTTATGCTGATTTTGGAGTGGTGGGGAAGTACCCATATCCACAAAAAGGTGGGATTCAGAAGTTCCTCTACATCAGCGGTTCTCAACCTGTGGGTCGCGACCCCTTTGGTCGAACGACCCTTTGACAGGGGTCGCCTAAGGCCATCGGAAAACACATATATAATTACATATTGTTTTTGTGATTAATCACTATGCTTTAATTATGTTCAATTTGTAACAATGAAAATATATCCTGCATATCAGATATTTACATTACGATTCATAACAGTAGCAAAATTACAGTTATGAAGTAGCAATGAAAATAATTTTATGGTTGGGGGTTACCACAACATGAGGAACTGAATTAAAGGGTCGCGGCATTAGGAAGGTTGAGAACCACTGCTCTAGGTAGGGTCAAATTTTTCCTTGAAAAGTTCTGTCTCTGTGTAAGTACCCAAACAAGCACTCAGTTAAGTTCAGAATCAGAGTACATAGATTTTCTAAGAAGGAATTTAAATATGCCTGATCTGAAGTAAACAATACAGGTACTCCTACTCCCTTTGTGAAAAATGAATGACTTTTAAAAAAATCACTTAAGTAATCCTAATACAATAATTCAGAACTTAAAAAAAAGGAAAATAAATATCAGGAAGAGCAAAGGTACACTACAGACTGAAATCCTCTTCACTGGCTAAAACAGTGATTACTTTTTATATTCAATCTTTTGTTACCAAAATTAACAGCTAAGTTTGCTTAGACTATCTAAAGCAGTGGTTCTCAACCTTCCTAATGCCGCGACCCTTTAATACAGTTCCTCATGTTGTGGTGACCCCCAACCATAAAATTATTTTCGTTGCTACTTCATAACTGTAATTTTGCTACTGTTATGAATCGTAATGTAAATATCTGATATGCAGGATGTATTTAGGCGACCCCTGTGAAGGGGTCGTGACCCACGCTGATCTAAAGTGAGATGTAGTAAAGCATGATGGTTAAAAATACACATTCTGGAACAAGACGGCTTGGGTTCATATCCCAGATAATACTCTTAACTGCATCATCTCTAGCAAGTTATTTAACCTCTCTGTGCTCCAGTTTCTTCATCTGCACATTAAGGATAATGATGGCATCAAAGAGTATTGTGGTGAAAATTAAATGAATTAATCCTAGTAAAGCACGTAGAACAGAACACTGCATACAGTAAGCAGAGAATAAATGACCACTATTATTGACATATTTGCCCTGGCTAGGTGGTTCAGTTGGTTGGAGTGTCATCCCATATACCAAAAGGTTTTGGGTTCAAATTCCAGTCAAGGCACTTATCTAGGTTTTGGGTTTGATCCCCGGTTGGGGGCACCTTTGAGAGGCAATCGGTTGATGTTTCTCTATCACAGTGATGTTTCTGTTTCTGTTTCTTTCTTTTTCCTCTCTAAAAATCAATAAACATATATCCTTGGGTGAGGAGGATGATGATACTACTACTACTACTACTACTACTACTAATAATAATAATAATAATAATGGTCCTGGCCAGGTATCTCAGTTTGGAGCATCATCCTCATATGCCAAGGTTTCAGGTTCTATCCCATCAGGGCACATACAAGAATCAACATGAATGCATAAATAAGTGGAACAACAAATTGGTGTTTCTCTCTTTCTCTTCCCTCTCCTCCCTTCCTCCCCCTCTCTAGAAAACAAGGTCTAAAAAATACTTAGAAGGCAGCCACTTAATTTTTTGAGCTGATTAGATCTGTGCTTTAGTGATGTTAATTATCAAAGTTAAATCATATCACGACCATTAATGCAATTGTGACATTCTCTGTCCTATGAAGGATTAGCAGACCCCAAAATGCATTTGCTCTGCTATCACACTGTTAGAATCTATCACTGAACTGTTGCATATGTAAATCATACCTGAAATCCTCACTGTGCATGGTACATAGTAGCACTCAATGTTTTATCATTTAGTGGCCACCAGAGAGCACTGAAGTAAAAAGAGTCAGAGGTTAATCCCCAAAGGAAATAGATATTATATAGATGAAGCAAATGAAGTAGCCAAATAACAGTTTATTATTAAGCTAAAATATAAGTCACTGTTGATCAATATACTTGCCTAAAACAGTAAGGGTGGGTGGGGATCAACTTTACTTTTTATTTAAAGTAGATAAAAATGACTCCTTGTGTATTTTTTTCATATAACAATTTATTCATGATAGGTCAACTTGCTCAAATAAATGAAAAATAATAAAAACTGGCCAGGTCAATTTTTAAAGCTGATTCTTGAATATTTTTAAACCTCATAAAATTTAGCTGTCAAATTGGTAGTCTTTTCAAAGGATTACTTGGGTGATGTCTTTATAATGGACTACCCAGGAGTATCATGTTAAGATAAATTTAAGGTAGATTTTCTCAAGATATCTGCACTCCCATGTTCACAGCAGGATTATTCACAATAGCTAAGACAGGGAAACACCTACGAATCTGACAGACTAATGAATAAAAATGTGGTACATACATACAATGAAATATTATTCAGCCATGAGAAATAAGAAAATCTTGCCATTTGCAACAACATGGATGAAATTGGAGAACATAATGCTAAGGGAAATAGACAAATACTGTATGATCCCACTTAAATGTGGAATCTAAAAAAATAAATTTTTTTTTTTAATTTAAAAAGTAAAACTCATAGAAACAGTAGAATGATGGTTACCAGGGGCTGGAGAATGGGGGAAATGAGGACATGTTAATCAAAGGGCACAAATCTTCAGTTATAAGATGAATAAGTTCTGAGGATCTAATGTGCATGCAACATGGTGACTGCAGTTAATACTGTCTAGTCTACTTGAAATTTGTTATAAGAGAATAGATCTTAAGCATTCTCACCAAAAAAAAAGGTAACTATGTGAGGTGATGGATGTATTAACATCATTTCACAATATGAGTGTATACATATATACACACATATATATATGATCATCACTTTAAATATATACAGTTTTACTTGTCAATAAAAAGAGTGGATTTCCTCAAAAATCATGCTACATGGTAAAAATAAAGGTCCAACTCCTGACCTGATTCCAACAAGTAATTAGAGGAAAGGCCAACTCACAGTAGCCGTAGGTTTCCATGGAGTACACATTCTCTACCTGGCTGCTTCACTCACCACACAGGTCAGTGCTAATTACAACAAAAAGGACCCCTTTCCTTTCACCTTGAGTAAGGGGTACTGGAGTCCAATATCCTAACTGCAGTCAATTGTTTAGTGCGTTTCTTTAAAAAAAAAACACACACAAAAGTTTGAGACACTAGTAAGAGTAATATAGTAATAGTCAATTTTAACACAGTAAGAAAAAAAAATGTTCAAAGAATACCAACAGAACTTGGAAGCACATCATGACATAGGATGATTGATATAAGAGTTTACATGCCCAGATCGATTTTTTGCTGGTGGTAGTAGAGAAAAATCAGCTTCCCAAATATGTCAGTTAGTGCTTATTTTTAGAAACTTAAAACACACATACATACAAACACACAGATTAGTAAGAGCACCCTTGGATAATAAGCAAGTTATTTATGTGGTTTTCTTGAGCAATCAATCATTCTAGCAACAGAATCATAAAGCAAAGTAGATTGGGACTTCTACACACCTTCTTCTAATGTACTTTTAAAGTAACTGTATAATTTAGACTAAAAAAGAAAAGAAAAAAATAAGTTCCAGCTGTCATGTGCTTTTTTAAACTTGCAAGTATTAGACTTTAAAAACCTGAAATGTATTCACTTAAACACATTCCCATCAGCATTACCAACAACACTCCATTATCCAGTTTGGTACTGTCTCCAGATGATTTTTAATCCCCGCCTGACTTCTCCCTACCAACAAGTACTTGGATACCATCTTTACCCTGCCTGCCCCCATTACTTCGTTGTGCTTAGGGAATTATAATTACAATGATCCTGCCTTTAGAACATCCTCAGAGCACAAAGCCTCTTTGTATGATTGGGGGTGAGGGGGGCGCCTTCCAGGCTCCACAGCAAAGGGTGGGTGGTGGCAACACAGGCAGCAATGAAGGGGAGCTGGAACCACAATGGTGGCCCTTGGGTCTGACTCAATATTGTTTGAGGGGTTTTATTTGCTGGGTGCCCAGCCAAGAGATCTGCAAAGCTTCTGTACCCCGCCCATGGGGGAAACGGGGGATGGGGCCTGTCCTGACAGATGGGTAGATCACCACCAAGACCAGAAGGCCAAGGAGCAGAAGGAAGCATTAAAAAAGGGAGAAGCCCAGCTGGTGTGGCTCAGTGATTGAGTGTCAACCCATGAACCAGGAGATCGTAGTTGGATTCCGGTCAGGGCACATGCCCGGGTTGTGGGCTCGATCCTCAGGAGGGGGGATGTAGGAGGTAGCTGATTAATGATTCTCTCCCTCTCCCTTCCTCTCTGTGAAATCAGTAAAAACATTTTTTAAAAAGGGAGAAAAAGCACACCTCTATACTGTTCTGAGGAACTCAGGTAGTGAAGTCTCTGAGTCTCTGACAATGAAGGCCATCACTCCAGTGAATCAGTAGTTAGTATTGGTAGTATTGCTATACAGTAGGTGCTCAAATATGTATTGCGATGGCAACAAAAATCTACATGGGAAGACAAATTTATAAAAATAGTTTTTGTTAATTATGACAGTCCCAACTTCTATTTGCAAAAGTGATTATGAAATGAATACTTGTTTTACTTAGCCTATCCTACTACTTCCAATCTAGTCTTTAAAACTGCTCACTTTCTAGCTTTTGACAAAACAGTTTTCGACTGAAGACCAGTGAGCACCATCTGTAGACAGTGAAATCAAAGGTGCTGAACCAGAACTGATACAGACAGGCAACTTTCAACTCAAGGAACATCCCCAAAGCACTACAAAATATCTTCTGCTTAATTACTTGCTATTCTCTCTTCCATGTATGTATGTCTTTGACCTCTTACCACTTCTTCCCTCTTTTTTTTTTTCTTTCAAGAAGGTCAAATGATTATATATATCAAAACTCACAATCTCTCCTTATCCCCCCCTCATTTTTCCCCACAAAAGCAGATGAAATTTTCCATATAATGACTGGAGGGAAATATGATAAACCCTAGTATAATCCCATCAAATCTCCTCCTCACCTGCCCAACATCACTCCAATTAACTACTCTAAGTAGTCGCTAGAATAGCACTAATATTCATTTAAGCAGAACAGGAAAAAAAAATAAACTGAAACTGCTTTAGGTACAGCCTATAGGTGAGAACTGTTTATTCTCCTTGTGTGGGGATAAGACTATTTTAAGCCTTTTTTGTTTTATTTACATACGTTTTCTTTAAAATTTTCCTTCAAAACAGCAGCAAAACCACAAAGGAACTCTCAATCAATCACCCTCAATCATGTTTTAAAATAATAATAAAGATAACAGAAACCACTTCAAATGTACCTCTCCCTTGAGCCTGCAGAACAGCACTCTTCCATGACAACTGTTCTGAAAAACACACTGCTATTATTTGAAAAAGCAGTAGAAAGTCCAGCCTTGTCCTTGCTTCAGCACCGCCCCCACCCCCCAGAAAAAAAAAATGAAGCAGCAGGAAGTATAAACAACCACTTAATGGAAAATACAAATGGGTAAATATTTTTTAAATTGGCTAAAAAGCCTAAGGTCTTAAGAAATTCAGAAATGCTATGTAAGGGGAATAGGAAGAGGAAAATAAAATTGTATTTCCCCCTCAAAGTGAGCACTGTAAGAATGCAAGAGCAAATGTGGTGCATGACTACTTTCCTTCACTTACCAGATGCTTTGTCTTTTTAACGATTTCTCTCATTCTGTCTTGCCATACATGATAGTATTTTCTAAATAATTTATTCTGTATTATTTCTCCAGCCCCATAACAAATTTTACAATGTTAAACTGAACTCTTTGGTTCAACTGAGCATGGTGATGAAAAGTTCACATAGAGAAAACTCTTGGGAGTCCCAGGCCCAGCACCAACCAGCCCTCTTTACAGAGCCCACGACGAGTATAGATGGCATAATTAGTTACAGCTGGACCAACAGCTCCAAAACTACGGGGCCATACTACATCATAAAGCACTTTGTGAGGATTAGAAAAGGACACTTCCTCTCTGAGGGGACACAGTTGCATACGAGGTCTTCATATTGGTAAGTGGAGCATAGAATGGATTTCCACTCAAAACAGGTGCCCTTGTGCTGGACACAATCCATACAATCCTGCCCAGCAGCCCTGCAAAAGTGTACCTGGGGCAACAATGCACCTCCAAAGTAGGTTTTCAGAAAAAAGAACCTCATCAAAGACAAATAGGCATTTTCCAAATTACATTACCAGAAATCCTCACATTTGTTAAAGAAATTAATTCCCAAACATATTAGGACTAGAGCAAAATGGGTCTAGCAGAGAAGGAAAACTAGCAAATTTGGGAGGAAGGAAACTTCCATCTTGAGGGATAATCAGTTGTTTCCTAAAGCCCCTAATCTTTGACTATCGGTTCAAATAGCTGAAATTCAGCTGCAAGTCAGATAATAAACCACTCAAACCATCACTCTCACCTTCAGAGAAAGGCATGAGGACATACATTTTACCTTTGGGTGTTTACTGGTACTTTCACAAAATCTACTAGTTTTCCTTCTGTTAGACCAGTGGTTCTCAACCTTCTAGCCCTTTAAATACAGTTCCTCATGTTGTGACCCAACCATAAAATTATTTTCGTTGCTACTTCATAACTGTAATGTTGCTACTGTTATGAATCATAATGTAAATATCTGATATGCAGGATGGTCTTAGGCGACCCCTGTGAAAGGGTCGTTCGACCGCCAAAGGGGTCGCGACCCACAGGTTGAGAACTGCTGTGTTAGACTCTTTTTGGCTTCTCCTATCCTAACTATAAAACCATATATTGTGACACATTGGTTAAAGTTTGTAAAACCTGCTAAATAGTGGGTAGTGGGCCCCTCAGCTACCTGCATGAAAATAAGAGGAAAAGACAAACTGGATATGAACACTCAATGGTTTCCATCCCTATCATTATTTTATGCCCTACAAAAGAGCTAAGTATCACATGGATCCAAATTAGTCCCAGTCATGCAAGAGGAGGGAGCTAGACAGGGGCAAAGCTGAGATGGAGTACAGCCTAGAATCAGAAGGAGCCCAAGGCAGTGGATCTCAATCTTTAGTGGGCATTAGATTCCTGGGTTTCACCCACCCCCCCCTATATCTGATAAGTCAAAATGTCCTGGAGCATTTATATTTTGATAAAGCTCAAACTGCTGACCTAGCTACACTAGAAAGTTTAGAACCACTGGGAAATCCTCCACACCTTTCAGAAGTCCCAAAATAAAAGTCCATCACAAAACTTGGCTTTACAGGTCAGAAGCGGGTGAGAAAAGAATCACCTGCCTGCATGCCTAATAGGCTGTACAGGACTAAAGCCTGTGGCTAGTTTCATTATTATGGGACAAAACCCATGTGCTCTATAAACAAAGAACACTTTTTGCATGTGAGAAATATTTCAAACAGCTGAAAATATTTAAAATAATACAATGAATACCTCTGTACCCCATACCCAAGATAAGCAAATCTTAATTTGCAATTTTCTGATTTAGATTTTTTAAAATAATAGAATATTACAGTATAAAGCTCTCTGTGTACCCCCTCCAATCCCATTCCTCATCTTCTCTTCTCAGAAATAATCACTACCCTGAATTTGGTGTTATTACCATGCATTTTAAAAAAATATTTTATTGATTTTTAGAGCCAGATAGAAACATCAATGAGAGCGAAACATTGATGGGCCACCTCCCACACTCTCTTACCAGGGATCTAGCCCACAACCCAGGCATGTGCAATGACCAGGAATCGAACCAGAGACCTCTCGATGCATACCATGTATGTTTTTATAATTTTACTATGTAGTACACAGTGGCCACAAGCTATGATTTTGCGTATTTTCAGACTTTATGCAAGTGGAAATAGTCTGTAAATTTTGTTACTTGCTCCCCCACCTGATGTTAAGTTTGTGAGATTCAACCATTTTAATGTATGTGGCTATAGTTTCTTTTTCACAATGCTTTAATTGTGTGGGACAATCTAACAATGTATGTGTTCCCCTGTTGATGGATAGTTAAGCTGCAATGAGTATTCTTATACTTCTTTTGTACTTATTTCCTTGGACAAGTGTGCAAGGACTTCTTCTAGTATATACCAGAAATGAAATGGGCACTTTGAGTAAATAGGTACGTTTGCCTTCCTTCAACTAAACTTCACTATATTACTCTCCAAGGTGGTTGGACCCATTTACATTCCCACTAGCAGTATGAAAAGTTGATTTCCCCACAACCTTACTAACACTTTATTATCACAGCATTTAAGTTTTGCCAATCTGATGGCTGTAAAATGGCATCTCACTGTTGTTTCTATTTGCATTTCCCTGATTGCAAGTCTTTGATAAATAAATTTTCATATATATATATCTGCCAAATACGTGTTTCTCACATTTTTTAAGAAAAATCTAACTCATCTTGTCTGAATCCGGGCAGTTCTTCCCAGCAGCCCCCACAGCTGGAAAGCTGAGGTACAGGAGGGCAGCAAGAAAACAGCTGACTTAAACAAGGAATCATCTTGGACAAAGGGCCCTAATTAATGCATTTGCTAATTAGTCTTCCCTCCTCTCTTTTGTCAAGCCTTACTTCCAAGACACTACTATGGGTCCGCAGCCTTAGCACAGGAGAGAGAATGGAGGTGGGGTGTGTGAAAGCTAAAACATTTATGTCAAAGTACTAGAACTGTCTTTACTTAAAGAAATGAAATGACTGCAGACTGATAGCTATTCCTCGACCTTGCAGGATACCACTCACCTCCAACAGACACCTTTCAAACTCATCACATTCGGTTCCCTCTTTGAAACATCCCAATCTTTTCCTCTGGACTAGACAATGCCCCCTCCCTTTACCCACCCTTTCCCCTCCCCTCCCCCACAATGACTCAGTACCCTCTCCTGTCCCCCATTCTACAGCGACTAGCTCCTCAGGACCCCTTTTCATCGCCTTTAACACGTAGCACGTTCGCTCTCTCCCCCCTTCCTCCGGAACTCCCAAGTCTTCTCCTTCCCTTTCCAAGATGCACCCAGAGTAAAAACAACCCAACTCATCACCAACCCAAAGAAAAATGGGCGTCCCATGCAAGACATGGTCCTGCCTGACATGCCAGGCAAGCCGGTGACTTGTCCCAATCCTCCCAGCCTCCGTTCCCCTTCGGGCCTGGGAGTGACTCCTTCCCCGGGGGTTCTGCAAGTTTGACCGTTCAGATCACCGGGGGAGACGGTGTCGGAAATACCTTCACCGAGGCCGCCTAGGCACGCCTGCTGGGGGCAGGAGCGGGGCTCGGGCCGGGGTCTCCCCGAGAGGAGGCAGACCTCCCCGCG
>NW_005371249.1:1346732-1362974 GCF_000412655.1 Myotis brandtii | reverse complement strand
CCGCCCTCCTCCTCCTCCCCCTCCCCCCCACACCGTAGGCGCAGTCTCCTCTCTTGACTGCCTTCTTAAAGTTTCTCCCTTTCACACACTTAGGAGAGAAACTCTTCCTTCGTCGGCTCCGTCTCGGTGATGAGTCCGTCCCCGACCCGGGAGGACCCTCCCCCCCACACCGTAGGCGCAGTCTCCTCTCTTGACTGTTTCCTTAAAGTTTCTCCCTTTCACACACTTAGGAGAGAAACTCTTCCTTCGTCGGCTCCGTCTCGGTGATGAGTCCGTCCCCGCGGACCCGGGAGGACAGCGGAGGCAGCCCCGGCCGAGGGGAGACGCCTCGCCTTCTCCGAGTCCAGAGACGGTCCTCGATTAGGGACGGCAGCCAGCGCGGCTCAGCCCCGGCCCCGCGCCCCATTCTCTGACTTGCTCCCCCTTTTCGTGCTTTAAACGCCCTTGTAAAGACCGACGGGAAACCGTCCAACCCCGCGGGGCCTGCCCTCCCACGGGGAGCGGCGGAGAGGCGCGGACAGCCTTCGGAGCTGTGCTGACAGCTCTCCTCCGGGGGGATTCTGCAGATTCATGGCCCCCGGGGCAGCCTCCTCTTCTTGGATGGGATGTTGGTCCCTGAACCCATTTCCTTTTCGTGTTTCTCTGACTCTCATATGGAAGCCATAGGGGAGAGAAAAAACAAAAACAAAACAAAAACTCAGCCATGTGCAGGAGTGCCTGCAAGTACAGCCACGTGGGTGAGGGTGCAGCTAGACTGCTGACTGGATCATTTCAATACAGTATTATCCTCAGCCTTCCCCTACATGCAGCCACCAGCTGGGGACTGAGGAGAGAGAGAGCGAGCCACAAACTGACAAGGCAAAGTGCTGCAGAAGTAGGCTGACCCCATGAGAGAGATGAATCTTTAGCAACAAACATTTTGACCCTACCCGGTTTGGCTCAGTGGATAGAGCATCGGCCTATGGACTGAAGGGTCCCAGGTTCCATTCCGGTCAAGGGCATGTACCTTGGTTTCGGGCACATGCCCAGTAGGGAGTGTGCAGGAGGCAGCTGATCGATGTTTCTAACTCTCTATCCCTCTCCCTTCCTCTCTGTAAAAAAACAATTATATATATATTTTTTAAAAAAACATTTCAAACTCCACCCTGACACTTACTAGGGGCTCTGTAAAAAAACAATAAAATATATATTTAAAAAAAAAACAAAACATTTCAAACTCCACCCTGACACTTACTAGGGTCGTGATCTTTCACTCATAGGGTCATCAGCAATGCCAGGCAGTGGGGGATACAATGATGAAGACATATAGTCCAAGCATTCAAAGACTTTACAAATCTCCTTGGAGGAGGAGGACGGTGAGATATATTCTTAGAAGATAAGAACTTAAGAATGAGTAAGAGTTTATCAGGTAGAGCAGGTTGGGAGACAGTGGGCTGGGAAGACTTTAATATTATTATTGGTCAAGGAACTTAATATTTCCTGAATCCCATCCTTGACTTTCTGGTCACAGAAGAGGCAGATAACATCGTATTACTACATGGGGCCTCGGTCCCAGTGCCCACTGTAGGATGCCCATCAACTGTGGCATGTTTATCTCCTCTGATAGGTCTCAGCAACATTGAACAAAATGTTTCCACCCCAAAGCTCAAACCCCAGTTTCAGCTCTTAACAACTCTAAGTTAGTCAGATGCCTTGCCCACCGGCCCTAGAAGAAAAGGGGCAAGCAAGCAATTGTAGTCGGTAACCGAAGGAGCCACCTGAAGCTGCCTTGCAGGCCAGGAAGGAAAAAAGGAGAGAGCCAGACCAGGTCTTGGGCCACCTCATCTTGCCAATTAAGGGGTACAAAAGAAAGAATGGACCATATCCATGTGGGCTGTGACCTTTAGCTCTGAAAATTTCCATCCTCCAGCAAGGGTCAGGAAGAGAGATGGGCCTGGTGTGTTCAGGAAACCACACGTTCAATAGGGCTTAAGTATATCGCCTGGGCAATGAGTGGAGAGATCAGAGTGGAGAGTTGAGAGGAGACCAGATGACCATGAAAAGACTTGAATGCCATGTTGAGACATTTGAACTTAACACAAGTAACTAAAGGAAGCTATTAAAGGGTTTAGGGAGAGAATGATGTGATCAGATTGAATTTTGGAAAGACTCTGGCTGCTGTGTAGAAAATGGATTGGAGAGGAACAAGAAGTGAAACAATGAAAGTGGTTAAAAAGCTATTAGGCAAGGGATGAAAGGGACCCAAACTGGTGCAAAGATGGTAGGAATAGAGAAATATTAAGGTGGTAGAATCACCAAGACATGTAGCTGTTGAGGACAATGAGTGAGAATCAAGGATAACAAAGATTTTGGACTCAGGCAACTGGGTGATAGTGGTGCCATCCCTAAAGACAGGGAATACAGGATGAGGAACAGAGAACTATGATCCTAGTTCAATCAGTTCATTTCTATGACCCTCACTGTCTTCATCCATGTAAGGCAGAAGAGCTGAGGGAATTGGACTAGAGTTACTAGTATACTAGTACAGTTACTAATGCCCTTCTGAGATTGGCATCCAGAGATTTGCAAAGGAGATGCAAGATAGCAGAATTGCCCATTTCACATTTTGTTTCCATTCTAATTGTGGCTAAAATATACATAACATCATTTTATCATTTTAACCATTCGCAAGTATGCAATTCAGTAGCATTAACTCCTGTCTTTAGCTCAGGCTGCTATAACAAAATACCATAGGCTGCTGGCTGAAACAACAGAAATTTATTTTCTCACAATTCTGAAGGCCTGAAATTCAAGATCAAGATGTTTGGTTTCTGATGAGAGGTCTCTTCCTGGCTTGTAAATGGCGGAATTCTGTGTGCTCACTTGATAGGGAGAGAATAGAGCAAACTCTATGGTCTCTCTTCTTATAAGACTACTAATCCCATCTTGAGGCCCCCACCTTCATGACCTCAAAACCTAATTATTTTCCAAAGGCTTCATCTCCAAATGTCACATTAGGGGGTAGGACTTCAATATGAGTGGGGGAAGGGGATGGGACACAAAATTTACTTCATAGCAACCACATTTACAATGTTATTCAACCATCACCACCATTCATTTCCAGAACTTTTTCATTATCCCAGACAAAAACTGTGTACCTATTAAATAACTCTCATTCTCCCCTCCCCCCAATCCCCTGGTACCTCTATTCCACTTTCTATCTCGATGTATTTGCCTATTATAGGTACCTCATACAAATGGAATCATACAATATTTGTCTTTTTGTGTCTGGTTTATTTCACCTAGGGTAATGTTTTCATGGTTTAACCATGTATTTGAATTTCATTCCTTTTTAAAGCTGAATAACATTCCATTTTATGTATATACCACATTCTGTTTATCCATCCATCCATCAATGGACTTTTATGTTGTTTCCACCTTTTAGTTATTGTGAATAATACTGCTATGAACATTGGTATCTTTTTGAGTCCCTGCTTTCAATTCTTTTGAATTCCACCAACGAGTGGAATTGCTGTATCATATGGTAATTTTGTGCTTAACTTTTAGAGGAACCACCAATTTTCCATAGTGGATGCACCATGTTCCATTCCTACCAGCAATCACAAGGGTTTCAATGTCTCCACATCCTCATCAACTTCTTCTTCTATTTTTATATTAGTGAACCTAATGGGTGTGAAGTGGTATCACCTTGTGGTTTTGATTTCCATTTCTCATTTCATTTTCAAGCTCATGTATTTGCATTCCAGCTTGGTTTGCAATTTGTTGGGGTGGGAGTAGAGAAGAGAGATTATAAGGAAATACTGAAGCCCTGGCCAGGTAAACTCAGTTGGTTAGAGTGTCCTCCTGGTTCGCCAAGGTTGCAGTTTCGATCCCTGGTCAGAAAATCAACCAGTGAATTCATAAATGGGTGGAACAACAAATTGATGATTCTCTACCCCCAACTCCCTGTGCTTCAGCTCTCTCTCTCAATTAATTTTAAAAATTAAAAAAAAGAAAATACTGAAACAGTTATTTCCTGGAAAATTGTAAACGGATGATAGACTTCAAATAGTTATGATGTAAAACCAAAAGAAGAGCAAGATAGTCTCTGCTATGCCACAGAATAACACCCTGCAGCCTTAGCAACTGAAGAACTCCAGATAAAGTAGAACTCAATGACTGACAGCCGTAACCATGCCCAGCAAAGGCAGTGGAAATTGTGCCAAATGGAAGGGGCTGGAGCAGAAGATGAAGTTAACCACCAAACCCACATGACTACACTTGTTCACAAGGACATCACAAGTACCTGTGAAACACCTCTGAGACTTCCCTGAAACAACTGTCAATGTATATTATAGGGTGTGGATGAGGGCAAACGAACACATGCTGGCTGTTTTTCTCACTGTTATAATGCTAATAAACACGAGTTTCTATTCTAAAAATAGGATTGCTAGGCCAATGTTTTTAAAGGTTTTAATTTCCAGAATGATTGTAACAAAGTATTTAATAACTTATTTATTTTTACATAAATATGTGGGATTGACTTGATCCTGTTCCTCACTTCCAAAGCCTCTGGCATTGGTTTTATTTATATATTTATTATTCTCTTTTATTCATATTCTCCAATCTCGTTTCCCTTTCACACCATAGGAAATCATCCAAGTGTGTTTAGTGTATATACTTTTTAAAAAAATATTTCTTTATTGATTTCAGAGAGGAAGGGAGAAAGAGAGAGAGATAGAAACATCAATGATGAAAGAGAATCATTGATTGGCTGCCTCCTGCACGCCCCACACTGGGGATCGAGCCCGAAACCCAGGCATGTGCCCTTGACTGGAATTTAACCTGGGACCCTTCAGTCCGCAGGCTGACACCCTATCCACTGGGCCAACCTGGCTAGGGCTAGTGTATATACTTTTATTTGTAGGTGCTTATTTAAAATTTGTATTATTGTTTTAAATGTGTATATTTTTTCTTATAGTATTGTAAGATAAATATTTTTCTTTTTTTCTTTCTTTTAGCAACAGGTATTTAAGATTTTGTCCATTGCTTCTAACTATTGCACTGTACTCCGTCCACAACATTACTTTTTGCTGTTTTTGTTTGTTTGTTTGTTTTTTTGTTAATCCTCACTCGAGGATATTTTTCCATTGATTTTTAGGGAGAGTAGAAGAGAAAGGGAGAGACAGAGAGAAATATCAATGTGAAAGAGACACATCGATTGGTTGCCTCCTGCATGCACCCTGACCAGGGCCGGGGAACCTGCAACAGAGGTACATGGCCTTGACCGGAATCAAACCCGGGACCCTTCAGTCCATGGGCCGACACTCTATCCACTGAACCAAATTGGCCAAGGCCACCACATTATTTTTTATTTAAATTCTTTATTGTTGAAAGTCTCCTTTTCCCCCATTGACCTTTCCCAGCCCTCTCCCACCTCTCAGCACTGGCCCTCACCCCCCTATTGTCTGTGTCCATTGGTTATGCTTACATGCATGCATACAAGTCCTTTGGTTGATCTCTTACACCCCCTTCTTTACCCTCCCCTGCCTTCCCTGTGAGGTTTGACAGTCTGTTCGGTACTTCTATGTCTCTGGATCTATTTTTGTTCATCAGTTTATGTTGTTCATTATATTCCACAAATGAGTGAGATCATGTGATATTTATATTTCTCTAACTGGCTTATTTCTCTTAGCATAATGCTCTCCAGGTCCATCCATGCTGTTGCAAATGGTAAGAGTTCTTTCTTTTTTACAGTATTCCATTGTGTAGATGTACCACAGGTTTTTTAATCCACTCATTTGCTGATGGGCACTTAGGCTGTTTCCAAATCTTAGCTACTGTGAATTGTGCTGCTGTGAACATAGAGGTGCATATATTCTTTCTGATTGGTGATTCTGATTTCTTGGAATATATTACTAGAAGTGGGATTACTGGGTCAAATGGGAGTTCCATTTTTAATTTTTTAAGGAAATTCCATACTGTTTTCCACAGGGGCTGCACCAGTCTGCATTCCTACCAGCAGTGCACGAGGGTTCCTTTTCCTCCACATCCTCACCAGCACTTGTTGCTTGTTGATTTGTTGATGATAGGCATTCTGACAGGTGTGAAATGGTACCTCATTGTTGTTTTGATTTGCATTTCTCCGATGATTAGTGACTTTGAACATTTTTTTTTCATATATCTCTTGGCCTTCTGTATGTCCACTTTCAAAAGTGTCTATTTAGGTTCTTTGCCCATTTTTTTTATTAGATTGTTTATCTTCCTTTTGTTAAGCTGTATGAGTTCCCTATAAATTTTGGAGATTAAACCCTTATCGAATGTAACACTGGCAAATATGTTCTCCCATTCAGTGTGCTCTCTTGTTTTGTTGATGGTTTCTTTTGCTGTGTAGAAGCTTTTTATTTTGATGTAGTCCCATGTTTATTTTCTCCTTAGTTTCCATTGCCGTATGAGATGTATCAATAAACATATTGCTATGAGATATGTCTGATATTTTGCTGTCTATGGGCTCTTCTAAGATTTTTATGGTTTCCCGTCTTGTGTCTAAGTTTTTTATCCATTTTGAGTTTATTTTTGTGTATTGGTGGTCTAGTTTCATTTTTTTGCATGTATCTGTCCAATTTTCCCAACACCATTTATTAAAGAGACTATTTTGACCCCATTTTATGCTCTTGCCTCCTTTGTCAAATACTAGTATTAACTGAGCATAATGGCTTGGGTTGATTTCTGAGTTCTCTGTTCTGTTCCATTGGTCTATATGTCTGTTCTTGTGCCAGTACCAGGCAGTTTTGAGAACAGTGGCTTTGTAATATAGCTTGATATTTGGTATTATGATCCCTCCAATTTTGTTCTTCTTTCTCAGGATTGCTGCGGATATTTGAGGCCTTTTTTTAATTCCATATAAATTTTTGGAGAATTTGTTCTAGATCTGTGAAATATGTCGTTGTTTTTGTTTGTTTATTTAATATATTTTTATTGATTTCAGAGAGGAAGGGAGAGGGAGAGAGAGAGAGAAACATCATTGATGAGAGAGAATCATTGACTGACTGCCTCCTGCACGCCCCCCACCGGGAATCAAGCCCGCAACCTGGGCACGTGCCAACCGGAATCAAGCCCAGGACACTTCAGTCCGCAAGCCACTCCATCCACTGAGCCAAACCAGCTGGGGCTATGCTGTTAGTATTTTAATGGGGATTGCATTGAGTCTATAGAATGCTTTGGGCATCCGCCACATTTTGACTTCTTCAATTATGGGTACCCAAATTATCTCCAACTCCCCATAACCAAAACAACACTGCTGTGACTATCTCCAAACACTCCTTTCATGGGATCTGTGTGAGACTTTCTTTGGGTTATATATCCAGTAGTAGAATTGGATGTTTTATAGTTTTTTTCTCTTTTATATAGTTTTGGTTTTCATTTTTTTATTACTAACAAGGATAAATGTGTGTGTTTCTTTAACTACTGTATTCTTCCAAGAATTTTCTGATCACGTCTTTATCCCTACCCCCCATTGTTTCTTTAAAGACTAATTTAGTCTGTAATTGATTGTAACACATTGAATAAAGGTGATACATGGGTCCACACATGAGTCCATAATGATACTCAGAGAGAGAACGGAGAAAAAACTCATTTGCTACCAATGGAAATACTATGATGCTGACTTTTTTATTTGGTCAGGAAATTGGTTATTACAGAGAAAGAATGAAGCAGTTAGCCTGCCATTTTATGAAGAAATTAGGTTCAGCCCCAATTGACAAGGGGAAACTCTTCTTTACAGAAGACCATCAGCTAATGAATGTAGAAGGACTAATAGGAAATCACCATTTTGCAATCTCCAATGAAATAAACTAATTCAAGCAAGGATCATCAGTGAATATTAAACTATTCGAAAAAGAAAGAAAGAAAAATTACCAATCTACCATTGTATCTATTTCCTACCACTTACTTGCCCTGTGAACACTTCCAATTTGCCTTCTGTTCCCACCGTTCTATTGAAACTGCAATGTTTGAAGGACAATAGTGGCTTCTCAATTGAGAAATACAATGGCTTTTTCTCACCCTTCATGATCTCTTTATAATATCTGACATTAGAGGCCACCTCCCTTTTCTTGTAATTCTCTCCTTTCACCCAGAAAAGACTGGTTACCTATTGCAGTATAACAAACCAACCAAATATTAAGTGGCTTAAAACAATAACATTATTTTTGATGGTTCTGTGCGTAGAACGAGCTGGCTCTGTTGGGTGGTTCTCACACAGAATCTCTAATATGGTTACAATCAGATGGAGTCCTCTGAAAGCTCAACTGGGCTAGTAGCTAAGATGGTTTCATCACTCACTTGTCTAATACCTAAGCTGAGATGACTGGACTAGATAGAAGTTAGCAGGGCTTCTCTCTCTCTTTCTTGTTTTCTTCTCTCTCAATGCAGCTGGCTTGGGCTTCCTAATAGCATGGTAGTTAGTCCCAGGATAGATAGACTTTTTACATAGTGCCTGGCTTCCCACAGAGCAAATGCTTCAAGTATCTCAGTGGAAGCTCCGAGGCTTCTTATGAGATAACTAGAGGCCTGGTGCATGAATTCGTGCACATTGAAAGAAAATTAATTAGAAGAAATATTTTAGAGGCCGGGGAGGGACCGTGGGAGGGCTCCAGGCTGTGTCCAGCCCGTCTTGCCCAGTCCTGATGGGCCAGACCCCAGCAGCAAGCTAACCTACAGTCAGAGCGTCTGCCACCTTGTGGTCAGTGCACGTCATAGCGACTGGTTGAGCCGTCGACCAAACGGTTGACCAATTGGTCAGACACTTAGCATATCAGGCTTTTATATATAGAGATTAATGGCCTCTTTCTCACCCAATATGAATCACCCACTATTTCTAGCATTGCTTTCTTTAGAGGGGGAAAAAGAATTTAAAGACCCTTCCAAAGCTAAATGCAAAACCTATCCATGTTTTTATTGCTTCATTTTTAACTATGTATGTACCCATATCTAATGCAAAAGCAATTTTGAAATACTCAGTTTTTATCAAGTCTTTCTAAAGCATTTATTTTAGTTTTCATAGGACCAGGAACTATCTTTCCTTTTGCACTTGTATTTCTGCAGTTTACTTAATATTTAATCAAATAACATAATTATAGTAATAAATACAACTAATATAAACAGATTTGGGGACAAAAGTGTCAGAAAGCAGCCTATTGGCTGTGAGTGTTCAGTATATGAAGGTATAAATCGGTATATTTTACATAAGGCATGAAAAACGTTGGTCAATCAGTTAAAAAGAGTTTCTAATATACCATTTACTGAACCTTTTGAATTGGAAGCAACATCAGCCATTTTAAGAAACATAGAATTTATTGTTTCCTGTAACCCGAAGTTTAGGGTGGATCTGGCATGGGTTGATTCAGGGGCTCAAGTGATGTTATCAGCTCCCAATCTTCCTTCATCTCTCAGCTGTGGTCACCACTATGTTGGCTTTCTGTGGTGGCAGGATGGTGATGGCAGCTCCTGCCAAGGAGAGCATGTATCCCTCAGCAATCCTAACAAAAGACTCACTACTCTTCATCGGCTAAGATTAGGTATGCGCTCACCTCTCTATGGATTTGAAGGCCGAGTCCCATGTTCCACTGTAGCCCTACCTGACTATGAACTGAGAATTGCCTTGGAGTGTTCCAGTATACTATTACACAAGTCTGCTCCTGCAGTAATGATTGAAGCAAGGACTCTGTGCTGCTTGAGGGAAAGCATAACATCTTGTTCTCCCTGTACTCCACCCCCCCCCCCCCCCCACACCGCCACACACACATACACAGCACCCTCATGTTTCCCTGCACACAGGAGGCATTGCTAATTATGAACTAAAAGTCACAAGCATCTTTTTCTTCATTTACTGTGCACCTTAAGACACTTTGTAGGAGACTTGCCCTTGGTGTGCAAAATGCCAGTCCCCATTTGCCTGAATTTTGTTCTCTTTTGATCTCTCGTGCTGTCAAAAGGCCTCAAAGCATAGGTTTGATTGAGGTTTGGACTCAAAGACACACACAGTGCTGAGCTCCATACAGAATCCCCTAAGTAAAGTCTTTCCTGTCAAATCTTACGTCTGGCATGTTGCTTGACAATGCTGGTCATGGTGAGGCTGTCGTTTTAATTTCATCTTCTGGGTTTGTACCAGAGCCACTTTTAAGGACTCTCCTAGGGTCTTTCTCGTAGTATCCCTCCCAACCTCCCCCCTCTTGCCTTGGTTCCTCCCTTCCCTGCAGCCACAGCTGCCTGGCTCCAGGGCACTCAGACAGCTCTGTCGCCTTGGCAACCCAGAAGGGGGCTTCAATCTACTGTCTCCCCAGAGGGGTTGGGCTGGCCCTGAGCCAGGAAGAGGCAGGGGGCAGGGGACCTGACCTGCCTAGCGCAGAGTGTGTTGGGAAGTAAACAGACCACTGGTGTGCTGCCTGCCAGCAGAAACGGAATGTCATGGGTGGGATTGTCTGAGTGTTGTAAAAGCAAACTGCCAAGGATGCTACGTCCAGCGAAGAGAACAGGAATGGGACAAGAGAAAGAAGGCCTGATGCATCTTGGGCTCAGATATGCAGTGCCGGGTTAAATGGCTGAGGCTCTGTATTTGTTTCCTGGGGCTGTAGTAACAAAGTATTACGAACTGAGTGCCTTAAAATAACAGAAATGTATTGTCTCACAGTTCTGGAGGGTAGAAGTCCCAAATCAAGGTATTGGCAGGGCCACACTCTCTCCGAAACCTGTAGGGGAATCCTTCCTTGCCTCCTCCTAGCTCCTGGTGGTTTACTGGCACTCTTTGGCCTCCGTTGGGTTGCAGCTTGCATAACTCCAATCTCTGCCTTAGTGGTCACATGGCATTCTCCCCTTTGGTCTCTTCATGTGCCCTCTTATAAGGACATCAGTCATGTTGGGGTCCACCCTACTCAATATGACTTCATCATTACTAATCTTATCTGTAATGACCCTATTTCCAAACAAGATCACATTCTGCGGTACTGATAGTTAGGACTTCAGTATATCCTTTTATAAGGGACATAATTCAACCCAAAACAGGCTCCCAGATAGGTATGAAATGATGGGGAAGATGGTTTTAGAAGTTCTTGGAATATAAAGGTCTGGGAAGGTTATTTGACAGGCCTAAGGAAGGCCTAAAATACCAGGCTGAGGAGTTTGGCCTTTATTTAGCAGAATGGAGTCGTGAAAGTTTTTGAAGCAGGCAGCGATGTGACTAACTATGATTACCTATGAGACTCAGGGTTTTTGTCATTGGTTGCTTTTTATTTTTTAGTACTAGAGGAATGAGCCACTTCTTTCTCCAACTGTCTGTTTAAGCCACAGGCCAACCACATAGTTGAAGCATGGTATATGCCTCGAAAATGAATAGCACAGAGTTTGGTGCTATTATTGTGTCCATTTTACAGTCCAGAAGTATGACCTCCACTTGCCAATTCTGTCAGTCTCAGTTGCCTTATCAGTCAAATGAGAATAATCAGAGTACCTATCTCATAGAGCTGTTGGAGGGATTAAATGAAGATCTCATATAAACTTGAAAATTATTAAAAATAAATTTAAAGTAAATAGCTAAAGAAAAGATCTTGTGTATTTATCTTAGAAGAATGTCTGCCAAGTAGAAGCTCAACAAATGTTCACAATTATTATGCAAAGATGAACAGTTCATTTGGCTAAGAAAGGCAGGAAAAGTAATTATTATTAGTGCTGGTTCTTAGACTTTAGACCAGCCGTGGGCAAACTACGGCCCGCGGGCCGGATCCGGCCCGTTTGAAATGAATAAAACTAAAAAAAAAAAAAAAGACCGTACCCTTTTATGTAATGATGTTTACTTTGAATTTATATTAGTTCACACAAACACTCCATCCATGCTTTTGTTCCGGCCCTCCGGTCCAGTTTAAGAACCCATTGTGGCCCTCGAGTCAAAAAGTTTGCCCACCCCTGCTTTAGACCCTGGAACTAGTGCTGCACCCTTCTCCCCTCCAGGAATAACGGTCTCTCACATTTGCACAGCACTTTTCAGTGTATACTCTGTTATCCGTTTTCCTTCTTTCTATGTAATCCTCACGACAATTTTGTGAGTTAGTCAGGGCTTTCATTATTGTGTCCATTTTACAGATAAGAAACTGAGACCCAGATGGGTTAAATCAGTGGCTTTCAGTGTTTTTTCTTCTGGGTCACATATGACAGATGTTGCTTTCAGGTGAACACACTCCCATGTGTAATTCCTGCCGTATCTTCATCCCTTTCTCTCCCACTGGAGAGTGTGCAGCCACTAAGAAAGCTAAGTAAAGCTGTATGTAGGTGTGAAAAGACATCGCTGACATATTATTGATGAAAAAAAATCAGAGTGAAAATTTACTATTTATAGTAATAGTCTGTGTACAATATGTTTACACAAGTGTAAATTGTCAGGCCACGTAGGAAACTGGAAAGTGGTTAACTCTGGAACTGAGCAGTTAGAGGTGATTGAGTGGGTGGATGGAGCTTTCACTTTTACATATACAATTTTAAAATACGCATGTATTATTTTTATAATGAAAACTTAATTCCATTTTGGAAATAAAATAAAGCATTTGGTATGCAAGCAACATTATTATAGGCATACCTTGAATCTGCCCTAATTTTCTTCAAGGAAATCATTCATGAATATGCATAGACTATTTCTGGAAGGGTATTTAAGAAGCTGATGACAGGAGGGGTGGAGGGACTGAGCAAAAAAGAGAAAAAAACTCATAGACACAGACAACAGTGTGATGATTGTAGGGGGAAGAGGGGAGGGATAGTGGGGCAGGATATAGGGAGGATAAATGGTGATGGAAGGAGTGATGGGGTGGTGAACACACAATACAGTGTACAGATGATGTGTTGTGGAATTGTGCACCTGAAACCTGTGTAATTTTGTTAACCAGTGTCACCCTAATAAATTCAATAAAAAGGAAAAAATTGTATAGGTAGAATAAAACTGTCATTATTTGCAAATAACATGATACTATATAGAGAGAAATGTAATGATTACACACACACACACACACACACACACACACACACACACCTTATTAGAACTAATAAATGAATTCAGTTAAAAAAGAAGAAGTTGAATACAGTGGTTGCTTCTCAAGAGGGAGACTGGGGGGCTAGTGTTTAAAGTCAGGGGTGGAAGGAAAATTAACTTTTCACTGTATATTATTTTATATGATTTAATTTGTTTTTAACCAAATGCATGTATTATGAATTCAAATGAATTACGGGAAAATTATTGAAAGCTTCAGTGATTCATAATTACCAATGAATAATTTGTAACTCACCTCATGACTGATCACAACACACCAGTGCTTCCCACTGGATTAGATACTAAGCAGAGTGTTGAGATCCAAACTTAGTCCTTAGCTGGGTAGCTCAGTGGGTTAGAACATCGTCCCGATACGCCAAGTTTGCAGGTTCTAATGAATGCATAACTAAGCAGAGCAACAAACAGATGTTTCTCAAATAAAACACAAAGCAACAAAAACCTTAGGACTCTGACTCCAAATCTGTGGCTCTTTACACTACATCGTTACCCAGTGTGGTTGCTTCAAGGGCTACACCCCCAAGACCCCCAAGCCCACACCCCAGACTCAACAAACCGCGGCAGTTCTGTCACAATTGTCATGGAAGAAAACATAGGTGCACGATTTTTGTCCAGTTTCTTCCCGCATCTCCCATTCCCCTTTCCCCCCCAAGAATAGTCAGTCCATTCCCTTTCTATGTCCCTGATTCATTATAATCACCAGTTCATTCTGTACATCAGATTATTTATTCACTTGGTTCTTAGATTCACTTGTTGATAGATGCATGTTTGTTGTTCACAATTTGTATCTTTACCTTTTTCTTCTTCCTCTTCTTAAAGGATACCTTTCAGCATTTCGTATAATACTGGTTTAGTGGTGATGAACTCCTTTAGCTTTTCCTTATCTGTGAAGCTCTTTATCTGACCTTCAATTCTGAATGATAGCTTTGCTGGATAAAGTATTCTTGGTTGTAGGTTCTTGGTATTCAGCACTTTGAATATTTCTTGCCATTCCCTTCTGGCCTGCCAAGTTTCTGTTGAGAAATCAGCTGACAGTCGTATGGGTATTCCCTTGTAGGTAACTGAGTTTCTTTCTCTTGCTGCTTTTAAGATTCTCTCTTTGTCTTTTGCTCTTGGCATTTTAATTATGATGTGTCTTGGTGTGGTCCTCTTTGGATTCCTTTTGTTTGGGGTTCTCTGCGCTTCTTGGACCTGTAAGTCCATTTCTTTCACCAGGTGGGGGAAGTTTTCTGCCATTATTTCTTCAAATAGGTTTTCAATATCTTGCTGTCTCTCATCTTCTGGCACCCCAATTATTCTGATGTTTGTACGCTTGAAGCTGTCCCAGAGGCTCCTTACACTATCTTCGTATTTTCGGATTCTTTTTTCATTTTGCTTTTCCGGTTGGGTGTTTTTTGCTTCTTCGCATTTCAAATCTTTGGCTTGATTCTTGCGCTCCTCTGGTCTGCTATTGGGTGTAATATTCTTTATTTCAGAGCGTGTATGCTTAATTTCTAGTTTCTTTATCATAGCATCGAGGGTCTCATTAGTTTTCGTGAAGCTCTCCAAAAGTTTATTGCAAGCCCTCAAAATTGCGTTTTTTAGCTCTATATCCTCCATTTCTGTCATGTTTTTTTGTCTCCGCATTTTTTATGCTTTCTTGGTGCACCCCCTAGTGGTCTTTGTGCGCAGTCTTGTTCTAGTTGAGCCTTGATTGTTGTAGTTAATACTAGAGGGATTTGACCACCAGGCCGACTGGCTGTGTGAATCAGCTGTGTCTGCCGCGGAAAACTTCTGTCCTCTGGGGAGGTGCTAATCTAGCCTTTGCCTGAGGCGATCTGGCAAATGGCTCTGCGCAGGGCTTGGGCGGGGCGGGCTCAACAGGGCGGGCGGAGGGAGCCGTTATGGTGCCCTCAGTCCTGTTCCCAGAGGCTCTGCTTCTCAGAACCCCCGGAACCGCTGCAAACCTCGGAGGGAAAGCTGCCTTCCAACTGATGCCAGACACTCCCGCTTCTCCCGTTTGGGTCCGAGTCCCCAGCGATTCGCCCGTATCTGGAGCTCAGAGTCTGAGACTCCCCCCTGACCGAAAACGACAACCGCGCTCTCAGCCACCAGCCCGCTTTGCGCGCGCACCTCCGCACCTGAGTTTTTTCCACACTGCGCCTCCTCTGAGCCTCGGTGTGCTGTTATTTTTCCTTCTAGTTGAAGAGTCTCTCCTCAGCCAGCCTTCCTGTGGTTCTGGGTGACGTCCGTTCCGTCTTTTAGTTGTATTTTTGAAGTGGTTGTTTGCGGCAGCAGTCTCCGGTGTTTACCTATGCCGCCATCTTGGTCGACCACCCCCCCCAACCTGTTTTTAGTCAACCACAATTCTCTATTGTTCACTTACTTTTTTTTCCCATTGAGATATAACTTACATGTGGTAAAGTATACAAATATTAAATGTTCATCTCAATGAATTTTTACATATGTTCACCTGTGTAAACACCATCCAATTCAAAATATAGACCACACCATCTTTCCAGAAGGCTCCTTCATGCCCTCTCCAGTCCATACCCCCCCTAAATGTAACCCCTATTCTGACTTTTACTATCATAGATTAATTTTGCCTGTTTTTGAACTTCTCATAAATGAATCATAAAGTATCTACTCTTTGGTGTCTGGCTTCTTTTGCTTAACTCTATTTAATGAGATTTATCCATGTCATATGTAGCAGTTGTTTGTTCATTCCAAGAGTGAAAGTGCTGAGCCATAGGGTATGTGTATGTATGTGTGTGTGTGCATATGTATATGTGTGTGTGTGTGTGTGTGTGTGTGTATACACATTTAGCTTTATTGCCAAACAGTTGTCAGTGTAATTGCATAATGTATACTCCTACTAGAAATATAAGAAAGTTTCAGGGCCCTGGCTGGGTGGCTTTGTTGGTTAGAGCATGGTCCCGTACACCAAAAATGTTTCGGGTTTGATTCCTGGTCAGGGCACATACCTAGGTTTTAGGTTCAATTCCCAGTAGGGGTGTATATGGGAGGCAACCAATTGATGTTTCTCTCTCTCTCTCTTTTTTTTAATATATTTCATTTATTTTTTACAGAGAGGAAGGGAGAGAGATAGAGAGCTAGAAACATCAATGAGAGGGAAACATTGATCAGCTGCCTCCTGCACACCCCCCACTGGGGATGTGCCCGCAACCAAGGTACAT
>NW_005371249.1:1326645-1346612 GCF_000412655.1 Myotis brandtii | reverse complement strand
AAAATAAATATATATTTTATTGATTTTTTTACAGAGAGGAAAGGAGAGGGATAGAGAGTTAAAAACATCGATGAGAGAGAAACATGGATCAGCTGCCTCCTGCACACCCCCTACTGGGGATGTACCCGCAACCAAGGTACATGCCCTTGACTGGAATCGAACCTGGGACCCTTCAGTCTGCAGGCCGACGCTCTATCCACTGAACCAAACCGGTTAGGGCACTTTCTCTCTCTCTTGATCTCTCTCTCACTCAAATCAATAAAAACATATCCTTGGGTGAGGATTAAAAAAAAAAGTTGCCGGTGCTCCACATCCTCACCCACACTTAATATTGTCAGTCCTTTTTTAAAAATAAAGTTTCTTTAAAATTTATTTTGTAGAGAGAGGAAAGGAGAGGGAGAGAGAGATAGAAACATCGATGAGATAGAATCATCAATTGGCTGTCTTCTGCACGCCCTCTATTGGGGATCGGTTGAACCCTCAATTTGTGCATGTGCCCTGACCGGGAATGGAACCAGGGACCTCTCATTACATGAGATGAAGCTCAACCAACTGAAACACACCACCCAGGCTGTCAGTCCTTTTAATTTATGCTGTTTTGTTGGGGGTCACCAATTCTGTTTTGAGTCCACTCTCCCCCCCGCCGCCCGCCACTCCACTCCCGTGCACAAGTTGAGGGTTCAATCCCCAATAGAGAGCGTGCAGGAGGCAGCCAATTGATGATTCTATCTCATGGTTTCCCATCTGCTCAGTCCTCTGGTGTGACAGCTCTTCAATGGACTCTTTGAACTCCTGACCAATGCTTTCTGCATTCTTTTCTAGAGTAAAGCCCTATCCTGCTATGATCCCAGCACCTGATGGAATACTAGTGCTTACCACAAGCAAATGTAATCTCTGCTACAGCCCCAGACCTGATTCCCGCCAACTGATTTCTCATGCTAAACACAAACAGGTCTCTATGCTAATGACAGACTATATTCATAGCCCACCACAGACTGATATGCTTTCAGGTCTTTGATTTCCAAATGTTATTATGGGCTTGTGATTTACATAAATTTAAAAAAAATACATGATCATTGTGAAACTCAAATCATCAAATGGTCATAAATATTTGCACATGCAATATTTAAAAAATTAATGTAGCCCTGGCCTGTGTGGCTCATTTGATTGTGCGCCATACTGTGCATTAAAAGGTTGCCAGTTCAATTCCAGGTCAGGGCACATGCCCAGGTTTCAGGCTTGATCTCTGGTAGGGGGAGTGCAGGATTGATGTTTCTCTCTCACAGCGATGTTTCTCTCTCTCCTTCTTTCTTCTTCTCTCTAAAAATCTATTTAAAAATCTTTTAAAGAACTATTCTTTTTAAAAAATTAATGTAAAATTGAATACAAATCAGAGCTGTAATCACAGCTACAGGGTGAACCCTGGTCCCAACCACAGTCTGAGTCATGACCCCAGTAGCAGACTGAGCTCTAATCCTCAGACAGGCTGAGCCCTGACCCTATTTCACAAACTGACCTTCTTCAAACTCAGACCAATAAATACAAATGGACCAAGCACAATATTAGAAATTATTAGAGAATGTGAAATTGCATTGTTAAGCAAATTCTATCTATAATTTCACTTTGCTTTACTTCAAGTTTTTTTTTTCAAGTTTTAATTGTAACTGCATTTTGCTAAGTTAGGGAAAGAGACTATATTCAACCCCACCTGGACATGTTGTAAAGAACAGGCTGGAGGCGGGGGAGTGTGGCTCAAGGAAGCCTAAAGCTGAGCTGGCCCTGCAGATGGCGGTGGAAAAAATGGGTAACCTTCTTTCTGTCCTCACAAGATGGCAGGTTTATTTTAAGGGCATTTTTTAACAGCTTTAAAAAAAATGGATTCAAAGAACACTGGGGGAAGCCTCTGGTTTTTTGGGCTTTTGCCCCTGGTGCCTGTTTTTTTAACAATGGTATTTGACTCCCAGTGAGATTTGTTCCTTCATTACATTCTGATCATAATGGTTTTCATATCCCCCTCTTTGCAGTGGCTGTTGTAAAGTAAAAAGGAGTCAGAGCCTTCGAGAATGAATGCTTACCGGAGGGAAAGGGAGGTGGGAGGAGGTAAAAGAGAGGAAAAGGGGGATAAATGGTGATGGAAGGAGACTTAACTTGGCGTGATGAATATACAATACAATATACAGATGGTGTATTATAGAACTGTACACCTGAGACCTACTAGTATATAATTTTATTAACCAATGTCACCCTAATAAATTCAATTTAAAAAAAAAGAATGAATGCTTAGAGGCTCTGTTTGCCCTTTGTCTGCTAATCAGCAGCAAGCTGATAACATAAATTTCACTTTTTCTTATGCCCTTGAGAAAAATCTTCATTTCACCCTTACCACTAGGAGAAGTGTGCCCGAATGGACTGTCCTGTGAGGGATGGCTGAGGGATCTAATTGCCAAGTGGGCCATCACAAAAGTTTTCTCTCCTGGACAAAAATCCTGATTAGTTTGAGATTTCTGATTTCTTAAACATTAACTGGGTAAGACAACTTGTGTGAAGGAGCCACATGGTATTGTGGACAGGCACTGGGCTGGGAGTCAGGAGACTTGGAGAGTTCTGCCACCATATGTGACCTGGTACAAATCCCTTTCTCTCTCTAGGCTTCTTCTCTCCATGTGCAATAATAAAGTTTAAGTGTAGCTGTTTGTAATATCTTTACATACATTATCTCATTTAATCCTTACAACAATCCCCATGAGATGGAAATTGATTATTCCCATTTCACAGAAATGGTAACAGGGGTTTAGAGAAATTAAGACTTGCCCAAGCCCTGGCTGCGTAGCTAAGTTGGTTGGAGCATAGTCCCAATGCACCAAGGTTGTAGGTTCCATTCCCAGTCAGGGCACACACATACAAGGAGTCAACCAGCAAATGAATGCGTAGATAGGTGGGACAACAGATTGATATTTCTCTCTCTACAAATCTATATTAGAAAGGATTTTCCCAAGATAACATAGCAGTCAAGTAATTTTGTTTTATTTTGTTTTAGTTGAATGCATCCCTTTATTGTTGTTACTTATCATTAATTTTCTCATTGAAAAACATTTATTTATCATTTTCATATGTCAAATACTGTTATTTTTTAATCCTCACCTGAGGATATGTTTTTTTAATTTATTTTAGAGAGAGAGGAAGGAAGGGGAGGGAGGGAGGGAGGGAGGGAGGGAGAGAGAGAGAGAGAGAGAGGGATTTGAAAGAGAAACATTGATCGGTTGCCTCTTGTACATGCTCTGACCAGGGATCGAACCTGCAACCTAGTCTTGTGCTCTGACCAGGAATCAAACCTGCAACCTTTTTGGTGTATGGGACTGAGCCACCCAGCTAGGGGCTGTCAAATACTATTTTTGACTCAAGGAACAGGAACATTTTCAGACCTAATCTTCTTGGTTAACTATTTTATATAGGTCAGCGTGTCAGCTGAAGGCAGTATGAATCAAGGGTTTTCCCTTTCTCCTTTTCTTAGGACAAATTTGGATTAACTTTATAGCTCCGTCCCCCTGGAGGTCTAATAAAGGTACAAAGTCAGCTATGGTTTAGGAAGCATTGCTTATTGTAAAAATAACCCCTATTTGGTAAAGTTCATCTGGGCCAGGATACAGCAATACCTGGCGGGAAGCCATGGCTTTGGGCCTCCCTAGGTGCAGCGACTGTTGTAACTAGGTTCATCTCCCACAGGGAACCTGAAAACTATGCCTATGGACACAAGATATTGATGTGTATTTGGGACAGGGCATTTCTAAACTAAGATTGTCACCACAGTCACTGATGTGATCTTGTCTCCTTGTACCTGAGCTGTCACCTAAAAAGCCAAAGAAGACTAATCACTGGATTACTACAAGAACTCCTGGTGAAGAGGAGTACTAGATGCTGTCCTGTTGGCGTGCTGTTTCTTATTTGGGACCCTTGTGAGTTAATCTGATGCCTAGTGAGGCCTTTGGCAATTGAGTGAGGCTAAATGTCTAGTTGAGCCCAAAGACCACCTGATGGTGAACATTGTAGGGACTAATCCAGGTCAAGTAGTTTTGAAGATAGGATTCCAACCCTGTTTTTAATTACTCTTAGAGCTAGGCTTCTCAATCTTGGCTACACATTGGAATCAAGTTGAAATGATATTTAATCACTTGCCACAATGGACACAGCATGGGAAAAAAAATCCACTGCTACACACAACATAGATGAATCTCTTTGAATAATGGTGAAGAAAAGAAGCCAGACACAAAAAAGTACATACAGAATAATTCCACTTATCAGTTCAATGACAGGCAAAACTAACTAGAACAGTAACTATTGTTGATGGGTGGTTATTGACTGGAAGGAGGTCCAAAGGAGCCTCCTAGGGAACTATAAATATTGTATATCTTTTTAAAAATTGTTTATTGATTTCAGAGAGAAAGGGGGAGAGAGAGAGAGATAGAAACATAACTGAGGAGAGATAATCATCAATCGGCTGCCTCCTGCACACCCCCTACTGGGGATTGAGCTTGCAACCTGGGGGCATGTGCCCAGACCAAGAATGGAACCATGACCTGCTGGTTCATTGGTCAACACTCACTGAGCCACTCCGGCCAGGCAATATTGTATATATTGATCTATTGGTGGTTACATGGGTGGGTGCATATATTTATAAAATATGTAAATGCAGAGTTAATCAGAGAATCCAGAAATATAGGCTGGAGATCAGGCAAATTTGAGGCCTTGGGCTGGAAGCTGCAGCTTCTGGAAAAGCTCCTACTGACTCTGCAGGGTAGAGAGTGAGGGCCCTATGATATAGTACGTGAAGACTGTTTCCATCAGAGAGACCCAAGGCTTTGAGGGGAAGAGAAACAGGGATACAGGACCTGAATGCTCAACTCCCAAGGGAAGCAGGGAAACAGAGCCTGGGACTGCAATCACAAGGCAAACTCCACTGTGCCAGGGGCTATTAATATACAACACAGGGAGGTAATATTTTGTGAATATAAAAATGAAAGCATCTGAGATGGCATTTTATTTTTCACGTGCCCCCCTGCCCCTTCCATAAGAGGTTTAAGGGGAATTTAATAAAATAATTTACAAGGCCTATTTTACTCAGTTTGGAGCACAGACAGCACCTGAAATTAGGTCCTGTCTATGGCTGAAATGGGTTCATTCATTTCTGTCTTCAGACTGGGACAAAACTTCTGTCATAAAACCGAATTGAAAGGATGAATCCAGGAGTCATGTCTTATGAGAAATGGCTGAGATGATGGAAGTCATGATCCTGGAGAAGCAACAATCTAGGTCAGTGGTCGGCAAACTCATTAGTCAACAGAGCCAAATATCAACAGTACAACGACTGAAATTTCTTTTGAGAGCCAAATTTTTTAAACTTAAACTATATAGGTAGGTACATTGTTATTAACTTAATTAGGGTACTCCTAAGGCTTAAGAAGAGCCACACTCAAGGGGCCAAAGAGCCGCATGTGGCTCGCGAGCCGCAGTTTGCCAACCACGGATCTAGGTGAAGAGTACAGGACACAAGAAATGTCTCCAGATATCTTAAGGTTTGCCATGTAAGAAAGAGGCAGACTTGATTAAAATGTGGCCAAGAAAAAAAAGGAAGGAAGAAAGAAGGAAACAGTCACCTTTCTCAGGGTGACTTCAGAGGGGAACCAGGACCAGTGAGTGGAAATTCTGGGAAATAGAGTACAGTAAGGAGAACCCTTCGTGAGTAATCAGAGCCCACACAGTTTTCCTAAAATTCAGTTTACGCATGCTTTCATTTGCTGTGCTAGGCTCTGGGATGCAGAGAACATGAGACATACAGAGACCCAGAAGGCCCCTTACAGAGCTTATTAAGTGTGGCAGAGACTGAGGTTGCTTATTTAATATTTATTCTCCTCTTCTTTTATACTGACAAATTTCTGCTTTTCTAATGGGCTGTAATGTGTGCAGCTAAAGTATTACATAGCCTGACCTCTCTAGTAGCTAGGGATGACCAGTGAAATGTGAATGAAAGTTGTAGGGTGGGACTCCCAGAACATCTCCTTAAAAGAGGCTGCCTTAAATAGAGGTACCATTATTGCTGTCTTCTTATTTCTGCCTAGAATGTAGATGTAATGGCTAAAGTTTGAGCTGTCATTTTGGGCCACAAATTGCTCTTCAGAATTGAATTCACTAAGGATAGTGGAAGAGAAAGATATAAGTATCTTGGGTCTCCATATCAGCTCTATATTGACTGTCTCTGGACTTCTTGCACGTGAGAGAAACAAACCTCTACCTTGTTTTTCAAGTTATTTACTTAGGGTTTTTGTTATATGCAGCCAGTTCTAATCCTGACACACTAAGCAAAACTGTTTTCAAACTAAAATGGCATAAAATGACAACTGAGATTTCTTTAAGCTCAAACAGCTGAATACTGTGACTATTATTCTCTGAGGTCCCAGTATAGTATCACCTTCTGTATGAAACTTTCCCAGATTCTTTGGAAAGATTCAATCTCTCCCTCCTTGGTTCTCCTACAGCCATTTGTTTATTCTGCTAGGATAACTTATCAAATTGAGTCTTATGGCAGGTGCCCAACACACACATGTATGATTACTGTTTATTATTGGCTTCGTATGTATAGCATTTTGAGAGTGTTTAAAGGGGGAGGGCACCCGTATTGCTGTCCAAGGTTCTGAACCTTCAAACCTATTCAGACACAGTTGTTTTCTCCAGTCTCTGAAACACTAATTCCACCAGACCCATCTCACCAAACAAATTTGTTGAGGCAAGGAAGTGAGAGCTGAAAGAGAGAGACAAACGAACAGAGAAAAAGGCTGCTCAGAACACTGCCCCTAAAAGGAGGCCAGGGAGTAAAAATGAAGAAAGAGGGGGAAAAAAAGTTTTCTTTTGACAATTTTAAATGTCATCAGATTTAACAAAGACTGACAGCTGAAAACAAGTCATAAATTTGTGTTCTAAGTGATGCAAAGCTGGGCAAGTATTGATATGAACAGCCATATCTGCTTCAGGGAAGCAGAACTTCATCCAGGTGGAGATGGCAGGAGGAGTGATCGTCACTGGATATACTCCAGTGTGCTCACACTTCTCCTTTCCAGTATTGATAAATATTTTGTGATTTAAAAAGAATGTGCCACATAAGAACTTGGACTGTGACTTATGTTTTTTTAAAAATATTTTTATTTTTATTGATTTCAGAGAGGGAGAGGGAGAGGGAGAGATAGAAACATCAATGATGAGAGAGAATCATCGATTGGCTGCCTCCTGGATGCCCCCTACTGGGGATTGAGCCTGCAACCCAGGCATGTGCCCCTGACTGGAATCGAACCCAGGACCCCTCAGTCTGCAGGCCAATGCTCCATCCACTGAGCCAAACCAGCCAGGGCTGTGACTTATGTTTTATAACCTGTACAGCAAATTTCATGTATTTTTTTCATAGTCTACCATATTTGTATTGGTTACAGGAAATGTTTTCCCTCCTCCAAATTTGAAGAATGGGATACTATGCTCATATTTCCCTCCTCTTTGCAACCCATCCCAGTTGCTCACTCTGTTTTTGGCTTGGCTAGCCAAGTGAGTCCCTCCTGTGTTCTTGATTCAAAGTCATCCTAGTTGTTTAAAAATGCATCATCTCGATTAATCCTCTCAACGTCCCACAATATCAGTATAATTATTCTCATTACAATTAAATTCATGTCATGGATCTTTGAGGCTGTTTGTGAATCGAGTAGCTGAAACAATGAATAAGGAATTCACAAATGTCAAGGGTCTATTCTAATTTACCTGTCAGTCTCCCAAAATAGCCTATGAAAACTTTAAAACCATGAACCATATCCTTTCATAGTTATATTTTCAACAATATCTAGCATGATGTCTGACACATAGTAGGGGGCTCATAAGTATTCTTGGAATAAATTAAATGAATTAATGGAAATATATAACAATTAGCATTACATTTAAATCATTTAAATAGGGTGCATTTATGAATAATAAATCAAATATACATAGGAGAAATCTCAAAATAGTCTTAACTATGGTAAAAGGATTAGAAAAATATTCTACATGCCATTTCTATTACATGAAATAATGCACTCTTAAAAATCAGACAGGGAGCAGAAATCTATATATATAAAACCCTAAGTGATTGTTACACCCGTCAAATGTTTGACGATCGCTATGACACACACTGACCACCAGCGGGTAGACACTCAATGCAGAAGCTGCCCCCCTCCCCCCCCCAGGTGGTCAGTGTGCTCCCACAGTGGGAGCGCAGCTCAGCTGACCAACGGGCGCCACCTGACGAGCTCCCACCTCTGTAGCAGCGCTACCAAGCAGTGGGGGCAGCAGGCGCAGTGGGGCTGGAATAAGTGGGAGCGGTGCCCAGCAAGGCTGGGCTCCTCCAGGGCCACCTGCTGCTTTGCACACTACAACATCTCTTGGGGGATGTCGGACTGCCAGTTTCAGCCAGATCCGGGCTGAAACCCGCAGTCCAACATCCCCGAGGGGTCCCGGATTGCGAGAGGGCACAGGCCAGGCTGAGGGGCCTATAGTAGTGAAATAATCCCCCTTCACATGTAGGTGTCACTCCTCTGATGAACCAAAATGATTTAGCTTATTCTAAGAAATAGAAGGGTAAGCCCTTCGGACCTGTCTCTTTCCCTTCCCTTCCTTTTCTCCATTCTCGTTCCCCTTCTGTTCCCACTTTTAAACATTAACTGAGATTCTACTGCATTAATACACTATGAAGTTTTCAGCCCCTGCCTTCAAAGAATTTACTCACTGGTCAAAAGGGGTCGGGGGAGTACACAAATAGTAATATCTATAACCATAGTGATAACATTTGACTTTGTACAATAACATCAAACCCACAATTTTGCCTAGAGATGAACCCCATCTTGAAAAACTTGCCTGATCTTATCTCCTGAGCTTGGGAGCAAAGAAAATTCTTTTTCTCACTCTGTAAGTACCCACTGTATCCGGCTGAACTATACTAACAGCAAGGCTTTCTCCTGGGATTAAAAGCCAGGGGAAGCCTGGGAATGATATCTCAATGACCAGAGTGCTTCAAAAGAAGGATTATAACAACCGAAAGAGGCCTTTATAGCTCTTCCAACCCAACCCCTCATTTTTCAGGTCTGGAACCTAGGGAAGAGGTAGGTGGAAGGACTTGCCTGTGGCCACACAGCAAATCAGAGGCAGTGCCATGGTTAGAGCACAGATTTACAGGCTCCCACTAAGTACTCTTTCTACTTTCCACTATTTCTTCAAGTTCCCAACATTAACTCAGGGCTAACATGTACAGCCATAGGCTGTGCCCTGAACAGCTCTGACATGAGCACAATGCACATGGTGCCCTTAAAGTTTTGCATGGAGCAGCCCTGGTTTCACTGATGTTCTCCTGAGGTTATTTTAAGTAGTTCAAGACAAACGTTTGAAGATACTAGTAATTATGCATTTATGTTAATGTTTAGGAAACATATAAAAAGCACATCACACTTTAATTTTATGGATAGGGATATTATCTAGTGTTCTGAAGTTTCTTTTAAAATTCAAATTTAAAAAGTGAATGAATTAAAATTAAAATATGTTTAAAAGTAGTGTGGTTGTACAAGAATGTAGTAAAGCCCTAGCTGGTTTGGCTCAGTTGACAGAGTGTCGGCCTGCAGACTGAAGGGTCCCAGGTTCAATTCCAGTCAGGGGCACATGCCTGGGTTGTGAGCTCGATCCCCAGTGTGGGGTGTGCAGGAGGCAGCCAATCAATGATTCTCTCTCATCATTGATGTTTCTCTCTCTCTCTCTCCCTTTCCCTTCCTCTCTGAAATCAATAAAAAAAAATTAAAAAGAGAATGTAGTAAAAATCATGAAAATTATATGCAAATTGCTGAAGTTTATGAAACGTTGTGTTTACATCTTGCTGCATCCCTCCAAGATAAGATAAAGGACTTCGACAAATTTAGCTGCTCAGGACATTATGAGAAGACAACTGTTCAGTGTGAAAGTGCCTATGAATAGTTGGATATTTGGTCTGTACATTTAGCAGAAACAGGTTAAAAGCCATTAGGAGAGCTCATTTTATTCAGGAAGGATAGAGGCAATTGATGTGTCATGGAAAGGATTATGTTTTCAAATAAACACTCTTGGATTAGCAAAGGGTCAGGTAAAAACCCTATAACCTTTTTTCCTGTAATTGAATGTGAATGTTTATTAGAAGAGCTAGGTTCAAATCCTGCTCCTGCTATTTCCCAGCCAAGTTCATTAACCCCTTTGACTGTATTTTAAAATCTGTGTTGTGAAAAAGAACTATGAGAATGTAAAAATGCCTTGAGAGGTGAGCGAGAGAAAAACTGAAAGAGAAAGGAAGAAAAAGAGAAGAATGCGGGCCCTAGCTGGTTTGCTCAGTGGATAGAGCATCAGCCTGAGGACTGAAGGTCCCAGTTAAGAGCACATGCCCAGGTTTTGGGCTCGCAGTAGGGGCACGCAGGAGGCAGCTGATCAATGATTCTCTCTAACATTGATGTTTCTATCTCTCTCTCCCTCTCCCTTCCTCTCTGAATCAATAAAAAATATATTTTTTTAAAAAGAGAGAAGAATGCTGAAAGAGAGAAAGCCAGTTGGAGATACTGTAAGAATGGGAACTGGTGAAATTATCTCAGACTTCATGTGCTGAAATAGTCATTCTTGTCACAAGCTGCTAGATTTTCTTCTTATAAAAACATTTCTAAGGTGGCAGATGAATATATTTTTAAAAATTTTCCTGAAACATAACACTCCAATGGAATGTGTTAGAGAAATGCCAAGAAAAGAAGGCAGAAGGAGGTAAAGCCCTTGGATGAAGAGGAAGATAAAGTAATTTATGGAAAAAGTCTCACCTCCTCCAAGAAGCCTTCTTGACCTCCTGAGTGAAATTGATTGCCTTTGACTCCCCCTATACTTACACACCTTCCACTAGGGTTGGTGCAATGGTTTAGGAGCTTCTGTTTGTCTGTCATTCCCATTCAATAATGGAATGTTGAGTGTTGGGTGATGAGTGTTGGGACTGTGTCTTATCCCTCTTCTGTATTCCCGATTACTTCCACAGAACCTGACACATGTGAAATGCTGTTTGTTGAATGAATAAGCCTGAGTCAAGAGACTTGAAGCTATGTTGTTTGAGGGATTAATGGCAGTCCAGAGGACATTTAGCCTGGAGGAGAGCTAACTCTGGGGAGATATACTCACTATTTCCTAACATTTATTTTTTAATTTTTTAATTATTATTTTTAAATATATTTTTTATTGATTTCAGAGAGGAAAAGTGAGAGAGAGTTAGAAACAACAATGATGAGAGAGAATCATTGATCGGCTGCCTCCTGCATGCCCCCCACTGGGGGACAAGCCCACAACCTGAGCATGTGCCCTTGACGGGAATCGAACCTGGGACCCTTCAGTCCGCAGGCCAACGCTCTATCCACTGAACCAAACTGGCCAGGGCAATTTCCTAATATTTAAAGAACTATCTTGGGGAAGTGTATTGGAAATGGGCTCTATGGTCGCCATGGCACAACTAGGACTAAGAAAGCAAGCCTTGATTCACTATAAGGAGCTCTAACCATCAGAAATGGCCAACAATGTCATGGCCTGTCTCAGGGGGGCATGGCTCATTTCAGCAGAGACCAGATACCACTTTTCAGTGTTTCATATACTGGATTAAATTATCTCTGTAGCACACTTCTCTTCTATTCTTCACATGAGTCTTTCTCTTTTGCTTGTTAGGTTTCTGGCTGGTTTTAAAACACCTCCCCACTGGGCACCTCTATCCATTCTTGGAACCATAGACCTCAGAGCTGAAAGGAACCTCAGAATTCATTTAGTCCAAGCCCTTCTTTGTACCACTCTACATATAAGAAAACCAAAACCCAAGCCAAGTAGCTACATTATGGTGGAAGACAGCCCCAGAATTCAGATTTCCAGGGTTCTTTTCATTGCTGACCAAGATATGGTGTCATTGTGTCTGAACAGTATGACTCTCCTCCCTTTTCTTCCCTCTTCTTACAGTATCTTAGCAGGTACTGTATTTCTATTCCCCATTCTTTCACTTCAAAATAAAACTTGAAAAAAAATTTTCAGAATTGCAACACACCCATCATAATGAAAATAACATCATATTTTTGAGAAGCCACATTTTTGAGAAGCCTCATACTGGTTAAGCACCATGAGGTTGGAGCAGAATGCATAGCTAATGAGTAGCAGAATGTACCTCCATGTCCGTGAGCCCTGGTGCAGATCTTCATGTTCCCAGAGGAAGAGGCACCTGTTTTTATTTTTTATATATATTTTTATTGATTTCAGAGAGGAAGGGAGAGGGAGAGAGAGACAGAAACATCAATGATGAGAGAGAATCATTGATCGGCTGTCGCCTGCACGCACCCCGAATCATTGATCGGCTGTCTCCTGCACACACCCCACCGGGGATCAAGTCTGCAATCTGGGCATGTGCCCTGACTGGGAATTGAACTGTAGGTTGATGCTCAACCACTGAGCCATGCTAGCGGGGCAGAGGCATCTGTTTTTAATTTACACAGGACATACGGGATTGAAACTTTAGGATCAGAGAGACCTGGGTTCTAGATACTCCACTTTTCTAGCAGTGTTACATTGGGCAAGTTAATTAGCCCTCTGACCCCCGTTTCCTCATTTCTAATATTAGAATAATCATACCTCCCTCCCAGGGGGTGGTAAGGCTTATGTAAAAAAGCATATAAAACTCTGAGCACAGTACCATAAGAAGCCCTCAATATAAGACAGCCCTAGTCTTCTTGTTTTTCTTCCTGGTCTCTTCTCAGATATAAAAAGAGATCATTGAATAAACCTTCTCCTCAACATTCCAGCCTCTTTTCTTTCTATGGGAAACAATCCTGCTCAATCCCGATGTCTGTCTCCATGAAAACTCCCCCTGCATTCTAACTAGACGACATTGCATAGTCACTTCCCTCTATGAGCATGTTTCTCCATCTGTAAATGAAGTCAGGAGAGGAAGGAATGTCTACTTTCTATTTATAGCAACCCGTTACCACAAGTATATCTTAATTTTATAGAAATGCAGGATTAAAAACAAAATGGGCAAGAATGTTATCTAAGGTCCCTCCCTGCTCTGACATTATTTGAACCAGAGGATACAGAACCCTCCTTTCTTCCCCCGACTCCCATTCTCTTCCTCCTTCCCTACCCTCTCTCTGGCCTTAGAAACAGAACTCAGCAAGAGTGTACCGTGCAGGTGGAAGGCTTGTAAGAAATGGACTTCTCCTCTGGACCCCCAGCAGAGACCAGCCCCAGGAATCGCTACAGCTGGGAATGTGAGAGAAGCCCAGAACAGACCTGGGTGCCTCGCTTGGCTGGAGCACAGCCTATCTTTTAAATTTGAGCACTTTTCTTTATGATTTCACTGTGTCGTTCCCATCCAGCACTCACTTTTCTTTAGGGAAATCCAGCAGCTGAGTTAGAGAAAGACAGACCTCAAAGTGTGCAAACTAATAAAGAAATCAAGTTTCTGCAAAAATTCTGCAACAAACCCTGTGCTCATTCTGGTCTCTCTCTCTCTCTTTTTCTCTCTCAAGAACCAAGTGACTTAAGCTTTTCTGACCAAATGACATTAATTTTATCTTTTTTTTCTTTGGCCTATTTTAATAAAGTGAGGCCACAGCTAGTGACCCTAAAGACTTATATTGAACAATTTTCAAAGAAGACACAAATTTTAAACATTAGAAATATATGGAGAGGCATTTCTGACTTCTCTGGGGAAAATTACAGACGGTCCAGTAACAATGAGGCCACATTTCCTCAGGGCAAAAATTGGCCGAGACTAAGTAGCATCTGCCTCCTCGGGGAATGGACTCTCCAGTTGACCAGTTTCTGTTCCTCCCTTATGTCACTTGATCTCCATGGTCAGTATCAATTTGACACTGTTAATTACATCCCACTTCACTAGAGCCTGATCCCTACAGTAAAGTGTGTTTATGTTTTCAGGAAAAGATTTTAAATACAATTGTCTATGAATCAACAATCATATGAAATTATTTGCAGTCAGTTAGAAAAATTTAAAAAGCAGTGAATGAGCCCTAGCCGGTTTGGCTCAGTGGACACAGCGTCAGCCTGTGGACCAAGGCGTCCCGGGTTCAATTCCAGTCAGGGGCACGTACCTCGGGTGCAGACTCCTCCCTGGCCTGGGTCCTACAGGAGGCAACTAATCGATGTGTTTCTCTCACATCGATATTTCTCTCTGTCTTTCCCTCTCTTTCCCACTCTCTCTAAAAATCAATGGAAAAATACCCTCCAGGGAGGATTAACAACAACAACAACGAAAATTAAAATACAATGAATGAGATTACAAAAATAGTCGGTACCTGGCATATTATAGGCACTCAATAAACAGTAGCTGCTATTGATAGTAGTAGCAGCACTAAAATTATTACTTAACTTAGGGGGGTCAGAGAGACCTGTATCTTGTCACTTTGAGGACAAAATTAGGTCAATGATGCATCCAAGAGAAACACAAATGAGACTCTAAAAAAGCATTGTAAAGCAGTATAAATCTTTCCTGAATGTCCTTGAAAACTGAGAATTATGTCACAAAACACTTATTTCATAAAAATCCTCCTTACCAAGCTCTGTCTCCAGAGTTCGACTCTTCAGATGACAGCACATTTGATTGCTTGCCTCTCTTTCCATCTCCAACCTCTACCGATTTTCCTCCTCCCTCTTTATTGCTTCCATTCTTTCCCCATAAAAGCAGTCTGGCATACTCTCAGCTTCTGTTATTCTCCTGGTGAGAGGGTAAAAAGAGCAGGCAGAATTACTTGTAAATACTTACATGTGTGTTCTCTTCTTTTATCCCTATCTTAATTAATATTTACAGGATGATTCCTAAGGAACTACAGATATTATTCACTCACTGTCAAATATCCCAGGAAAGAGTTCATATAATTTAGACTGGGGTGGGTTAAGAACCATAATCGAGGTCTGTATAAAGTACATTAAAAATATAGAGTTTGGGGCACAAATGTATGTAAACTGGTAAAATCAAGACAATGCCCTTCTTCTTTCCACCACTCTGGTTCCCAATACATCTCTCCCCAACATTCATAATGAGCTCAGCAAAAATGAGTGGAAATTTCAGGCTTGGAGCAGTCACCCCTAGCCTGGCTTCTGAGATGCAGAAGCTTAGCAGACTTGTGCAGTCCAGAAGCTTACCTGGGTTTGCAGCCACTGGGGTTTAAATGAATAAACATGATGAGTAAAGAGGGTCCATATGTATGCTAGATGGAAGTCAAGCGTATGTATTTAAGTCAAGTGTATGCAACAAATGAATGAGCAGCAACATTAAACAGCCTTTAGGAAAAGACAGTAGGCAAGTGCGAACAAAAAGAAAGCAGAATATGTATTATCTATACTAATAAAAGGGTAATATGCTAATTAGACTGGACGTCTTCCAGATGGCCTTCCGGAAAAAGCCACGGTGGTGGGGGCCGAGGCAGAGGCGGTTAGGGGCAATCAGGACAGCAGGGGAAAACAGTTAGGGGCAATCAGGCAGGCAGGCAGGTGAGCATTTAGGAGCCAGTGGCCCTGGATTGTGAGCAGTATGTCCGACTGCTGCTCTAGGCCTAATCCCGCAGGTCTGACATCCCCTGAGGGGTCCTGGATTGGAGAGGGTGCAGACCAGGCTGAGGGGACGCGCCCCCCCCCCCCCCCCCCCATGCAGGACTTCCATGCACCGGGCCTCTAGTTCATATTATAAAATAAATTCAAGAAAAGTAAACTCTATTTAGATAGTTACCAAAGGGAGAGCACTACACAACGAAGTGCATGGGAATAGGCTACATCTCTAGTTACAAGAAGATTAACAACCTTAAGTTTCCTTATCTAAAATAATAAAAGGGTAATATGCTAATTAGACCGGACGTCTTCTGGAAGTCCTTCTGAGCATCCTTCCTGACGAAGCTGGGGCTGGAGGGAAGCCAGCCTGGGTCCTGGGTGCCTGCGGGTGGCCCGAGGGAAGCAGCCCAGGTCCCGGGTGCCTGCCGGCAGCCGGAGGAGGGAAACCCAGGTCCCAAGTCTGGAGGGAAGCTGGTGCCGGCAGCCGGGGGAAGGAAAGCCTACTCTTGCACGAATATTCGTGTCTCTAGTTATAGAAATAAAAATGAAAATGCCTGAACTGAGCAGTCAGATTATAAACATGACAAAGAGAAGGGAGCAGACAGAATAAGAGAGGTGTTTGGTTGCAGTCAGGTCAATGGGTGTGGGACAGGGTGAGGAAGAAGCATGCACACGTCATATGGCCAGAGAGGCTCAAAGACAACCAAAGAGCTCTGTCATAGAAGCAGGGGAAACAAAGTTTGTTTGTTTGTTTGTTTTTGAAACAGAGTTTTAATGAAGAAGTAATGAGTTGTAGAAAGGAGGGAATAATCAATAGCATCAAAACCAAAAGAGAGATCCAACACAAAAAGTTAAATTTCTACAGAATTTGGCAATTACCAATAAGAGATCATTAGAGTGTCTTCTGAGATTTCCACAGAAAGAAAAGACCTTTGCAGAATGAAAAATACATTGACGTGGTGGCTACTGCTTATGTTCGCCTTCTAGCACCTCCTTAGTCTTCTTATAACTGTGCTCTAATTTAGCTATGAAAGACATCCCTTCTTACTTTTAGCAACGTGGTTGAGGTGAAGCAAACACATTTCCATACCGAGGGGCTGATGTGGATTGGATAACCTAATACCATTCCCAAACCCCTTCTCCCTTGCCTGCCTCACCCACTTTCCCAATCACTTTATAGCAAGCAGTGGCAATGTGATGAATGGCACAAAGGAGTATCAATCACTTTGCAAAAGATCAGATGCAATGGGATAAATTTACTGATCCACAGGCATCTTTGGAAAATACCATCTTCTACAAACTCTTTTGGTTTCATATTACAGAAAACCCAAGACTAACTGGTTTAAACAAAGAGGAAATTTATTGGCTCACATATGTGAAAACTCCTGGAGTTGGGCTGAATTAATCTGTGCAGAAGACTCGTGATTTATGGTGATGCTGACCTTGCACCAGCTTCAAAGGTAGATATGTGACTCAGGCCTAAGCCAATTAACTGAGAACATTTCCTTGATGACAGAGAATTGCTCAGGAATGGGCATAAGAGCCAAGTCAGGACAATTAGAGCCAATGAAACTCCATTTCCAGGATATTTGTGTGAAATAGCAAAGAAGTAATTGAGCAAGAGAATATAGGTAGACGAAGCTATGGCAGCATCTTGCTACTGCGAGGGGAGAATCTGAGACCCAAGCCATACAGAAGAAGCTGAGCTCAGATGAAGAAAAAGAAACTGGGATCTGGTGACATAGTCTAAGATTTATTCAAGCCTTATCTGAAGCCAGCCCTAGCCCTGGAGGTTTCACATGTATGAGTCAATAAACTTCTTTTTTGTTTATGCCAGTTAGTCTTGGGTTTTTTGTAACATGAAACCAAAAGTCTGTAGCAGATTGTACTTTTCAAAGATGCCTTTGGATCAATTTATCTATCCCATTGCACATGCTCTTTTGTGATGTGACCCATACTCCTCCAACTGAGGGGTGGAGGGGTGGAGTCTATGTTCCCACCCCTAGAGTCTGGGTGGGGCTTGTGACTGACCTACTCAGTGGAGTATGCTATGGTGAAGCTAAGTGAAATCTGAGGCTAAGGTATAAAAAGACTCTCTCTCTCTCTCTCTCTCTCTCTCTCTCTCTCTCTCTCTCCTTCTCTCTCTCTCCCCCCTCCCTCCCTCTCTCTCTCCTTGCCTTTGTAACCTACCACTACATTGTGAGGAAACATAAGCCACTTGGAGAGGCTACATGTAGGTACTCTAGCCAGCAATCCCAGCTAAGGTCTCAGCTGACAGCCAGAATCAATCACTAGATATGGCTGAATGAAACTTCACATGATTCCAGGCTCCAGTCTTCAAGTCTTCCAGCTGCCATCCAAGACATCAAGGAGCAGAAATGCCATTCTGGTAGTGCCCTGTCTGATACCTTGACCCACAAACAAACAAACAGACAAACAACAACAAAAAATGTGAAAGATAATAAATGATTGTCATTGTTTTAATGAAACTAAGTCTGGGGTAACTTTTTCCATAGCAGTAGATAAACTAATATAGAGTCCTAATGAATAGAATTGGCGTTCTATGTGAGAGTGGTTTAAGAATACTGGAATGGGAAATAAGACTGCAGCGTGTGAGGAGTGAAATGGAGATGAGGAAAATGAAGCCAGCAAGTAAGCTTCTCTGGAAAATTTCCATGAAAGCAACTCCCTGGTATTTGGAAAACGTGAAACAAGTTTGAATCCAAAGCAAACGGTAGCCTCCATGCTTCTGCTCATCATCACAAGATTAAGATCAAGCGTTTGGTAGAATCTAGGAGGAGGAACTTCAGCTAGTAGGTTTTGTGAGTTCCTCTGAATTCTAAAAGGCACTAAGAAGGAATCAAAGGTGAATCAGTGGAACACTCAAGAAGACATTTATTTGAGAAGCAGTCTCTGCTCACAACCTCCAGCAGATCCCATTGCCTTTGGTAAGGATAAGCCCTTCAGCCTGGCATCTAAGAGTCTCCTTGGCGTTTCTGTTTCCCAATTTACCCTTTATATTCCCCACACTCCAGCAGAACTGCAACGCTGAAGAACATCACTATCTGATGTTTTCCAAACTCTCCTGCACTTTGCCACCTTTGGGAGGAAGCTCTGGGACACCAGCTATGGTCAGAATGCTCTTCAGAGCCTGTGCCCATTCTCACCTCAGCCAAGGTCAAGAAGCCTTCTGCAGAGAGAGATCAATGATGTGTGGTCTTAGAGGCCCCAGCCTTCTTCTTACATAATTTTTAAAGTATAACTTAATACAATAAAATGCATAGATCGTAAGTGTACAGTTCTATGAATGTTGACAATTCTATTCACCTGGGAAACTACCAGTCTAATGACACCTTAGAATATTTGTTCACTCCAAAAAGTTGTCATTTCCCTTTCCAGTCAATCCTTGTGTACCTTCCACCCCGCTCCAGAAAACTGCTCTGATTACTACACGATGGTTTTGTCTCTATTTGAACATCATATAAATGTTGTGTCATGCTTCTTTCTTTTTTAATATATTTGTATTGATTTCAGAGAGAAAGGGAGAGGGAGAGAGAGAAACATCAATGATAAGAGAATTATTGATTGGCTGCCTCCTGCATGCCCCCTCCTGGGGATCGAGTCCGAAACCTGGGCATGTGCCCTGACCAGAATTGAACCCTGGACTCTTCAGTCTGTAGGCTGATCTCTATTCCACTGAGCTAAACCAACTAGGGCTGTCATGCTTCTTTCACTCCACATGTTTCTGAGATTCATCTGTGTTTTTTGAGTGTATTAATTGTTCATTCCTTCTTATTGCTGAGTAATATTCAACAATATTACTATAGCACAATTTGTTTATCCATTTCCTGTTGATGGACACTGGAGTTGTTTGGAGTTTTGAACTGTTATGAATAAAGCAATGAACATTCTTGAACATTACTAGTGGACATCTGTTTTTATTTCCTGGGGGTGTAATTGCTGGGACTTTGGATAAGTGAGTGTTTAACTTTATTAAAAAACTGCTAACCGTTTTATCTAAGTAGTTATGCTATTTTATGCCCTCATCAGCACTGTACAAGTTCCAGTTGCTCTCTCTTTGCCAATATCTTTTGGTATTGTCAGTGGGTGTGAAACTGTATCTCATTATGGCTTTAATATGCATTTCCCTGAAGACTAAAGATGTTGAGAACTTTTTTCATGTGCTTATTCACATATCTTCTATGAAGTGAGTGTTCAAGTCTTTTGGTATTTTTTAAATTGTTGCTAAGGTTCCATCAGGCATGGAATTCAAGAGCTCACCTGGAATTCACCTGACCCTGGTACACAGGTTCAAGGCACAAAGAAAG
>NW_005371249.1:1319925-1326599 GCF_000412655.1 Myotis brandtii | reverse complement strand
TTTTTTTTTTTTTTAGTTTTATTCATTTCAAATGGGCCGGATCTGGCCCGCGGGCCGTAGTTGGCCCACGGCTGAGTTAGGCTATACAGTGTTATGCAAGTGTTGCAAATTGTGTCTTTTGACACTGGACATGACACACTTGCATTTTTTTTTTTTTGTAAAAAGAAAGAAACTGAGGGGTTTGTCCTGTAGAGATTGCCATACTCTGGTTTTGCTGCTCATATCCTCATGAGGCTGTTTAACTTTCCTGTATTTCCTGTAAAATGGTAGTTGGGTTCAGAACCTTAATTGGATTCAGGTTTGATTTTTTTTGGCAAGGCTCCTTCAATGTGGTGCTGTGCACTTCAGCAGGAGATACTCAAGGTCTGGTTCTCTTTCTGCCCATAAACTTTTGAAAGGAGTCCCCTTCCAAACAATGGAACCCTTGATTGGGGTATGCTGCCACCAGGTGGTGACAGCACACATCGCCACAGGCTCCCACAAACACTTTCGGGAGATGCCAGAAAATGGGACTTGTTTTCCACATTGAGCCTACATTAAATCACCATGATTGTTAAAGATCAAAGCTACTTTAAAAAATATATATTTATTGATTTCATAGAGAGGAAAGGGGGGGGGAGAGAGAGAAAGAGAGAGAGAGCTCTCCCTCCCCTAGCTTATGGCTGTGCTGGATTTTTCTTGCTCCCCTCCATTCTCAGGTGGATTCTCCTCCCATCCTTCCCCTGGGAAACTGGCTTCTTTGGATTCTATCACTGGGCTGCCTTACGTGATGGCTTCCAACTGAATTTAGCCCAGTTTATTCTTCATGCTTCTTCCCTACTTTGCTGTGTTTCTGAGTGCTACTTCCGTCAACTACAACTTCTTCTCCTGGTGGCCCCTTTCTGTGGCTTTTCACCCAACTTTAGTTAATACAATTTCTCTTCTTGCTATTTGGGCTTCAGGATTTCAATAATTTCCCTCTATTGTATTCTCTGGAAGTCTCAAACCCTCCTCCCCGCTTTTTGGTTTCCTACTCCCCCTACCTCAGTGAGTATTATGTTCTTTAAGATGTTTCTTTAAAAATGCCAGCTGAGGGCTTCCTGCTGGGATGCGCTCAGATTCTTCTCCTTCAGCTTTCATTTTCTCCTCAGTCCACTTGATGCAAGCACCTGAGCACTTCACTGAGAGGTTCACACAGTCGCCACCTTCTTAGCCAATGATTAATTCTCAGTTCTCATTTTACTTTTAATTTACCAGCAGCTTAAAAAATGTTTTTATTGATTTTAGGGAGAGGGATAGAGAGAGAGAGAGAGAAACATCAATTGGCTGCCTCCTCATGCCTCCTACTGAGGATGGAGCCCGCAACCCAGGCATGTGCCCTGACCAGGAATTGAAACAGGGACCTCTTGGTGCGTAGGACGACGCTCAATCCACTGAGCCACACCAGCGGTTTACCAGCAGCTTTTCATGCACTCCTTGAAGCACTTCCTCCCCAGGCTTCCCAGTCCCTTGTGGTTGTCCTTGTACATTCTTAGCCACTCCTTCTCTTCCTGACCACATCATGGTGGCATGTCCCAGTGTTCAATTCCCAAATCTCCTCCATCTCTACTCTCTTCCTATTCATCTCACCCAATCTTGGAGATTGAATACCACTTCCACACAGGTGGCTCCCAGTCTGTCTCTAGTCTCAAACTATCTCCAGAATTCCAGAATCACACATCTAGCTGCCTAGTTGCCATTGCAAAATCAATACGCCTCAAATATAATGTTTGATTCCACACCACCTCCCTTCTCCATTCTTATGTACAACCATCTCAGTCGATGGCATCATTCTTCACCCAGTTGCTCAGCTCAAAAACTTTGGTGTTATCCTTGACTCCTCTGTTTTCCTCATCCCCCCAAGATCCAAACCATCAGCAAGTCTTGTGGGTTCTTCCTTCAAAATACATCCAGCATCCCAACAACTTTTCTCCACCTACTACTGTCACCCAAACCCAAGCCACCATCAGCCACTTGGACAGCAATAGCTTTCCTGACTGGTCTTACTGCTTAAGTCCTCCCCTTTTCCAATCAGTTCTCCACATGGCTGCCTTCTGATCTTTTAAAAATGTACATTAAGTTATGTCACTCCTCAAGTGTGACTTTACATCACACTTGGAATGAAATTTGCAGGGTTTCCATGAGCTGCAGGCCCTGTACAATCCCGTGGCTCCCACCTCTCAGCCTAACTGCCAGCTCTTCTGCTCTTGCTCCCTTCGCTCCAGCCATACAGGCCTTCTTTGCAGGTGCCGAGCTTGTGCCTGCTCAGTCTGTCTGTGCGGTTCCCTCTATGTGGGATGTTCTTTTTCCAGGCTACTTCTCGCCCTTCACATCTGTGCCCTCTTGTTACCTCTTCAGAGAGGACTTTTCAGACCACCTTATCTTAGCACTCTTTTCCCACATCGCTTTCTACCTCTTGTCCGTGCTTCATTTTCTTAGTAAGTGTCAAGGTCTGAAATGATATCCCTTATTTGTTTACATTTGTTCTCTGTCTTGCCCACTAGAAGGTAAGCTTTGTGAGAGCAGGGACTTGGTGGTGTCCAGTAAATATTTGTTGGGTGGGTTAATGAGTGAGTGGTATCACTTTCATCTCAGTCTCTACACAGAGCAAGCATTTGGTACGTTTGCCCAGTGGAGAGTCTTAGAATCCAGGCCCTGATCCAGAAAATTCCAGGCCTAGTGCGGGTCCCTCCAGGCCTTGGAGTGGAAGGTATGTGAACACACCGGGATTCCCTGAGGGCTCTGCATGTCTTTGTCAAGGGCATAGTGATAACATAGCTATGGAGTTGGAGGTTGCAGAGGACTGTTAGTAAGCCTTCTTGCTGTTTCCATGGCTATTTCTTCAGCTGAGTCCTCCTCTTTGTCCTCGTTTAGTTCTACACACATTCCAGAGTCCTCTGCCGGCCCTGCTATGGGGGACGGCAGAGCCACGGAAGCTTTGCTGTGATGAAGTCATGGCAAGGAGGAGTCCACAATAGCTGTTACAGGAGGCGAGAGGACTGAGTGCAAAACGGAGGCCAGGCAGCTAGGCCCCAAAGTGCCTAATCAGCCGCCCATCTGGCCTGAACTTTTCTGACCCAGGACCTGCTGCCTTGTCTTAATCTAGAAACATTCCTCAGAGTGAACAGGTTGGGCCTTCCACGTTCCAATCTAGCTTCAGGGATTCTGGGAATCCTGCTGGCACGGATAGCTTCTGAACTTAGAGTTAAAGCTGTTTCAAGATTTGTTTGTACCCAAGGAGGATGGTCTGTGGGCTCCAGTTACTGTAGAAGATGATCCTCCAGATGACTTTTTTCCTGCTGATCATGGCTCCCAGGTGCACACTATATTGCAGCTGAGAGCCAATACGGAATCAATTTTTTCCTTGGCAAATGTGGATGCTCATTCACGCACATGACATTAAAAATTTATTGCGCTGTTATGTGTGGTGGGATAGTTGTGCACACTATATTGCAGCTGAGAGCCAATACGGAATCACTTTTTTCCTTGGCACATGTCATTAAAAATTTATTGCGCTGTTATGTGTGATGGGATAGTTTTTTGAGATGTTTAACAATATTCCCATGTCCATGTAGTTCACCACTCTCCCCTCAGCTCACCCCTTCACTGCCCCTACCCCCCTTCATTCAAGGTGCTGCCTTTTTTGTTGTCTATGTTCCCCAGGGAAGGGGTATGATAGACATATAAGAAAAATCAAAGGAGGCTTTCTTGTTTTGGTATTCCATAATTAGGGAAGACTCCAAGAATAGATAAAATTTCTGAAAAAGAGAGAGAAGGAAAGAGGAAGAGAGAGACTTCTCAAACCCCACCCTCAAAGAAGAGGTTGCCCTGAGGCTGGGAGAAAGAAAAGACAAAGGGGGAAATAAGGGGAATACAGCCCCAGAGGCCAAGCTGAAGCTGGGAGATTCCTTTACTCCAAGGAAGGAGCAGCCTGATCCCCATGCTCTTAGATGTGGCACCGAGGGGAAGAGTGCTTCCAGGCCAGCAGGGTCCTGGCTGTCAGAAACAAGAGAAATAGTGGTGGCAACTGGCATGGCTGATGACCAAAGGCCAGAAGCCCACCTCCATCATCTTAATGGGCTGGGGGAAAATTGTGCGGTGGAGTCCAAAAGACTGAGATAAATTTCTGTCCTTTTGGAAGAATGGGAATTCAGACTAAAAATTAAGCTAATTTTTCACACACACACACACACACACACACACACACACACACACGTTATATTTCAAACAGAAAGTTTACTGTGTCCCAGGCTGGGATCAGCTACACAGACACCATGGTCCCTGGCCAGGCTGGGACACTCCTATGCTGAACAGAGTGGCTTTTTGAGCTTTCTCTGAAATGCACCCGTTCATCTCCTTTTCCCAGTCAGCTCCCCTCTCAACTCCAACATGGCATACAAGATTCTTCACCATGGGTCCCTGCTTACTTGCTCTTTTTTTTTTTCTTGCCACACTGAACCTTCTGTGCTCCACCCAAAATGCCTTTCTCCCAGGAGACTTGTGTTTTCTTGCCTCTGTGTTTCTGCCCACATAGCTTCCCGTCTGGGGAATTTTTCCCCTGTGTCATTTTGTTTTGTAAAGGCCTAACATTAGTACTTTAATCTCCTGGTCAGAAATAATTGCTCCTCTCTTGGAGCTCTAGCCAGCATGGCTGCATGCACTTTTATTTAGTACTTTTCTTTGGTCCTTTATTAGAGATAGTTGGTTATGGATTTGCCTTTTCTGTCTTAGAGTTACCTTGGGCAGAAGCCACATCTCTGGCATTATCCCGAGGGTCTGGCATAGGGGTAGACACCTGTGACTTTTGAAAGGATGAATAGCACAAATTACCCTGTGTGAGAGGGGTGGGATTTGGTTGTAGAGATGATGCATGTAAGTGCACATTAAATGTTCAAAAAATTGTAGGGGGTAGTCCGGCCGGGGTGGCTCTGTGGTTGAGCGTCACGGTTTGATTCCTGGTCAGGGCGCATGCCTGGGTTGTGGGCTCAATCCCTAGTGGGGGGTTTGCAGGAGGCAATTGATCAACGATTCTCTCTCATCATTGATGTTTCTATCTCCCTCTCTCTTCCTCTCAGAAACCAATAAAGATATATTTTAAAAATTGTAGTGGGTCTTATTATTGCTGCTAATGGTGTTATTATTGGTAGAAATGTTACATTCCGAATGGCCTGACCCACCCAGTTAGTGACTCATGAAACAGGGAGCGGCAGAATTACAATCCAACCTCCTTATTGCCCAAATGAGGAAATAGGCCCACAGAACTCTGCCTCCTTGCGCTGGACTGTTTTCTCTTGCAGCATATTCTCCTTAATTCAGCAATATTTAAACTCTTTTGACTGTATACACTCAAAATAATTTTGAAAAACTTTAAATAGACATCCACATTTTCTCACAAGGGATTTTGAATGGTCACAAGGATTATTGTAAATGCAGGGGTTGGCAAAAGTAGGTTTACAGTTGTAACACAAATAAAAAATACAACAATTAATCAATAATACAAGAATAAACTCTTTACATACTCACAACTGTAAACCTACTTTTGCCCAGCTCAGAATATATTTTTAAAGCTGGATTATTGTAAAACTTTCAAAGTAAAGCTGTAACATCCAGTGGATGGAAAAATACTGAAGTGATTTGATACCTATAATCATCTATTAAAAAATAATACATAAACAAAAATACACAACCTGATTTTAAACACTTGCTTATTTCCCCTCTCCTTTCTCCTTACTCATATTTCTATTCCACAGAATATTGTCTGAATGGAATATTTTGACTTGAAAATCTTTTATTCAGCACCCTTTTGTACTGCAGCTTCACAGATAGGCAGAGCAGGGAATCTTTAGGGCAGTGAAACTACGCTGCATGATACTATCATGGTGGATACCTGTCATCATACATTTGTCTAAACTCATCCAATGTACAACATCAAGAGGGACTCCTAATGCAAACGATGGTGTTTGGGTGATGATATGTCAATGCAGGTTCATTGGTTGTAACACAGGTGCCGCTCTGGTAGGAGATACTGTTATTGGGGAGGCTATGGAGGTGTGGGGGCCAAGTGCTTAGGGGAAATCTCTGTATCTTCTCTCAAATTTGCTGTGAACCTAAAACTGTTCTAAAAAAAAAGAGAGTCTATTTAAAAAATACATATAAACACACACACACACACATATATTTATACTTCATATTTTTTCTTTCCTGTGGCTATAATTTTTTTCCCTCCTGGACCAAGTTATCACTCCAATTGTAATTTATACAGCGATGACCATTTATACACATAATGACTCAACAGTAAAATGTATTAGAAAGACTTCAATCATGATGCCGGGTTGGTATTTACGGTACCTTGAGTTATCCAATGGGCAATTTGGTCTCTGGGGGGATTTATTCCTCGTGGCAACACCTTTTAGTAAGATCGGGAGGGGAGGACTCGGATGAGAACCGTGACTAGTAGCGACTGCTTTGCAGATCAACTTCAGGACACAGCGTAAGAGAGCTGAGTTCCGTGGGAACTTGGTACGTCCACGCCACTCAGAGACTCTCAACACGGCCCTCCACCCGCGGGGAAGGCTCACCCCAGTCTGCAGGCGAACTCACCTCAGCTGCCCGAGGGACCACTTGCCACGCCTACTCCCGAACCAGCACTTCCCGCT
>NW_005371249.1:1300132-1319765 GCF_000412655.1 Myotis brandtii | reverse complement strand
CCGGCCCTCCGCCCCTCAGGTCAGTGTCTCCCGCCGCTGTCCCGGCAGGGCGGGGGGACGGCGGCGAGAGCCCCGTTTGCTCCCAGCTGGGAATTTTACCGGCGCCCCCACCTCACGGGTCCTGTTCCCTGGATGAGATCTCTAGCTTTCCCGACCCCCCGCTTTTCTCCTCTGTAAGTGGGGCTAATGATCGTACTTACCTACAGTAAAGTCGGGGCAGGCAGAGCGTTTGCCACCCAGGCGGCTGCAACAGATGTGAATTCCCGTGCCGCGTTCCCATGACCCTGTCTCTGCGAAAGAAACTCAAGGAAGGGTTTCCAGTTATTTCTATTCGTGCAACTCAGTGTACTGGGGCAGTTCAGTGAAAAAGGAAAGTGAACTGTGTTATCACCCCTTCCCCACAGCCCAACTCCTTCCTCTCCCTTTACTTTCCCTAAAGTAGTGGCTTTCCGGAGGCTCACGCCAAAAGGGGGATATGCACCCAGTGCTGTGTCGGTAAAAGGAGCAGCTCGCACCGGGAAACCCGGGGGAAAAGGGGACACTCCCCCAGGGGGCCATCCCAAGAGAGGGATCAGGCCTCGGCATCTGGGATGGGTAGTTGTTCTTGAGCTTCACCTTTGTTATTTCTCTTTGGTTGTGGGATGGGGGAAGGTGGAAGGAGGGGGTGTATCAGAGGTGCCTGGAGTTTTGCTCAGAGGCCAGTGATTTTTTTAAATTCATATTTTGGTTTCTGTTTACCATGTCGTGTGGAAGAAAACAGAAATGCCCTATTGCACCTTCATGGGCCCATGTCACCAGTGGATCTTTCCATTGTGTCTACTGTGGATCAAGGAGATGAGCAGATCAGTCCCTTAACACCTTTAGGCACGAATGTCTCTTTGCTGGTGCTCCCTGGAGCCTCTGCAAGGGAGCAGGACAGAATGTTAATGGAATGTATTACCAGGCACATACTAAGCTATTCTGTATTCTACTTCTCATTTGAAATATCCTCAGAATCAGTGTCTGACCAAGCTCACGAGGTAAGGTAAATGTATTACTCAGCGATGAATAGCATAGTCTTTAGGCCCTAAATAATGCCATGTTAAAAAGAAAATGTCCCCAGTTTGTTGCTGTCCTATAAAATTTAATGATAGACCTCCTCCTTATCATTCTAGGCAATTTCTTGTTTCCTCAGAGAAATCCAAGACCTCAATTATATATGCCTCCAATTGTTTTTTTAAACTTTTATTTATTTATTTTTAAAATCTTTATTGTTGAAAGTATTACATAGGTCCTCCTTTTTCCCCATTAACCTCTTCCACCCTGCTCCCTCCCCCTCCCCTGGCTCTTACCACCCCTTTATCTGTGTCCATGGGTTATGCATATGCATACAAGTTCATCGGTTGATCTCTTCCCACCCACCCTCCCCTCCCAATTCTATTTAGCCACACTCAGAATGACATTTAGGTATTTGATTGGGGTCTAGTTTCCTTCTTCATTATCTACATTTGAGGGGCTGCCTTTTGTTTTGACTGGTTATATATCTCCTTTAGCAGCTATAAAGTTGTATTACTCCAATCACAAGTCTTTACTGTGTTCAGTATTTCCAAACACTAGAGGATCCCAGCTCCACACCTACATTTAAAAACCAGGTAAAATCTATCATTATAGCTGTTTGCAGTGTAAATACATTTTCTTATTCAGTAGCAAAAATGATGTTCCCTGGATTTGATAGATATAATGCAGGCCCACATAAGTAGTATGCAAAGACAGTTTAATTTGAGGGAAGGGAAGGGTATATAAAGAAAATGTAAGAAAGTAAAAAAGAAGGTGCATGGTTCAATCTTAGATTGGTGAAATTTGATGTTTGCTAGTTCGTTAAAGCCCATGATCTGGAAGTTCAAAAGTCATTTGGGAGAAATCTGTCAAGAAGTTAATTATGAAACTGTTATATCCCTTGCCAGGGGAAGTGAATTCCTACACCTTACCAATTGCTTTCTCTCTCTGTGTGGCAAGTTGAAACAGCCCAGTCCTTGTGTGGAATTTAGACGGGCAGTCGTGGCAATTAGGATGCTTGGATTTCCTAAGGCCTACTTCATTCCCTTTGTGTTTCCTCTTTAGCCCTTGTGTTCTGAATACCGCAATACTGCATTAGTTGGGGATTGGCTCTCCAGTGAACCTGATAGTCCACTTTTACAGCAGACAACTTTCCAAACAGATTTATAGCCTGACATCCCTCCATTTCCAATCTCCTATTCTTTCTCTTCTCTGTCATCAGGATTCCAAATATTTCTTAGCATTGTGTTGACCTCAATACCTTTACTGCTGTTACTGACTGTTTTGAAATTTCTTAGTCTTATGATTTCTGTTTTTTGTTTTTGTTTTTGTTTTTTTGTGGGGGGGGGGGCGGTTGGGGGGTGGTTCCCACATTTGCAGAACTGACAAATGCCCTTTCCAAGATTTCTGAATTAGTACTGCTGTTAAGGATATTTCTAATCTTGTCCCTTAGGTGCCCAGTGAGAATCGATTTTGTCCTCTGTGGTATCTCCTTGCCTGGAGTAACATTTGCCACTCCAGTGGAAGCAGAAATGTTTCATTTTATGTCACCAGCTTTCCATCAGCTTGAGGACCTGACTGTGCTTCTGCTGTTTTCCTGCCCCATTCATGCAGGTTAAGCTAGATTAAAAGGTCAGCCTGCTTATTAAGTTGGTCCAATGCCACCCTTTCCTAGGAAATGGCTAATATTGTTTATTGGATCATAATGTCTTTTGCCCCTGATCTTTATCTTTCTTGGTATTTCAGCTTTGATGTTGAGTCCAAAACCAGTTGTTTTTTAAAGCTGATTGTTTTTCTTGAGTTTGATACTTTTTCTTTCCACAGCTTCTGCCCTAGTGCTCTATTCACTGACTACATTTTGAAGACTTTTTACTGCTGATAATAATTTACCTTTTATCTCTGAGTAAAATGATTCATGGAATCAGAGTGCTTTAGGCATTTTAAAAGGATATTTTATTTTATTTCTTTAAATTTTATTGAACTTATTGGGGTGACATTGGTTAATAAAATTATATAGTTTTCAAGTGTACAATTCTATAATACATCATCTGTATATTGTATGTGTTTACCACCCAAAATCAAGTCTCCTTCCATCACTATTTATCCCCTTTACCCTCTTCTATCTCCCCCTCCCCCCCAAAGGATATTTAAAAAATATCTTTTGTGGTTCTTGATATATAGCCTGACATTCCTCCATTTCCAATCCCCTACTCTTTCTCTTTGCTGTCATCAGGATCCTAAACATTTCTTAGCATTGTGTTGACCTCAGTACCTTTACTGCTGTTATTGACTGTTTTGAAATTTCTTAGTCGTATTTCTTTTTTTGGGGGGGAGGGTGTGTGGTTCTATTTCATTTCCACATTTGCAGCACTGACAAATGCCCTTTCCAGGATTTCTGAATTAGTACTGCTGTTAAGGACATTTCTAATCCTGTCCCTTAGGTGCCCAGTGAGAATCGATGTGTCCTCTGTGATGTTTCCAGGCGGAACTTTGCTTTTGATAATTTCATTTCATTTTTTTCTCCACCTCAACTTAAGAAGATAACCCATCCTCACTGTAGTAAGGACCTTGCCAATTACTCCATCTTTTTTTTTTTTTTCCTTTATAAACCCACTGTACTGCTGAGGTTGAACTCACACTCTAGGTCTTCCAAAGTCAGGACTTTGTAGGTTAGTAACATGCTGATCACTCAGCTCTAGATAAGACAGGATGAAGAACAGAGAACTTGGAGGTAGTGAGCATGGTCATGCTGGCCACCCAGCCACCCCAGAGCCCTCAGCGGGCTTGCGGGAACTCTGCCTTTGGTGAAGGGAGACTCCCTGGCTCTAGAAATGAGCACTAGCACCAGGTTTCAGCTACCGAGAGGCAGTGATCAAGATGTATGAGCTCTGCTCTTTCCAGGTGGAACTTCGCTTCCCAAGTCCCAGTTGGCTGTGCCCAGCCTTTCAGATTGTTAGCGAGAATGGGGTCCTGGCACCTGAACCCTGTGCTGCCAGCGCTAATCCACCGCTGGGTCACTGAGGGAGATTTGTACACAGGAGACAGGCCAGGCGGAGGAGGATCTCATCACTAGCTGGGTGTTTGCCTCAAACCCCTTTGTGAACTCTAGAGCCCTAGTGTGCTGTGCTGGGCTATATGGAAGAGTCTTTGTGCCTGACTCAGTGACCTCCATTTCCCTGGGCCCCTCTGATTCCTGTTTGTCTACCTAAGGGGTGTGGGGGCATCTCTTCCCAAGGTTGAAATCTTGTTTTGTCCTTCTGCATTAGCCTCTAGGAACAAGAGTCCCATTGAGAAATCATTTCTGTGCAGGTTCACCTTTCACCCCGTGTCTTCTTATAAAGAGAGCCCCACTTTGTAGCACCTACTCAAGTCCTAGAACTTGACCTATGTATGGGCACTTTTAGAAAATTTATTTAGAAATATACTTCCCAGAAACTTTCTTTTCATAGTTTTACTTCTTTCTTCCTTCTTGGCTTCCATGAAACCGTATTCTTATTCTTAGTTTTCTAACTGTTCTTTCTCTGCCTATTCCTCTTACCACTCCTAGCTGGTATGGGTAAGGCCTTAGCTGTCTACATTGTAAAGATTTATCTTTTTAAAGTCTTTACACTAATTGATTTTGTGCATGTGTGAAATGGAGACAATCCAGTGTTTTTTGTTGTTTTTCCCATATGGCTAACCCAGCTCTAAATCTACATTTCCATTTGCTGTTACCTCTAAAAGCAGTTTTAGTTCAGTACATGTCAACTTTTTTTTCCTCTGGGATCTTTGCAGCTAAATTTCTTCTTTCTGGAATACTCTTCCTCTTATTCTTTTTGTGCCAACAGCTGTTAAGGTCACCAACCCAAGACCACTAAGAACACATCTGTAGTAAAAAACATTAGGTGTTTTTAGTTTGCTGCTGCAGGAGACACCATTCTCCCTAGGACCTTGGGGTGTCTCAGTGAGAGTGAGTTGAAAGGGGCTTATAGGATTTGGGCTTATGCTGCGTGATTTTAAGAAGGGATTAGGAAAGCTATCAAAGAACTGGGGCATTTCAGCATTTGGGTATTTTAGAATACAGTGGGGCTGAGGATGTCATTGGTGAGAAAGCAGCAGTAAGTCAAATAAAGGATCACTGTCATTTTCACAGTTTTGTATAGAAACATTGTTTACGCGGTCACGTCCAGGTCCTGTTGGAAACATTGTTCAAGTTTTGGTAGGAATATCCAGTCTGATTACCAGCCGGGCTGATGTTCTTTTTCTCACTTCTCATCCTTCGAATTGGATCTCGGCTTAAATATTACCTTCTCAGTGACTCATTCTAACCACTGTTGCTTATTTCTTTCCCAGCATTTATTAAAAATTATAATAATTTAATTTTATTGTCTGTGTATTTGCCTTTTGTCTTCTCTTCTAGAATGCAAGATCCATGAGGGCAGGAACCACATTTTGTTTCTTCTCCCTTATAGCTTTAGTGCCAAGTGTGGGTCTGGCACATCATAGGTGCTCAGTAAACACATGTGTGAATAAATGAATGAATAAAAGAAAATTCAGATGAATAGTCTGAATAGTTTTGCAAAATACACTGCTAATCTGTAGTTAAACTCAACTAAGAGCATATCCTCTGCAAGTAAGACAAAGCTAGTATCAGGGTGAGGCCTACTCGATCCTATGGTGTTTTGTAATTCTACTTAATTTTAAAACTCAGGAAGACAGAATAAAATAACTACCTAAGACTTTTACAACAAATTTTTATATATTGTTTGATATATACTTAAGAGTATATGATATGTACTTCAGAGTACATGTAAATATGTGAAGCATACTAATAAAATATGTACTATACACTGAGTGGCCAGATTATTATGACCGGCCAGATTATTATGACCACCCCATCAGTACTTCATTGACACTTCCAAAAATACTGAATATTGAAAACTTCCTAAGAAAATACTCTCAAGGTTTTATTATTATTATTTGCATAACTAATTCACTTCATTGAACTGATGGGGTGGTCATAATAATCTGGCCGGTCATTAAATCTGGCGACTCAGTGTATGTATCTTAAAATTGCATATTATTGAATCTTAATTTGCATTTCCCTGATGACTAATGAAGTTGAGCATTTTTTCCCATCTTTTTATTGGTTATTTGTGTTTCTTTGTGAAATGCTTTTGTATTTCATTTGCTTATTTTTTCTTTGGTTGTCTTTTTCTGTATTGTAGGCTTGGAGTCTATGTATTCTGTATAAAAATCCATTGTTATAAGTGTTGCAAATATTTTCTCACATTTATGATTTTTTGAAATGATGCCTTTGGATGTGCAGAAGTTTTTAATTTTAACATTGTTTAATGGAATTTTTATAATTAGCACTTTAAAAGATCCCCTTCTGTCTGGAAATCATGACAGTATTCTATTAAAAGTTTTAAAGGTTTACTTTTCATATTTAAGTCTTTACTTGATCTGAAATTGATTTTTATGTATGGTGGGAGATAGGAATCCAGTGTTTTTTTCGTGTGGCTAATCAGTTTTTCCAGTATCATCTATGTGCCCAAGACTTACTTATATTTGCAGTTACAAGAGTGGAGGACATAATCTCATACTAGTTCCTTTTTTGATCTTGTACTATTTCTATTTTACAGGTTCTTTTTGTAATTTTGAGTAAACTTCCAGCAGGACTATGAAAGATTATGATGAGCTTCTCAAATACTATGAAATATATGAAACTATTGGGACAGGTAATTGTTATTTTTTCTTGGGGAGAGGTGATAGATCAACTATTTGAGAGCCTAGTGTGTTTGGGCAGTCATGAGCTTTCTAGTCTAAATTACGTCGTTTTAAAATTCTTCAACCTACTTTAGTTAGAAAAAGTGGAGCAAAGGAGAGGAAAATAGTAGGAGAGGCCTTGTAAGTCATTTTATTTAGAATAAAAGTCATTTGGAGAGTGATCTGATCTTTGTTTCTAAGGGTCACCCTCTCTGCTTGGTTGTAAAGAGATTGGGTAAAAAAGGGCCAGGGCAGAAGCAGAGAGATGTTAGGAGGTTATTGCAGTAATTCAGGTGAGCAGTGCTAGACATGATGGTGACTTGGTCGAGGCTGATAGTAGTGAATGAAGGTCGTGAAAGGGGTGGAATTCTGTATACAGACATACACATACGTGTGTGTGTGTTTGTGTGTGTGTGTGTGTATTTTGATTTATTGAGGTATTACACAGTCAAAAATGCAAAGTGCACCAATCTTGATGGACTTTTACATACATATATATGCCTATGTTTCCTGATCAGATCAAGACATAGAGAGCATTTCCAGTCAGTCCCTTTCTTTTTACCTCAAGGTAACTACCATTGGTATAGTTTGAAGATATAGGCAATGGGATTTGTTGATGGGTTGGATATGGGGTAGGGGACAAAAGAGAAGGACTAAGGATGGCCCACCCTTTGGTTTTTGGCCCGAGCACCTGGGAAATGGAGTTGCTGTTTACTGAGATGGGGAAGGTCATGGAGGGACTATTAGAAGCTTCTTCTTAGAAATGTGAAGTTGGCACTTTCTTTTAGATACTTAAGTGTAGAAATTTTCCCACTTTTGATACAGTTTTAAAACATAATTGTTCATATTCCCATTTTTAAAACTGAATGGAAGTTTCATATTACTTGACTTTTGTCTCAGCAACTTTACATTGTGTTCTAGCAATATTAATTATAAAGCAAATTTTATTGCAGTGTTAATTATAAAGCATATTTCTAAAGGATGAATTCTGTTTGTTCATTAAAAAATTAAAAATATACTGTCATGGTAAAAAAAAAAATCTTCAGCTATTCATTGGATTGAGGAGAGGGTAGGGTCATGGCTAACACCTTGGAAGCAATAGGAAGAAAGAGCCATAAACTTATAGGAAAGTAGGGATTGATAGAGCCTTTTGAAAGCATATGGAACAGTGTTTGTGCCTGAGTCCTCAGTTTGCTCTGCTATTGATATTTGGGTTAGTCTTGCTTATCTCTTCATAATTTTCCTACACTTAGGTGGCTTTGCAAAGGTCAAACTTGCCTGCCATATCCTTACTGGAGAAATGGTAGCTATAAAAATCATGGATAAAAATGCACTGGGGGTAAGTTTAAAATTATTTTAAAAATATTTATACATCAGTTTTGTGAATGTTCTAGAATAATATTATTAGAATAATATTTCTCTAGCATTGTAAATTGCCAGTTCTGTGTAACTGGCAGGTTTTAAAAAGCAATCTGAGGGAAGGGGTTACTTTGTCCTTAATTGTAATGCAAGGCAATGGCATATGTATGAAACCCGAAGGATCCATTTCTCTGCAGTTGTTTCATGGTCTTGAAGATGTTTCTTGGTATTCAAATACTCTAACTCAGTGTTACCTATTTTATGGTATAGGTAGATCTTACGTCCTAGAATTTTATCCAAAATAACCTTAGTAGTTCTCTAATGAAATCCTCCTTTTCTTGATCAGCCTTTTTTTTCCAGGATTGAGATGCTCATTACCTCCTAATGCAGCTCATTCAATTTGTGATCTTGGTTATAATGTACATAAAGTTTTTTGTTTTTATACTGAGGGAAAATCTGTCTCTTTTGATGATCTTTATGGGTCTATTATACCCTATCCCAGTGATGGCAAACCTATGACACGCGAACTCATTTTTTTTGGTTGATTTTTCTTTGTTAAATGGCATTTAAATATATAAAATAAATATGAAAAATATAAGTCTTTGTTTTACTATGGTTGCAAATATCAAAAAATTTCTATATGTGACACGGCACCAGAGTTAAGTTAGGGTTTTTCAAAAGGTTCGCCATCACTGCCCTATCCAGTATTTGTACTCACCCTGAATGGTCTTTTTTTTCTAATTCAATGTATCATCCTTCATATGGTTTAGTTTCAACTGATAATTCAGTCTCTTCTTCAATATTTTTATTTATTGAGCTCAATAATATATTCACTAAGCAAATAAAAGGCATTAAAAACATTTTTTCTTGAGCCCTCATGAATGAAATCAGTGATTATAAATCTGATTAAATTAATTTCCTTAAGCAATGTAAACTTCAGTTGCAACTTTAGTATGACTTATTCACATGAACACTACAAATACTTAAATAGCAAACACAATGTGTATTGTTATTACAAAGTGTATTACCAAACTGATACTCAAAGTTTATTCTAAAGCATCAGTGTGATAACATTAATTCATTAATTTATTTTTTCTAATTTTGTTTTTATATTTTCTGTTGTTATGCTTATTTTAATTACTTCCTAGCACTTTAATAATATTTTGATTACTTTCAGGGTTTTAGTTATCCGACTCCCACTCTCCCCAAAAGAGAAAAAAAAAGATTATCATATTAAAATAGTCAAAGTTACAATTGATTCTTTGTCAAGACCTGACATCTGGTTGCATGGTCCTAGATAATTGGATCTTAAGCCACAGATCATTAGATTGAGTCCCTTTTTATAATAAAGTTTTACATGTTACTTCATGGATATCTATATTTTTGTCTTTAATATGGACTTTGAAATTCTTTCAGCTTGGCTTATCCTCCTTCCCAGCCAGCTTTTTATTTTGAAACATTTCAAGCCCCTAGAAAAATTGGAAAACTGAGACAGTGAATATCTTCATACCTTTCACCTACATTCTTATGGAACATTACTAAGAATAAAAGTGGTAGCTCAGGCATGCACACTAAGTAGAGTTTCTGTCATTTTCTTTGTTTGGAATGCAAACCTTCTAAGGGAATTGAGATTTAAAAATTTTCAGGACTTTGGCTATCAATCCACATTAAGTTTGTCTTTCATAAAACCCTCAAGGCCTTTTTTATGCACATACAAATAAGTTTTGTTATATTTTTCTGTATTGTGGAACACTTTGTTTTGAGGCTGTTGATTGCTTTTGCTACTTAGTATTAATCTTTTTATATTGATTCTTGAAACACTTCCCAAATTGGTTTATTGCACATTTAATACAATGTTTTGCCACAGAGTGATTTGCCCCGGGTCAAAACAGAGATTGATGCCTTGAAGAACCTGAGACATCAGCATATATGTCAACTCTACCATGTGTTGGAGACAACCAACAAAATATTCATGGTTCTTGAGGTTTGTAGTATGTTACAGAGACCTAACTGTGTTTGTTCACTGTTTTAATCTGTTTGAGCTGCTATAACAAATATCACAGACTGGGAAGCTTAAGAACAACAGACATTTATTTCTCACCATCTGGCGGCTAGGAATTCCAAGATCAAGGCACCAGTATGGTTGGGTGAAGGCTCTCTTCCAGGTTCTGAGCGGGCACCTTCTCACTATGTCCTTACATGGTAGAAGGGCCAAGGGATCTCCCTGGAGCGTCTTTTTTTTTTTTTTTTAATTGAATTTATTGGAGTGACACAGGTTAATAAAATCATATAGGTTTCAGGTGTACAGTTCTATAATACATCATTTGTATTTTGCATTGTGTGTTCACCACCGCAAGTCAAGTCTCCTTCCATCACTGTTTATTCCTCCTTTACCCTCTCCTATCTCCCCCCCAACTCTAGAGCCTCTTCTAAGAGCACTGATTTCATTCATAAGGGCTTCACCCTAATGTGCTAATCACCTCCCAAAGGCCACCTCCTAATACATCTTTGTGGGTTTAGGATTTCAACATATGAATTTTGGGTGGGAACAAACATTCATACCATTTCCATTCACTTGATCAATTGTTAAAAGTACGTTTCACCTGAAATATTAGAATAAATGTTAAGGCTTTACCTGTTTGAGTTCTGTCTATAACAATTTAGATCAAATAGACGTCTATTATAAATTGGAGATTCATTGTAAATGTACCCTTTCTAATACACTCCTAATGGGGAGGTGCGGTTTAATTGACAGAATATGTTAGAATTTGTCCCTAGGCAGTGGTTGGCAAACTCATTAGTCAATAGAGCCAAATATCATCAGTACATTTTCTAATACACTCCTAATGGGGAGGTGCGGTTTAATTGACAGAATATGTTAGAATTTGTCCCTAGGCAGTGGTCGACAAACTCATTAGTCAATAGAACCAAATATCATCAGTACATCGATTGAAATTTCTTTTGAGAGCTAAATTTTTTAAATTTAAACTATATAGGTAGGTACATTTTTATTAGCTTAATTAGGGTACTCCTAAGGCTTAGGAAGAGCCACACTGAAGAGGCGAAAGAGCCGCATGTGGCTCGCGAGCCGCAGTTTGCCGACCACTGCCCTAGGGGGAAGGATTCATTTTAGTTTATATGGTGTGTATGGTAACAAATTACCACCAACTTGGTGGTTTAAAACAACAGAAATTTATTGTCTCACAGTTCTGGAGGCTAGAAATCTGAAATCAAAGTGTGGGCAAGGTTCATTCTGGAGAATCTGTTCTTTGCCTCTTTCCTAATTTCTCATGGTTGCTGGTAATCCTGGGCATTCCTTGGCTTACAGATGCATCACTCCATTCTCTGCCTCTGTCTTCAAAGGGTCCACCCTAATCCAATATGATGTTATTTGATTTGATCACATCTACAAAGAACTTATTTACAAATAAGGTCACGTTTACTGGTACCGGGTGTTAGGACTTCCAACATATCTTTTTGGAGAACTCAATTCAACCCACAAGCCTTCAGCATATGTATTATGCAAACCAAACTCGTTTAAGTTTTCCCCTGCTCTTTTTGTCTTGAAGCTTACTTAAAGTCTTTAGAACTTGCATCATTCATCTCTTGTTTCATTTTCCTTAGTCTCAGCCAAATTGTAACTGCACATCATTTTCACAGATTAGCTCTGTTTTAAAAGCACATTTTAAAATTCATAATGCTGAAAGTTTTGGACCTAGAACCATTTTCTTTTTATTACACCGTAGATCCACCCACATGGTCAATAGTGGTGATTTTAAAGTCTTTTTAAAATGCTGATTCCTTTGTCCAAATTAAATACTTAAACACACACACACACACAAAACCACCACTAACAAAAAACCCTTCCATGAACCTAGGGCAAAATTGAAAAGGTATAAGAGAGTTTATATTAAAAAGTAAAATTCTCTCTCTTCTGTATTCCTGTCATCCAGTTTCTTTCCCCCTGAGTAAATAACTTACGTTTCTTGTATTTCCTATAGATTTTCCATGTACTTACAAATGCCTATTTATATTTTATACATATGTATGTGTGTATAGCTTATTGGTTTCTGCCACACAAATGGTCACATATTATTCTGTACCTTGTATTTTTCCCCTCACTTAACATTTTAGCTTGGAAACCGTCTATGTGCATTTATAGAGATTTTTTAAAAAATATATATTTTATTGATTTTTTACAGAGAGGAAGGGAGAGAGATAGAGAGTTAGAAACATCGATGAGAGAGAAACATCGATCAGCTGCCTCCTGCACATCTCCCACTGGGGATGTGCCCGCAACCCAGGTACATGCCCTTGACCGGAATCGAACCTGGGACCCTTCAGTCCGCAGGCCGATCGAGCCAAACCGGTTTCGGCCATTTATAGAGATTTTTGATGTTTTTGTTTTGCTTTACTTTGTATTTCTTTATTTGAAAATGTAAAGTAGGCTTTTTAATGTAAATCTTATTGGATAGCAGTGAAAAAGATTGATTATTGTGGTATAATTTATATATGATAAAATGCACATATTAGGTGTACAGTTTGAAAAAGGTACACACCCATGTACTTCCCACCCCAGTCAAGGTATAAAGCATTTTCGTTACATAGGAAAAGTTTGATGTTAATCCCTGTAACCTCATCCACCCACTGCTCTTCTCAACAACCACTGATTTGATTTTTGTCACCACATATTAGTTTTATCTATTCTAGAACTTTATACAAATAGCATCATATGGACTGTACTCTTGTGTTTAGCTTCTTTTGTTCAGCAGAATGCTTTTTGCAAGTCACAGTATCAATATATACTCTTGTACCTTGCTTTTTCACTTAATACGGGAGATTGTTTCATTTCAGTTCATGAAGAGCTTTTTTTAAATTATGTTTTTGAGAGAGGAAGGGAGAGGGAGAGAGAAAGAAACATCAATGAGAGAATATCCATTGCTGCCTCCTGCACGCCCCCTACTGAGTATTGAGCCCACAACTGAACCCATAACCTGGGCATATGCCCTGATTGGGACTCGAACCAGCGACCTGTTGGTGCATGGGACAACTAACTGAGCTACACTCGCCAGGGCAAGAATTTTTTTTTATGGCTGCATGGAATTCCATTTTATACCTGTGTCATAATTTACATAGTGTGAACATATTTGAATTGTTTCCAGCCTTTTGTTGTTACAAACAGTGCTACTGTAGTGAATGACCTTGAACATGTGTTGTTTTTGTTGTGAGAGTATATCTGTAGGAACAATTTCTAAACATGGAACTATGAGGTCAGAGGCTATATACTATGATAGTATAATTTTAATTGCTAATGTAAAATGAAGCCTTAAATGGAAACCCCAGTTTACAGAAACATGGAGCTGCTCTGGAGAAGAAGGGATGGAAAGCCTCAAGCTTTGTGCTCTGGTGTCCATTCTCCACAACCTCTGAGGAGCCTCTGTAGAGCTGGGCTCCTCGTACAGACTTAAAACCACTGGTCTTCGAGATGGAGAAGCAGTAATTGCTGCTGGGTTTTTTGGTTTCAGATAACTACACTAAATGTACGTGCCTTAAGATGAGAAGGGGTTTTAGTACTTTGCCATAAAAATGTAAAACCCCGAATGAACTTAAAAATTAGTGGTAGTTGGTTCTACTTCTACTTACTGGTAATAAAAGCTTGAAATCAAGAGCTATTGTTCTTTTCTGGAATAATTGTTGATTTGTTTGATCCTGAGAGTGTATTTTTTAATATGCTTCACTCAGTTCCCTTGCCTATTAGTTTAATTACTATCTCTAAGTGAAGTATGTTTTTAAAAAGATTTTTTAAAATTGATTTCAGAGAGGAAGGGATAGGGAGAGAGATAGAAACATCAATGATGAGAGGGAATCATTGATTGGCTGCCTCCTGCACTCCCCCTACTGGGGTTCGAACTGCAACCCAGGCATGGTCCCTTGACCGGAATCGAACCCGGGACCCTTCAGTCCACAGGCCAACGCTCTATCCACTGAGCCAAACCGGTTAGGGCTGAAGTATGTTTTTTATTTTCAATTCCTCTGACGTGAGTTTTGTAAGTAGTAACAATATCTGTGTGGTTCTGTTGCTGTTAAGTATTGCCCTGGAGGAGAGCTGTTTGACTACATCATTTCCCAGGATCGCCTGTCAGAGGAGGAGACCCGTGTCGTCTTCCGTCAGATCGTTTCTGCAGTTGCTTACATGCACAGCCAGGGCTATGCTCACAGGGACCTCAAACCGGTAAGTGACTGTCACAGTTAGATGGTCACCTGAGAGTTCAACATTATTTACTTGTTATGACTAGGTTCTTCCTGTTTAGAATCTATCTTTGCTCCCCCCAACCCCATCTATAATATATCACTTCTCCCCCTCCTTTTGACTTCTGGTAGGGTTTTTTCAATGGACTTATTATTGACATTCTATTTATCTGCCAATTGGGTGTGACATTATAAATGTCTTTGTAATCAGCCATGGAATATAAACTTCAGAATTTTATCTCTAGGAAAAAAGAGTTTTAAGTACTTTCTTTGAGTATATTGTCATTTAATATTTTCCATCCAGTTCTCTTCCTAACCCCATCTTCCTTTAATTTTCATTCCATTACGCCTCAGACAGGAACAGTTCAGTGTGTGGGCAGACTACTTTTCAAGGACAGAATAAAAATGTGAATACTCTTAAGACTGCAGGCTCTGACTATTGTGAATGGTGGTGAACATGGATATTAATGTTGCTTGGTACTAGGGTCAGGGACCTAGAAACGGCCCAACAAAATATGGCAGTGTTACTATCCTTTTCCTCTTATTTATACTCAGCCCTAAGATTGGAGCTCACTCTTTTGTTTAAATTTGCCTTCAGCATACATTGTTTGCTTGTAGTTGAACCTCAGAGCACTAAGGAGAAAATGGTTTATGCTAATGTGTCTTGAGGGGAAGTGGGATATAGTTACCAACATTCTCCTCTCTCCCTTTCTATACTTCTTGTCATTTCATTCTTTTTTTAAATGATTTTCACTCTATTATACTCAGGTTTTTAAATATAAAAACCTTAAATTGTTTTTAGAAATGGCTAGAGGTGGGATGTGTTATAAGGAAGTCATTATAGTTATGAAAAGATCTTTGTTTTTCCAGGAAAATTTGTTGTTTGATGAATATCATAAAATAAAGCTGATTGACTTTGGTCTCTGTGCGAAACCCAAGGTAAGTGCAGAAATAAAAATTCATCTATTTCCTTTGTAAATGCACACTAAGGTGTGTTATCTTGCACTGACTTCCACTAAGTATTTATTGAGCCTGGTTGCATCCATTGAGAAGGATGTTAAATTTCATCCTTTTATGAGTTCTCTAAATGACTCTGACATATAACCAAGATAGAGAACCACCAGGTCCAGGGTTGGTCGTGCTAAAGACCCCATGGGTATGCTGAGAGAATTGCAGTGTTATGAGGCCATCACAGCATGAATGCTGAATTGATCATGTGTTTGCAGTTTGAGTATGTTGCCACTAGATGATGCCTTTGTTTACAGGAATTTGGGGGATTTATTGAAAATCTATTCTTTGTTATCCAAAATGGTTATATAACTAACAGTTAGTTACATTTTGAGAGATGGTCCCCTTTCCTTATAAAAGAAGGAAAAAGTCCATATGGGCTTTTAAATTTATACTGTTATGTGTTTTCTTAATTTGCACTCCACAGTTGAGACTGGCATTTTCTAGCGTGCCTTCTCTTTGAGGTGACTTTGAACTTTCCACTTCTGCTGTCTGCAGCAGAGCTCCTGTGTGGCTGCCTGTTGGAGGCTGCCTCCTGAGTTCTCTAATGATGGCACTCACAGTCTCTACAATGAGCTGTCTGCACTCATTAAGAATGCTGGAATTGCAGACCTATCTGAGCCCTTTGTAGCCCACGGTTATTTCCTGCCCCAATCAGAATTAGCTCGGTGCACAGGGAATCAGATTTTGCCCCTCCAGCTGAATGTCTGATTCTTTCTGATTTTTCTCTCCTTCCCTCGGTACTTCAGAAATTGTCAGTGGAGCCTTGTGTCTTGACACCAAATGATAGAAGGCTTTTTTTTGATTGACAGGTATATAAAGATAAAACATACTTTGAGCAGATAAACTGGTTTAAGCCATGTTCTCCACAGGAGGCAGTGGAGAATGTTTGTGACAGACTCCATTAGCCTTTGCCTGTGGCTGCCACAGATTTGACACACACAGACACCATCTGAAAAAGCAGTGGTGGGCAGAGAAAGAATTGTCTCAGCTTTCTGCTGAAGAGCTCATTTCTGGGCATGTTGTTACAGTTGTAAATGCAGCCTCACCGTTTCACAAATCCTTTGCCAGTTGTAGAACTGTACGGCAAGTGTGGGGCAGTGGTGGCATTTTCACTGTGCCTTGATATTTCTGTGGGAGAGCCGAGGAGGCTGAGCAGATTCCTCATTTTGCTGGATCTGGAAGCTCAGGTCGTGATTGGTGTTACAACTGAGACTAGAAACCAGACGCCCAAAGCAATGTTCTGTGTAACATATTGCTCTCTTCCCTCTAAGGAAGAAGAAAGCTCTTCTGTATTTACAGGAAAGGTTTGATATTGGAGATAGTATCCAGTAAAGAAATAATCTTTCTTCCTTGAGTACTTAGGGGTGGGAAGACATGGATGCTTGGAAGTATGCTAAGCTGATTATTATGCAAATGGATGTCTAGGGAAGTATGAACTGACTTGGCTGCACTCAGGGGAAAAGGATTTTGTTCGTGCCAGGCTGTGATGGTATTGGAAATCCAGAGAAGGTGAAACCACACATGCATGCATGCATATAGGCAGAGAATATTGGGTTGGCCCCAGAAGTTTTTTATTATTTGGGGTAATTCTTCATCTAGCTTCTCTTTGCTTGTGCTGAAAGAATGATTATCAAGGTTTTAATTCTCTGGAGAGCTATAATTAATAAGTGTTTCATTTTTATCTTATCGGCAGGGTAACAAGGACTACCATCTACAGACATGCTGTGGGAGTCTTGCTTATGCAGCACCCGAATTAATACAAGGCAAATCGTATTTGGGGTCAGAGGTAATTATTCATTGGTTAATTCAATATACACTTTTGGTGACCTATAGTGAGTCAGGCACTGTGCATTGGGGATATAGTGATGAGGTAATCCTTGTGTTCAGAGAATGAGTATATAAAGTAATAAATGAAATGAACAAGTTGCAATAAATATAATACATAGTACACTTACAAAGCAAGGAGCTACGGTGTTTCTGGAGTCCTTCTTGTGGTTGCTTTTGTGTTAAACAGTTCCATAGTTTAGACTGGTTAGTCCAGCCAGGTAGAGAGCACAAGGCCAGGGTGCAGGGTCAGTTTTCAGAGATGCTGGTTAGCACAGAGAAAATCTATACTTTGTCCATAGCTAACAATTCAAGGCCAGCAATGTAGGAGGCCCAGCTCAGAAGGCCTGGTCATTGCTTGCTTTACCACTAGCTGCCTCAAGCTAGTTAGCCCCTTCCATTCTCTGGAATACTAATTTTGCTGATATTAATATTGTAAGAAATGTTTAGTCATCAAAAACTCAGGAAATGCTTGCTGGGATAAACAATTTTCTTTAGTTCAGGACATCTACAAATCTTTATATGTTCTTGTACGGTCCGATCCTTTGGGAGGGGGCAATCACAGATAGCAGCTAGTTTCAATTTTACTTGCCTACAGAATCCACTTTTTATGTGGAGTATCTTTTGGAACTAGTGTTAAAACTTTGAAATATGCCAGTTTACTTTATTTGTAACACTAAGATGGGAGCTTGTTTTTGGTGACTTTTTATTTGGATATAATCTCAAACTTAAAGAATAGTTGCAAGTATGAAATGAGAAACTTCTGTATATATTTGGTCAAATTTACAATTATTTACATCTTTTCCTATTTGCCTTATCATCTGTCTTTCTCTCTCTCTCTCTCTCTCTCGCTCTCTCTCTCTCTCCCTCTCTCTATATATATACATATATACGCACACTGTTTTTTGAACCAATTGAGAGTGAGTTGGACATACCCCTTTATCATTAAATGCTATGTATATGTTTTCTAAAAGCAAGGGTCTTCTCTTTTTATAACTGTACTTTAGTTGTCAAAATCAGGAAATTTAACATTGATACAATTTATTTAGTTCACAATTCATATTCAAATGGTGTCAATTGCACCAATAATGTCCTTTACAGCTATATTTTCCCTTCAGTCCAGGATTCAGTTCAGACTCATGCATTGCATTTATTTTTTTATTTTTAAATGTTTTTTTAAAAAATTGATTTCAGAGAGAGGAAGAGAGGGATAGAAACATCAATGATGAGAGAGAATCATTGATCAGCTGCCTTCTGCACACCCCACACTGGGGATCGAATCTGCAACCCAGGCATATGCTTCTACCGGGAATCGAACCGTGACCTCCTGGTTCATAGGTCGGCGCTCAACCACTGAGCCACACCAGCCGGGCCCATGCATTATATTTAGTTGTCTTGTTTCTTTGGTCTTCTTTAATCTGGAAGAGTTCCTTAGACTTTCTTTATCTTCCGTGACCTGGACATTTTTGAGGAAGTCAGTTATTTTGTAGACTATTCCTCAGTTGAATTTATCTTGATGCCCGACCAGAACTTTGGCTGGAGATCCTGGCTAGAGGTCCTGACTAGGCTGCTGATCAACTGAAGGCTGTCTCCGTGTCATTCCTTCTTCGCCGACTCCGTACACACCTTTGGGGACCCCTGGACCTGCTGGGGCTGGACCCCAACAGACCTGGACATTTTTGAGGAAGTCAGTTATTTTGTAGACTATTCCTCAGTTTGAATTTATCTGATGCTTCCTTATGATTAATTCAGGTTAAGCATTTTTGGCAGAAATACTACAGAAGTGTTATCACCTTCTCAGAGCATTGTAGGAAAGGGAAAAAACTTTTACTGAGCATGTATCATAATTCTGGAATCATGCTAGATCTCCTCCCCCCAGTTGTGGTAAAAAATACACATAACATAAAATCTTAACCATTTTTTTATTAATCTTTTATATTATCTTGACATTCTTATAGATGTCCCTCTTTTTTCCCCCCATAGCTCCCCTCCACCCGGTTCCCACCCCACCCCAGGCCCCTGCCACCCTATTGTCTGTGTCCATAGGTAATACATACATGCATATAAGATCTTTGTCTAACCTCTTCCTGAACCCCACCCCCCACACCCCCTTCCTTCTGAGAACCATCAGTCTGTTCCATTTCCATGCCCCTTACATTCACCAGTTTATTCTGTTCATCAGATTTTTTTGTTCATTTGATTTTTAGATTCACTTGTTGATAGATATGTTTTTGTTGTCACTTTGTTGTTCATATTTTTTATCTTTATCTTTTTCTTCTTCTTCCTCTTCTTAAAGAATACCCTTCAGCATTTCATATAATATTGGTTTGGTGATGAACTCCTTTAGCTTTTTCTTGTCTGTGAAGCTCTTTATCTGACCTTCAATTCTGAATGATAGCTTTGCTGA
>NW_005371249.1:1289010-1299180 GCF_000412655.1 Myotis brandtii | reverse complement strand
CAGGAGACACCCTTATGGGGCGGGTCTTGCTTCAGTGGGGCTTTGGTGCTCACTGAGTCTGCCCCTTTAGTGTGTCACTTACGGATGTGAAGAGTTGTAATCTGGTATGGTCTCACACTGACCACTGGGTATACTGCCTCTTAGGTCTCCAGGAAGGTGCAAAGTCAGCCACTGCCTAGGGCCATCCAGCAGGAGCTACAGAAATATCTAAAGATTCCTCCTCTTTGTGTTGGGTTTGGAAGTGCCCAAACGAGGCCCAGCTGTGAAGCAAGGCGGGCTGTTGCTGATGCTGGGTCTTGATAAGTTTGGGGCTCCCTGGCCCAGCTGCAGCTTGTTTGACAGATTTTCAGCCTGAGAAAGGACAGACCATTCATATGCAAAAGCAGCTGCACACAGCTTGGGTGGGGTTGTAAATTGGGTGGGGTGGGGTCTCTGGGAATCACCAGGGCGGAGCAAACAGAAATGGCTGCCAGTAAGTCCTGCACTGGGGAGGTCCCAGCATGGGAACAATGAACAATGACCACTGGGAGCACCTCCGCCTGGAAGAAAGCCTCCCCCGAGTTCCTGCCCTGATGCCAGACAGTCCAGTTACTCCCCATATGTGTCTGGGTCCCCCAGAGCTTCGCTCAGCACTGGAGCTCAGAGGAAGTGGGAGCTTGTAAATTCAGTTCTCAGTGCAGGCCTTTTAAGAGGAGCAGCTGGGTTTCCAGCAGCCTGTGTGCCACTCAGCCCCAATCTGCACTGGTTTTTACAGCCTGTAGTTCTTATTGCCTGTAGGGACTTCTTTCCCCAGCTCTGGAACCCTGGGCTGGGGGTCTGGTGTGGGGCTGGGACCCCTCACTCCTCTGGGCTGCCTCCGCAGAGGCAATCTCCCTCCCCATTAAAAAATCGGCACACGTGGGTGCCGGACCAGCCCGTTCTGTGCTTCCGCACCTCCTACCAGTCTCAATGTGCTTTCTTCTTTACTTCTCTTGTAATACGTCCACTCAGCCAGCTTTCCCGTGGTTCTAGATGATAGTTGTTCTGTATTTTAGTTGTAATTTTGATGTGGTTGTGGGAGGCAGCGAGTACAGGTGTTTACCTATGTCACCATCTTGGTTCTCTCTCCTTAACCATTTATTTAATCCTCACCTGAGAATATGTTTATTGATTTTAGAGAGAGATGAAGGGAGGGAAAGAGAGAGAAACATTGACATGAGAAAGAAAAAGTGATTGGTTGCCTCCTGTACACACCCCGACCAGGGATCAAATCTGCAACCTAGGTATGTGCTCTGATTGGGAATTGAACCCAAAACCTTTTAGTGTAGGAGACGACACTCTAATCAACTGAGCTACCCAGCTGGGCTTTTCTTGTCCATTTTAGTTTGATTTTCTATCCTTTTTTTGCTCTTTTTACCTCTTAAAATTTTCCTAAGGCTCAAAGGAGGGTGGGAGCTGTGACTTAGCCAACAGTGCTGTCATTATTGACAAAGACCAAATTCCGCTTGTATAAGTAGTTAGTGCTTAGGACTCATGGGACACCTGGATATCTTATATAAAGGTTAAGCTCCTTTCTGGGATTTTGAGATTTGTAGGGCTGTTTGTGCTGGCAGGCTCATTTCTGCCCTCTATATTTGAAAAATCAATCGTTGAACTTTATTAAGGTTTCTGTATATAGAGAGGACTTTGCAGAGCAGCTTATCACATTTGCAGATTATCAGTAGTAAGTTTTAAGACTTGTTTTGACGTCCTCATGTGTGTTTACATAACCCTCATATGTAATAAACCTTCAGTAGCATTGTAGAATCATCTTTCAGAATCAGAGACCTGCAGATTCCTCCTCCTTTTCCTTATTGTGCCTAATCCAGCCCAGTCAATTGGAAATTATCTATAATAATAAAAGCGTAATATGCTAATTACTGGGCAGTCGAACGACCTTCCGGACAAAGCCACGGTGGCAGGGGCCAAGGCAAAGGCAGTTAGGGGCAATCAGGCAGGCAGGCAGAGGCAGTTAGGGGCAATTAGGTAGGCAGGTGAGCGATTAGGGGCCATCAGGCAGGCAGGCAGAGGGGTTAGGGGTGATGAGGCAGGCAGGCAGGCAGGCAAGCAAGCGGTTAGGAGCCAGTGGTCCCAGATTGTGAGAGGGTGCAGGCTGGGCTGAGGGACCCCTCCCCACCCATGCACGAATTTCATGCACCGGGCCTCTAGTTTTCTATAAAGCATTAGAGTCCAGTATTAAAGGAGAGTGCACTGAATTGGATGTCAGGTGGCTTAGGTGACTTTGGATAAGTATTCCTTTCTGGGCTTTAGGTCCCCTGTCTGTAGAATAAGCAGGTTTAATTGGATGATCTCACAGCTCTGTGAAGATTCTGTAATTCTATTATGTGTACTGCCATTCTCAAATATGTTCTACATTTTCTTTTTGAAATTATTTATTATTTTCTCCCTCTCAGGCAGATGTTTGGAGCATGGGCATACTCTTATATGTACTTATGTGTGGCTTTCTACCATTTGATGATGATAATGTTATGGTTTTGTACAAGAAGATTATGGTGAGTACTACAAGGTATAAATTTCATTGTAAAAGTTTTCTGTACTGCATATTAAATACTTCTACTTGTGAAAGTACAAAAACAGGCAAAAGTAATGTATGCTGTTAGAAGTCAAGATAATGGTTACTCTTTGGAGGTGAAAGTGCCTGGAAGAGGGGCATGGGGCTTCGGTTCTGCCTTGATCTGGGTGCTGGTTATACTTGTGTATTCAGTTTTTGAAAATTTATCAAAGTATACCCTAATATGTACTTTTCTATATATTTATTATAGTTCTTCAATAGAAAGCTTAACAAAACAAAAAATTAAGGGAAAGTAAACATGTAAGATGATTTTCCTGGTAAGAGTTTTTGTTTTGTATCCTGAAATGATACTTTAGTTAGTTGCTGTGTTAAAATAAAATTTTCCTATAAAATAAGAAAAACTTTCTTTTTGAAGGTAAAATATTTGGTTATAAGGGATAATAAAACCAAGCTTTGTTAAATCGTATGTGCTAGAGATAGAAAGTAGATTTGTGGTTATGGGGTTGGGGGAAAGGTGGAGTGGCAGTGGGAGTGAATGCTGATGAGTATGGGATTTCTCTTTGGGGTGATGATAACATTCTGTCTGGAATTAGTTATGATGGTTGCACAACTTTGTGAATGTACTAAAAACTACTGGCTTGTATACTTAAAAGGGTGGATTTTATGTTGTGTGAATTATACCATTCAATTAAAAAAATTTCCCTAACTGGTTTCGCTCAGTGGATAGAGCATCGACCTGCGGACTGAAGGGTCTCAGGTTCGATTCCGGTCAAGGGCACATGCCCAGGTTGCGGGCTCAATCCCCAGTAGTGGCGTGCAGGAGGCAGCTGATCAGTGATTCTCTGTCATCACTGATGTGTCTATCTCTCTCTTCCTCTCCCTTCCTGTCTGAAATCAATAAAAATATATTTTAAAAAACCACCCCAAAATCAGATATAGCAAGGAAAATGGTAAAATTCTTTTTAAAGAGTTAATATTTAAAATGTTTTTTAATGCCCGGCCAGCATGGCTCAGTGGTTGAGTGTCAACCTATGAACCAGGAGGTCATGGTTCCATTCCCAGTTCTATCCCTGGAGGGATAGAAACATCAATGATGAGAGAGTATCATCAGCAGAGCAGCGTCTCTGAGTGCATCTTGAATTCAGTTCTGTTGAACAAATGTTTCCTGAAGGTCTTCTTTGTGTGAGATGCTGAAAGGTTGTGAACAAAGATCTATGAAACTTGATCATTGTTCACCAGGACTTGCTTTCTTGTTGGAGACAAAGCCAAGGCTATCTCAAAAGGGCAAGAGGTCAGGGATGCCATATTATAACAGGGATAAATGAAGGTAATACAGGAGTCGGCATGGGATTTGAAAGGAAGTGAGGTTTGAGCAGGGCTTTAAAAGAAGGGTAAAAGTGTTTCTGAAACGGATGTGGGACAGAGCATGCCTGGTGGAGTAGACATAGAGGCATTAGATGGGAGAAGCATTAAGAGAAACGGTGAGAGGTTTACAGGTATGTGGCTGGACTATTGGATTTGTAACACCGTTTAGGTAGGACACCACCTAAATCAACTGTCATTTCTGGGAAGGTGCACAAGTTGAGAGTCCCAGGAGGCCCATTGCATATGTGATAGAAGTCTAAGGACACTAAGTTCAATCTTCAGTTTTAAAATTTATTTGACTATGTAGTTTTGCCTATATCCCACCCTGGGAATTGCAGTAAAAAATTTTGCCTAATATTCATGTAACCACCATGATCATAGTCACTAGTGTTAACCTAAAAATAAAAGGTCAAAGTGAAAGGTAACAAACATTTATTTGAGATAAAAAAAAGAAGTTATTTGGGAAGCACTGATTGAGGCAGAAACCCAAATAGTGTTCTGATTATGAGGCAAAGGAAAGGGGTATTCATGAGAAAGGTAAGGGGAACAATTACATCAGTAGAGGAAAGCATTTCTTTTGGTGCAGATAGCTAACATAGTGGCACTAATTCTAAACATGTTTTTAATTTTAAGCCTGGTAGTCATCAGTCCAGTAGTTATAATATCTGCTTTCTTGTTATACTTGCAAATATAACTGATGTGATTTGCTGATGGATGGGATGAGGGGAGTAACCTGAGCAACTGGGAAGTTGGAGCTGCTATCATCTGGGATGGGAAAGACTCCTGGTAGAGCAGGGATGATCAGGAATTCAGAATTGGACATAATGTGTCCCTTTTGTCTAATTTTTCAAATTTATTGGCATGAGGTTATTTACCGAGTGACACTGTATACCAGATTTTATGTATTTTTTTCAGATTAGTATATATATGGAATCATATTTTATCTCCTTATACCACTCCTTCCTTACTGAAATTGAACTACATTATATCCATGGTTTTCCTCATTTACTGACTGAAATCCAAACTTTGCTGGTTTTTTTAACCTATCCAGACCTAAACTTCTGTGCTGTTCATTTGCCTTCATTTGCTGTTACTGCAAGTTCGTTCACATTCATATGGCAGCCATGGAATTAATGCTCTTAATTATGAATGTATTGTTTCACCAATACAAGGTGAATGTACCAACATGCAAACTTCAGTATCCTCTACTTTTATTTTTTATTTGAGTGTACTACTGGATCCTGTATTAATCCTCTGGGAGGAGGAGAATTACCTTAAGATAATATAAAAGTGTTACATCCTAATAGTAGATATTGATATTTTTGGTAAATCAAATACTTCTGCAGTGGATTGAATATGGTACAAAATGTCTAATTCTTGTTCAGTGGAGATTTAGCCTTCCTAATTAATATTATTTACTAATACTGTATATTCTTTGTTTCTCCTCTGAATTTCATTTTTTAGTTTTTCATGTGTTTGCAAGTTGAAAATTGATTCAAATTAGGACTTTTATGTATTATTGTGGAATTTAATTTCACACATTATAGATTTTGAAATTTATTGTAATCTTGGCTCAGAACTATTGTTCCGAGTCGCAGTGTAATAGTCTGCTGGTTGAATCTAATTAAGGTGTCGTATCACTTGCATGCAGTATGTATTTTTGCCTAGAATGTTCTAAAATTCCTCACTGGGGAATAACACTTCCCTCAGTTCTTGGTTTGATTTAAATACCCAGCAATATTTGACATACTGTATGTAACTCTTGTTTAAGAGGCAGACTTTGTTTACTGTTTGCATTTGTTGACTATTTTAACCAAAATGCTCAACTGCAATTTCCAGCATGATTACTGATAGATTATTAATCTTATTAATGTCACCTATATTCATTTGCCATCACTACATTCAAAGACAAGCATGACTGTACTCTAGTTCTGGGTACACAAATATTAGGGGAGTATAAATAATTTAGTAAATGAAAGTTGAATAGCTTGAAAGTAAAATAGCTTTCTAACAAGTAAAATTTATAATTTTAAAGAAAATGAGCAAATTATCTCTTAATGAGATTATATTTTATAATTATAGAGCTGACTACAGTGCTGTGATTATGTATGTGTTGGAGCAATTGCCTACTTTCTTAGCACCATGTGAAAAATGAACAATTTCAAGCCCATTAGAATTCCCAGGATTATTTTATTAGCCCACAGATCTTTTTTCCTCTCCCACTTGGGTTTTCTCTGCATTACCTGTTTCTTGCTCTCTTTTTCAAGGTAATCATCCCTTAAATAAACAAAAATTCTCCAAAGACTGAGCTTAAGCCAGGGTGGAGGGGCACAGCCAAGGCTGTCACAGGGCCTTTTCTAGAGTTACTCTTCCCTAGCACAATTGTTCCTGTCAAGATCTTTTCTGTCTGATCCTTAGATATATGCTTTCAGTATTTAAATGAGGAGCCTTTCTTCCTGGCTACCCTTAGGCTTCCTTAGCCCTTCCAGCATAGTACAGTAGAAAAAGTACTATATCCCTCTTCTAGTCCTATCTATATATACCCCTTTTTCCTCTATAACAATCTTTCTCAGCTTTGACACTATTGACACTTTATTTTATTTTATTTTCAATCCTCACCCAGGACATGTTTTTATTGGTTTTTACAGAGAGAGTAAGGGAGAGGATAAGGGAGGGAGGGAGGAAGAGAGAGAAACATTGATGTGAGAGAGAAACATTGATTGGTTGCCTCCTATATGCTTCCCGACCAGGGATCCAACCCATAAAACCTTTTGGTGTACAGGACGACACTCCAGCCAACTGAGCCATCTGGCCAGGGCACTATTGACATTTTGGACTAGATAATTCTTTGTTGTGGGAGCTGTCCTGCACATTGTAGGATGTTTAGCAGCATCCCTGGCTTCCACCCACTCTGCCCATAGTAGCCCCAAGTCATGACAATCAAAAATGTCTCCAGACACTGCCTGATGTTCCCTGGAGGACAAAAGCACATCCCCAGTTGAGAACCATTGCATTATAATACTGAACAAGCATTTGCTATCCTTGACTGAGATGTAGTTTCCTCATCTGTGCAATGTGGTTAATAATCCCTGCCTACTGCACAGGATAAAAACATTTGTACAAATGCCCTGCGTGTTTTAAAGTACTGTGTACAAATAAGTTGTTGGATTAAGCTGGCAGCAGAACTCAGCTCTGGACTTTATTTCTGTCAGTATTTCAGTGCAGAGTCTGAGCTGAGCATGTCAGGTCATGGGGATGGGTCACCGGCCTTATGACTTGTGGAAGGTACTCTACTGAGTCTTTATTCAGTTAATTTTGTCTTTCATTAATTTTGGGGGCCCTGTGAAGTTTGCCGTATCAGACTATATTCCTTAGTTCCCAAAGGTACCGTAAACAATTCTGTGCTGAATGTTCCTATCCATAAGTTTTTGCATACCACATTATTTGTTGAGGATAAATTGCTAGGAGTGAAATTGCTGGATCAAGGACATGCAATTTTGAATGTGTTTTATACATATGTATTTCCAAATTACTCTTCATAAAAGTTTATATCCTCTAGTTGTATATATAGCCACTCTTGTCCCTGAACTCTTACTGAGTGATTTTTTTTAAAGTTTGTCAGTTTGATAGAGAACAGATGGTATCATATTTTTGTTTAAATTATTTTCATTACTAGATTAGTTTACCATTTCATGTTTATTGGCCATTTACAAGTTCTTATTTTGGGCATTACCTGTGACTATTCTTTGCCCATTTTCTTTTGAAATGCATACCTTTTTATCCCATTCCTTCATTTATTATTGAGCACCTTTTATATGCTAGGGCCAGACAGTCTATCAGGGGTGGGCAAACTTTTTGACTCGAGGGCCACAATGGGTTCTTAAACTGGACCGGAGGGCCGGAACAAAAGCATGGATGGAGTGTTTGTGTGAACTAATATAAATTCAAAGTAAACATCATTACATAAAAGGGTATGGTCTTTTTTTTTTTTAGTTTTATTCATTTCAAACAGGCCGAATCCGGCCCGCGGGCCGTAGTTTGCCCACGGCTGGTCTAGATGGACAGCACAGACAAAATCCCTGTGATTAAAGAGCTTATATTCTAATGTAGTGAGGTGGAAAAGAAATAAATATGTCATTTGACAAGTGGGGATGGGACTATAAAGAAAAGTAGGCATGAAAAGGAGGTAGATAATGATGGGGTAGAGGAGGGAAGGGATGCTGTTTATAAAGGTGGTCAGAGGAGCCCTCACTGAATTTAAGTGGAGATTTGAAGAAGGTTAAGGCACAGTCACTGTAGATGTTGGGGAAAGTATTATAGGCGGAGGGAACAAAGTGCAAAGGCCCGAAGGCAGGACTGTTTATGAGTGAGGGGGACAGTTAGGAGGTGAATTTGAGAGGCAACAAGGAGAGGGGGAGTGGGCTGGATGGGGAAATACAAACCAGGCAGGGCCTTAGAGCCAGAGTAAGGAATTTGGATTTCATTCTGAACAAAAGGGGGAGATAGTAGAGAGTTTGGAGTAATGAAGTGACATGACCAGACTCTATGTATTTTTCAAGATCTATTTGGCTTTATTAAGTAATTCATGGATTGGGCAGCATCCCATCTAGCAACTAGAAGGGTACTCCCAGGTCAGATGTTTTAAAAGAACGTTGGTGGTGGTAGTGGAGACTAGACTGTGGGGGACAGTGGTGAAATCTGGAAGACCAGTTAGGAGCCCCTTGCAGTATGCCAGGTGAGAGAATTTAGTGATGTGGAGGCAGTGACAGGTGATTCTGGATATATTTTGAACATAGAAGCAGTAGATTTTGCTGATGAGTTGGATGTGAAGTGTGAGAGAAAGAGGAGCTAAAGATGATGCCAAGTGTTTGGCCTGAGCACCTGGTAATGTAGTTGCCATTTGCTGAGATGGGGGAGTAGGGGGGATGTGGGAAAAACAGGTTTGGTAGTGGTGAAATCTTAATGATTTGTGAGAGTTTTTTAATCTGATGAAATATATTAATCTTTTGTCATTTAGGTAGAAATGGTTTCCCCCACCCCCAATTTGCTGTTAATTAACCTTGTTAGTGGTGTTTCGCTGTATAGAAATGCCAGTTTTTTATTTTGTCATAGTTTTTGGTTTTGCTGTCATGTCTAGAAAAACTCTAAAAATAATCACCCATGCTTTCTTTATATACTGTTATTGTCCTGTATTTGCATACTCTTTATATACTCTTTTTTCTTAAATATATTTTATTGATTTTTTTCACAGAGAGGAAGGGAGAGGGATAGAGAGTTAGAAACATCGATGAGAGAGAAACATCGATCAGCTGCCTCCTATACACCCCCCACTGGGGATGTGCCCGCAACTAAGGTACATGCCCTTGACCGGAATCGAACCTGGGACCCTTTAGTCCGCAGGCCGACGCTCTATCCACTGAGCCAAACCGGTTAGGGCCTCTTTATATACTCTTATGGTCCTCTTTAATCTGGGTGGAATTAATTTTGGTATAGACTGTGAATTACAGTTCAATCTTAATTTTGCTTAAATAATTAACCTGTTATCCTGGCAGCATTAAATAATTTGTTCTCTGCTAAGAGAAATGATTATATCATTTCCTCTGAATTGGGGTGTGTGGCAGGTTGTTTAGAAATATTCTGTTACGTGTTAGTGTTTCTCAAGCCCCTGGTCTTATTTTCAGTTGATGACTTGGTGATTATAGGTTCTGAGTATACCAGATTATAAACATTTGTCTTCTGAGTCTCTTCCATTCCCAAAAGAGTTACTTGCTTTAGAAGTTGGCTTTCATCGGTTTCCCTCAGTGACTATAAATTCTGCCTTGTGGATGATATGTGACCTGTTTTTAACCACAGCCTATGTCCTGCCACCAAATATGCCTTTTCTAAAAATTATCTCATTTTGTCAACTGGTAATTGTTCCTAGATTGTAAACTAAAATTTGCTTCAGCAACACAAAATTGATTACAGTGCATATTACAGATTCCAAAGCCCTATAACCTTTATGTTTTCCACTTTACAGTTTCTGTACTCTAGTCCTTCTCTGATATGTGGATTATTTAGAGGTGATAATAGTATTTAATTTGCTGGATTTTTTTTTCTTTAAGGCAAGAAATGGATTTCTTTTTTTAAAATATATTTTTATTCCGTAACCGGTTTGGCTCAGTGGATAGAGCGTCGGCCTGCGGACTGAAGGGTCCCAGGTTCGATTCCGGTCAAGGGCATGTACCTTGGTTGCGGGCACATCCCCAGTAGGG
>NW_005371249.1:1265922-1288876 GCF_000412655.1 Myotis brandtii | reverse complement strand
CGGCTGCCTCCTGCATGCCCCACACGGGGGATCGAGCCCACAACCCAGTCATGTGCCCTTGACCGCGAATCGAACCTGGGACCTTTCAGTCTTCAGGCCGATGCTCTATCCACTGAGCCAAGCCAGCTAGGGCAAGAAGTGGATTTCTTATGTTATTAATAATGTTTATGAAATTTTATAGTTGGGTGAAGTCTTCAAGCTTGTTTACCTTAGAAATTTGTGTCAAGGCTGATTGAACCTAACTTTCTTAAATGTTTTCTTTTTTTTGCAGAAAGGGAAATATGAGGTTCCTAAGTGGCTCTCTCCCAGTAGCATTCTGCTTCTTCAACAAATGCTACAGGTAAACTTTGTTACTTAGTATTTTTAAATAATAGAAGTCTATTGGAATGGTTCGACTCAACTGTAATATGTCTGTGGTGCTACTACTATATTTGGAGGACAGCAAATTTAACTGTTAGCTTAAAAATTGCATTTATTATGTCTACTGTACAAACATTCTCTACTAGATGCTTTCTTAATTCTGTTGCAAATGCATTTTTTAGACCTCTGTTGCATGTCTTTGCTGATGCGGTTTTTCCTCCTTTTTCTTGAGCATTGTCTGTTTTCTGTAACCAACTCTTGCTCCACTCTCTTCTGTTTCCTTGCCCCCCACTCTTATACATTAGGTATGTAGTAGATACTTAATATAAGCTTGAGTGAGCTGATGTACAGTTGGGTGGACCCCATGATCTACGTAGTGTAGTGGTTCTCAAACGTTAGCATGTGTCGCAACTGTCAGATGGGCTTGTCAAAACACCTATCGCTGGGCACCACCCTGAGGGTGTCTGATTCAATAGATCTGGGGCAAGACTAAGAATTTGTACTTCTTACAAGCTCCCAGCTGACACTGAGGCTGCTGGGACACACTTTGAGAACCACTGATTTAGAAAAATGGCCTCTGAGTGAAAGTCAGGAATGCTGAGGTCTAAGTATCCACCCTCCCAATAATATGCATGCCACCTACTCTAGTACTGATCTATAAAAGGGCGATTCTGGGCCTGGCCTCTCTGCTGTGTATTGTTATGAGGATAACATGAGATTAATAGGAAACACTTGGAAAATATGAATACCTTATTAGTGCAATTTTTTTATTATTATTATGTATTCAGAATATCTCCCAGTTTTTCCATCTATTAATTGCCTTCTCCACTTTTTATTCAAAATTTACCTCAGGCTCACTCACCTTGATTAAGTAGGGCCAGACCACCAAATCTCTATAACGAGATTGAAAACACCTCGTCCTTTCTTTTAAACGCCAAAAAACTTAATCTTTGTTGATTAATTTTCCTCTCCTCGTATTGGAAAATTACAAATGGAAAAGAAAGGTGTGCTTTTCAACTTGTTCTATGTGATTGTAAGCTCCTCGGGAGGTAGAGATTGCATATTCAGTATGAATGCCCTGCATTGTGGCTGCTTGAATATTAAATTGGTGAATACTTCCTGTGAATAGGTTTTCCAGCAAAAGACTATTACATCATACAATAGATTGGCTGAACTTCATGAATAATGTCCATACCAATGAAGTTCGTGTTTGTTAAACATTTATCTCCTAAGCCTATGTTGGTTGCTATAGTTTTCTTGCTTCTATTGCCTTTCTAAAAGAATTTATTCCAAGGCCATTTTAAGGTCTTTGACAGCATTTTTGTGATGATAAAGTTTACATCTGTTCTGATGAATTTTGAGTTCTCAGGAGGAAAAGAGTTGTTCTATGTCCTTCGTTTGGAATGCTAATCTCCAGCTACTTCTCCATGGCCACTAGGTGGACCCAAAGAAACGGATTTCTGTGAAAAATCTATTGAACCATCCCTGGATCATGCAAGATTACAACTGTCCTGTTGAGTGGCAAAGCAAGAATCCTGTAAGTAAAATGAAATCCAGTAGAAATTTAAAAAAACAATTGTGTAAATTCAGAATCTGCAGTGATGTAGTCTAAATATAAAAGAAAGTGTACTTAATAGACTTATTTGTCAGATTGGTGTTTGGGAGACTTGCAACCTGATTATGTACATTAGCCTGTTTCTCTCTAGGAGAGTGGTTATTAACCCAGACTGCATGAGAATCACTGGGACCTTTAAAAAGATGCCTTTGCCCCATCTCAGAACAATCTATGGATATTGTTAAAGCTCCCAGGTATTTCTCATGTGTAGTCAGGATTGTGACCAGTGCTCTGGGAATCACAGGCAGGTTATTTAACATTATCAAAGCTATTTATTTGTCTGTAAAAAAGTAGGTTAAACCAGTTCTGTCTACTTTCCAGAGTACTTATGAGCATATCCTAGTAGTCATTTATGCTCTTAATATTTATTTACTGATTTATTTAAAAATAGTAAACCTATTACATTTTATCACAAATACATATTTTTATGAAAAATAACAAAAATAAATTTAGTAAGAAGAGTAGCATTGTCCATTTTTGAAAATTTCTTTGAAGTCTAGCTTAATAGAAGACACTGGGATCTGATGTGCATTTCTGACCGCTCATTGGCTAAGCTTGTGGTACTCGCGGCGTTCTTGGTAACTTGGGTAATAAAAATCCAAGAAGGTGATCTAGGGTTTTTCCACCTCACTCCTGGAAAAAAACAACAGAGGTCCGCTGCTGGAGGGGCTAAGAAATGTCATATCCTGCCCTCGCCGGTTTGGCTCAGTGGATAGAGCCTCGGCCTGTAGACCGCAGTGTCCCGGTTGGATTCAGATCAAGGGCACATACCTAGGTTGCAGGCTCCTAGTTGTTTGTTTTTTTAAACTTTATTTTTATGGTTGATGCTATTACAGGTGTCTTTATTTTTCCCCACCTTTGCCTACCTCCGCCCTGAGCCCCCCAACCCCTTCCCTCTGGCCATCACCACATTGTTGTCTGTATCTATGATACATATACTAGAGGCCAGGTGCATGAAAATTCATGCACTTGGGGGCGGTCCTTCAGCCAGGCCTGCCCCCTCTCACAGTCCGGGAGCCCTCAGGGGATGTCCTACTGACAGCTTAGGCCCGTTCCTTGTGGGGAATGGGCCTAAGCCACAGTCTGGCCTCCCTCTGAGGTAGGCGACTGGAATGATCAGGCGGAATGGGCCTAAGCCACAGTCTGGCCTCCCTCTGAGGCGACTGGAATGATCAGGGGAAGGCGCCGCCCCCATCACCCTGCTGCTACTGCCATTGCCGGCCGCCACGGCTGCCAGCCCTCGGTCCTCGCAGCCGCTGCGGTGTCTTCATCAACAGGGATTCCAGTCCCTTCACCACGAAAAAATGACAACTTTCTTTAGGCATTTTCAAGATGTCTCTTTCACAGGATATAACATTTCTTTCTTTCTTTTTTATCACCTGAGGAGGATATGTTTCCATTGATTTTTAGAGAGCGTGGAAGAGAGAGGGAAAGACAGAGAGAAACTTCAGTGTGAGAGGGACACATTGATTGGTTGCCTCCTACATGAGCCCTGACCTGGGCCCGGGCCAGGGAGGAGCCTGCAACCTAGGTATGTGCCCTTGATCTGAATCCAACTGGGACCCTGCGGTCTGCAGGCTGAGGCTCTATCCCAAAATTTAGTGACTTGAAACAATAATAATGTACAATTCTGTGGATTAGCAATTTGGGCTGACTCAGCCAGGCAGTTCTCGTGTGGGTCTTAACCTGGGGTTGCTCATGTGACTGCAGTCATCTGGTGACTCAGTTGTGGCTGTATGCTCTATGAGTCACTCAAAAGACCAGCGTATTATGTTCAGTCAGCTAGCCCAGGCTTCTTGATATGGTGGCTGGATTCCAAAAGAAGCAAGAAAGTGGACAAGCTCTACTACTCATTTTTCAAGCCTCTGCTTGTATCATGCTTACTAATGTCCCTTTCTCCAAAGCAAGCCACTTGTCAAAGCCCAGAGCCACTGTGGAAGGTGTACCCTTCAAGATTGGAGAATTCTTATCCCCTATTGATAAATAAGGAAATTGAGAAATGAAAAATAACTATTTAATAAATAAATGTAGTGAAAAGAGTGGCATTGCTTTACATTTTTGTAAATTTTTTCTAAATCTGGCTTTAATAGAAGACACTTGGATACTCATCTGCTTTTGCATTCAGTCTGTTTTGATTGAAGCATATGAAGAAAATGTAGCCTCACAGATATGTAGTTAGAAAAGTACTTTAATACTTTAAAGGAGAAGAATTTTAATAGCCTTTCAGATAATTGGGGATGTTCTCTGAAAACCCACTAACACTTATGCAATGAAGTGGGATATGTGCATGTGTCAACAGAATAGCTTAGAGGTGCGTCTCAGACATGCCACAGTGTAGACTTGGTAGGGCTGTGAGATATTTGCTTTTCAGAATAATCACACCAATAAATATAAATACTCTTCCCTATGGCCAACTGGTCTTGGAAAAATAGTGCTTTTTTAAGCCCCTTCACATTACTCTGCACACTGTTTTGGTCACGCAGCCTGGGCTGAACTCCCTTCTGATTCTCCTATGACTGTCAACTCCTAATGTTTCTTTTCTCCATATTCCCTTCGGTCCTCCATGACATTATTAGTATCTACTGAGCAAGTACAATTAGCTTTGCAACTTAGTTCTAACAGCTGTCAACATTGAGAGGCTAAGAACGGCAGAGTGTGCAGGTGTCTGAGCAGAGCAGCAGGGAAGTGCCCCTTGTGAAGTGGAGAGTAGGTGGTACAAATGCCTGTGTTCAGCCATTGGGGGTCATCATTTCTCCATGTGTGTGAGGACTTTGCCTGTCTTCTTGGCCACGATTCTAATAGGATAGGATGCACTATGGTTTGCAATAGAACAGATGCCAAAATGAACAAAGTCTCTGATTTCAATAACAAAAATTATTTTAAATTGAGGTGCAGTATAATGTAAAATGCATAGCTTTGGGTATTCCAAAAGAGTATATAATTTTTCTCACATCTTAGTATAATAATTACTAATATTAATTGAATACTTACTATATAGAATAGTGTGCTAATATAGCAAGAACTCTCTGTATATTATACTACAGTATAGTATAGGTAGAGCCCTTAGGATTATACCTTTAAGAGTCAAGTGCTAGTCTATGGGCTTTATGTTTTTAACTCTTGTAACTCATTTAACCCTCATACCATCCCTCTGAAGTAGCAACTTATTATTCCCATTTGGCAGATGAAGCAACATAGGTCAAGCTCAAAGAACTAGTAAGCATAGAACCAAGATTTAAACCCAGACAAAAGAGCTCCAGAATGTAATGAATCACATAGGTCAACTAGTTCAACCTCAGGACCTATTCTCTTCAGATATTGGACTAGGCCATTGATGGCGAACCTATGACACGCATGTCAGAGGTGACACGCGAACTCATTTTTTTGGTTGATTTTTCTTTGTTAAATGGCATTTATATAAAATAAATATCAAAAATATAAATCTTTGTTTTACTATGGTTGCAAATATCAAAAAATTTCTATATGTGACACGGCACCAGAGTTAACTTAGGGTTTTTCAAAATGCTGACACGCCGAGCTCAAAAGGTTCGCCATCACTGGATTAGGCACTCCACATATGTTACATATGTCATCTCTTTTACAGATGATGAAACTGAGGCTCAGAGAGACATAGTAACATGCTCAAGGTCACACAGTTATTTAATGGTGTTACAATGAAAGCCAACCAAGGTCTATCTAATTCCAAAGCCTGTTATGTCAGGTTGTATTGACTCACAGTGGATAGGGATCACAGGGAGACATACCTTAGGGTGCAGGAGGGAGGTCCCATCATGCAAGGATCAGAATACTTGGATGATATCTATCCTTAAGCAAAGTAAAGTTTGTATTGAGGCTCTCTCACTTATTGTTAATATTGTGTTTTGCCAGTACCTTCAGCATAATGATCACTGTGCAACATCCACGGTAACATCATAAGGGCTTCTTGTATTGTGCTAACCCCAAACATATCTGGAGGAACAATATGCTACAATTCTGAGCCATTCTTTCACCAGTCTATTGTACAGTCACTGATTTGGATCCCCAGGTGACTGTTCTTTGATGAAAATGCCAGTGTAGCTCCTGTGGTAGAGATGGAGTATATAGTCCCTTGGTTGCATAACAGAATTTTAGCAATTGATCCGATGATAATGGGGCTATGAAGGCTGGGGAAAAGCTCATCTTCTTGAGTTATTGTCATCTGCTTATATCTTTAGAAATTATGGAGAATGTTTATTCTTACTCAAGAGTTTTACAAACGTGTGTTGCTTTTATATATTGGTGTTTGGTTTTATAAGGTAATTATGGTAATTTTAAAATTTCAAAACAAATGCAGGATGGGGCAAATGTAGGTTTATAGTTGTTTGTATAGAAAATAACACAATAATTAATAAATAATAATACAAGAATAAGCTCTGTTTTATGTACTCATAACTGTAAACCTACTTTTGCCCTGTATGATTTTTTATTAATAAAGTTTATAATTTGTTTTTTAGCTTATTCACCTTGATGAAGATTGTATAACAGAACTTTCTGTACATCATAAAAACAACAGGCAGACAATGGAGGATTTAATTTCATTGGTAAGAAATGCAGCATGAATTTGAGAGTAATACCATTTATTTCATTGCTCTTGATGTTATCAGTATATTAAAAATAGGGTAGCATTGTCAGACCTATGATTTTATCATGGGTGTAACTGTTGCACTTACTATTATTATTTTTAGAGAGAGGAAGAGGGGGGAGAGAGACATCCATGTGAGAGAGAAACATTGATCAGGTGCCTCCCATCTGTGCCCTGACTGGGGATGGAACCTGCAACCTAGATATGTGCCCTGACCACTGCATCCTTTTGGTGGAGAGGACAGTGTTGCAACCAACTGAGCCACCTGGCCAGGGCTATTGCACTTATTTTATATTCATGTATGATTTCTACTCAGCTCTTTCTTAATGTCTGCTGGACAGCCTTTTAAAAAATAACATTGGTTAAAGAGAATTATAGTGGGGAAAAATTAAGAAACAGAATAAACTAGTCCAGGGCATTGACAGAATTCTGATTCTGACTACTTTAAATTCTCTAACATGGAATTATGATTCTGCTGTAAAAATTAAAGTAAACACAAAACAGCTTCCTTCTTAGCTAAAAGCAACCCTGTAGCATCACATCACCCCTAAGCTTATTAACCAAATACTGTGAAATTATTATCATGATTTCTGGTGTTGGATCATTTTAGCTCTTTCAGATACTTAAATCCAGATTACGTATTTCCTAGAGGTAGAGCCACTCAGAGCTGTCTCTGAGTATAATGTAAATGCTGGGCTGGGCTTGCACCCTAATTTTCTCTTGTTCATTCTATGTCTTTTCATCACCTATGCTTTGTATGTTTTTTTTTTCTTTTTTCTGTTTTCTAACTTGCAAGGTAAAGGCCTTAAGAAATTTTTTTTTTAAACTAAACAAAACTTTGCTAAGGCACAGTTCTTTTAAGTGAGGAGGTGATAGAAAAAAAGGAATTCTTTTGAATGACATAATAAGCAAAGGCTCTGGAGTATGTCTGGAAAACAGAATGATAATTTACTTTTTCGTGGAATGAAAAGGAATGGCAAGAATTGGGAACTGCTGCAAGATATATAGGTCCTTAGTCTTTTACAATAAAATGTGAAGTTTTCATATAAGCAACTTAAAAAACTGCATGATTTTTTCTTTGGGATGATCTTTAATAGAAGTCTGTTTTTCAAATACATAAAATTTCTTTTTCAAGTTTTATCATAGAAAATCTCAAACACCTATAAAAGTGGAAAAAATAGTATAATAACTGTGATCTTCCATGTATCATCCAGTTTCAACAGCTGTTAAAATTTTGCTAATTTCATCTATATCCCAACACCCTCCCTCATCTGCACTTTCAGCTGGGTATTTCAAAGAAAATCCCATACAACATGTCATTTTATCCAGAAAAAATTTCGTATGAGATTTATAAAATTTTAAAATTTGGATCTTAAAAGTAACATACTCAGAATTTCAAGAATCATTGAAAAAAGGTCTTTAAAATAGTATCCTTTATGTGGTCTCTAAATACAATTTTGAAACTTAGAAGTGAAATGGTACTAGGAATTGTCTTCTTTACATCTGACACAGAAAACAGAATAGATAATATTATTCCTCACCTGAGGATATTTTTCCACTGACTTTTAGAGAGTGGCAGGGAGAGGGAGAGACAGAGACAGAGAAACATTTATGTGAGGAAGACACATCGATTGGTTGCCTCCGACACGCACCCTGACCAGGGCCAGGGATCAAGCCTGCAACCAAGGTATATGCCCTCGACCAGAAATCGAACCCGGGACCCTTCAGTCGACGCTTTATCCACTGAGCCGAACCAGTGAGGGCCATAAGCACTCTTAAATTGCTTTTTTCGTATATGTAGAAGTCAGAGTTTCATATGTCTTATGATTTTGAGCTGTCTCATTGAGATTCCCAGCAGCAGTGCTAGAGCTTTTACTCCATTGCTTTCCTTACTTTCCCCCAATTCTTCCAGCTATGAGTGGCTCTGATTGTGGGAGCTTCCAGTCATCTGGTTGGGGAACTTCACTGAGGGTCACATGTGCATATGAGAACCGATTCAGACCAAGGCATCCCTTTACCCCACTCCTGCAATGCAAATACCCATGTATTCTGGTGGGGGCAGTTTAAAGATGGAAGGCCTTGGGAGCAAGGTCAGGGGAAGGATAGTGGACGACTCCTCAATTTTTCAAACCCCCTGTACCAATAGCTGTCTTCCCTCAGCCCAGGTGCCCGGGCAGTTCTTTAATATTTGGTCTGTCTGAACAGTGATGGGATTTAAAAGTGTTTTTAGTTTTCTAGAAATGGTACTTTCTTTCTAACAGGTAAAGCTATTGCTTTACCTTCAGACATTTGACTTTCAAAAGAGGGAACTGTCTAAAAGATAAGGGAGACGTTGGTTGTGTTAGACCTGAGGATTGACATCACCTGAAAGCGTAACTAATGTGTTGATTTATCTGGTATTCAGCACAGAACTCCCCTGTGCACCTTATCATAATGAGTAATATGCAGAGGCTATGGCAAAAAAGTTATAGAAAGGATGCTTTCTATGCCTCGGAGGAAAAGAGGGCTTAGAGGATAGTTGTAAAACTCCTAGGCATGCTTAGAAAACTCCATTTAAAACGCTAGCACCGTCCAGGTGTTGTTGGCAATGCCTGGCTTATGCCATTGTTGATAAGCAAGTGGCAACTTGTTTCTTAGCCATGTCCTCTAATTAGTTTTGGCATCTTTTTCAAAAAGGTGGCTGTCATAGATGAGACCATAGATGTGGGAGGTGGGAAAAAAATCTTTAATGTAGTTTTTGGAAAATGGAGAGTGATTCTAACTACATAGTTTTCACTTGGTTCCCAAGTACTTTCTCCATGAAACCTTTCCCCCTGCCCTGTCTGGGTTAAAGGAAATGTTCTGTGATAATTTATCACAGTAGTGTATACTTCTTCCACTAGATGGATAGATCCATTGTATAAATTTCAAAGCATATACTATGATTGTGGCCATCTGAAATATTAACTGATAAAATTTACGAATAAAAACAACTGGTAGTAGACCTCTTTGGATCATGTATTGTGAGGAGATACATAGCATTTAAATATTACTCAGTGTTATTAAAATGGTACACTCTTGCGGGCAGAGAGTCTCATAGTCTTATGGGTACATTATTGAGAAATTTTCAGTTAAGTACAGTGGATTGAACAAATATGTTTGCAACCAACATTTTCTAAAACCTCACAAAAATAACAAAGGGAGAAAAGGGCATAGCATTTTGGAGAAAGCAAGAGCGTAAGTGCCTGCAGTGGGAAAGGGCAGTCAGCCACCTGATTGGAGCGCTGGAGCTCCAGAAAGGCTTGGGGGTCAGGGTGCTGGGAGCCTCTGAAATCAGGGAAGTGAGCAGCTGGAAACCAGGAAGGTCGGTTGAAAGTCTGTATTGGAAGCATTTAGAACCCGAGTCCCTTTTTCTACCGGTGCCTCATGACAGCCACCTCTTCCCCACCCAAGCAGAAGATTGGGGACATTGAAGCAGAGGCACTCTTGTACCAGACATAGCTCAGGTGGGGGCCATGAGCTGTTTGAAAAGGATGCATGGACACACACAGTCCTCATATTGAATGGTGAGTCACTGCCTCTAACCCCCTTCGCTGTTCCACTCAGAATGCAGGAGCTAGGATTTTGTCCTGTTTGCAGTGGGGGTGGGGGAACATTGGAAGGTTCCTCTCCAGGGGAAAGCCAGGAGGAAAAACCTACTTGCTGTAGCAATGGTTGGGAGTTCAGTTTTCTTGTGTGTTTACCTTAGAGCTGTGATTTTCAACCTTTTTCATCTCACAGCACCCATAAACTCATTACTAAAATTCTGCAGCACACCGAAAATATATTTTTTGCAGTCTGACAAAAACATAGGTGTAATTTTGATTCATTCACACCTGATGGCTATTGTAATGTTGGCTGTTGTCATTTTTTATTTGACAATCTAAGGGAAATGAGGTCAGTGCCCCTGACTAAATAGGCAGGTATTGCATGATTTAAAAATTCTTGCGGTACAGCAGTTGAAATCACTGCCTTAGAGAAAAGTCCCCAAGGTGTTAAGCAGCCCCAGACTACACATAGAGCCTTTAATTAGCTGTGTTATTATAATTCTTCACTTTTAAATAGAAACAGACAGCCAAAGATCACCAGATATTTGAGGAAAGCCTCTAACATGAAAGCCACAGGTCAAAATAAATGACGTGGGGTTGGCCAGAAGGAAGAAAAAGTAAAGATACTCAGGGGGGAAAAAAAAAAGATAACAGGAAGTGGGAAAAAATGGCTAAGAAATGATAACTAACATTCTTAGAGATAAGAGAAGCTATTTCTTTTTTGAAATAGGAATAAGATGACTAAAAAGAACATTTCAAGAAATAGCTGTTGGAAATTTAAAATATGACCAAAAAAAAAAAATGAGAAAAGCTCAGTAGAAATGTTTGGAAAATGAGTTAATGTGAAACCTTCTGAAAGTAGAACCTAAAGACAAAGAGATGCACAAATAGAAGAGAAGGGGTAAAAAAGGTCCTACATACAAATAATATAAGTTACAGAAAGATAAAACAGAGGAAAGAAGGGAAGAAACCACTGAAGAAATATTCCAGAAAAGAGTTTCTAAGAACAAAGGGGCTTAACCAGGGCTTAGCAAAATGATGAAAAGAGATCCACACACGGGCCTTCTGGAGGGAAATTTCAGAAAACTGGGGAAAGGAAGATTAAAAAAGTGTCAGGGACAAAAACCAAAAAGGATCATACACAAAGTCTTGGGAATCAGAAAGACTTTAGATTTTTCCATAGCTATACTAGAAGTGAGAAGATCATGGATCTGTGTCTTCAAAACTGAAAATTATTGTCAACCTAGAATTCTATACTTTGCTAAACTAGAATCAAATGTGTGGATAGAATGCAGTCATTTGTCAGACAAGCAAGCTCTCAAAAAATTTACCTACCATTCATCTACCCTCAGGAAGTTATTAGAGATGTTTCCACCAGAACAAGAAAGTAAACCAAGAAAGAGAAATACTTAGGCCCTTGCTAGTGTGTCTAGTTGGTTGGAGCATCATTCCATACACCAGAAGGTGGCGGGTTTGATTCCCTGCCAGGGCACATCCCTGGGTTGTGGCTTCGATCCCCGTCTGGGTGCGTGCAGAAGGCAACCAATGGATATTTCTCTCTTACATTGATGTTCCTCCCTCCCTTCTTTCCTTCCTTCCTCCTTCTCTCTAAGATCAATAAAAGAAAAAGAAAGAAAGAGAGAGATAGAGAGAAGGAGAGAAAGAAAGGAAAAAGAAAGAGGGATACTTAGGATCTAGGGAATTGTGGATACATTGTAGGATAGAGGTGCAGGGAATCCCAAGATTAACAGTTGAGTTGCTGGCTGAGAAAGAAGCCAATCCAGAGTGGAGTATGGAATGCAGATATCAGGAGGAATGTCTCCAAAAGGGAGACAGAGGAGACAGATTAGTTGATATCAGATATCAGGAGGAATGTCTCCAAAAGGGAGACAGAGAAGGAGACAGATTAGTTGATACGTGTGAACATGTTGGGAGGAGGTGAAGGGTGTTGGAGACTGTGGAGTTGAATTAGTAAGATAAATAACTGCCTTTAAAAGATTTAACTTTAGGAAAAAACAAGTTATAAAAAAAAGGAAATGCAAGGATAGCAACATGTGTGGTTTAACTGCAGGGCTAATACTCAGCCAGTGTGGCCATACTGGTTGTAAGATACTAATGTTTATACACTGACTGGTAAATAACTGCTACCCAGAGTGCCCTCCCTGTTGCCTCCCTTGGGCCCTAGGCACCTCCCTCTAGGCCCACCTCAAATCCATCATTAAAAGGACAATAATCGGCATCACAGGGACCCCCAGAATTCTACACCTCTTGGCCTCTGTTCTGATTGGTTGGTGTACTAATTAAATATTTGAACATTACCCTTACTTAGTTGTGAATACCATGTATTTACATAGTAATAACATAAATATTGATTTACTAAAATCACAACAAAATTATAACAGGAGGATGCAGGGAGGAGATGTGTGGGGAAGGAAGGAAGGAATTATAGTAGAGCTAAATTCTACACAGTAGGAAATCTAAAAATGATATCTGAAGCTGAAGAAAAAATTAAAGCTATATAAACAGTTAATTTAGGAATATAGAAAAATAGCTAAATGTGTTTAAAAGTAGTTCTTTCCGGGGAGTAGAAATGGGTGTGTGTGATGTGGTGTAGAGGATTGCTGTTTTTCATTATATGCCTTGTAAAGCTAAAAAATTTTAAAAAATTCTGAATGTCTATTACATCCAGGAAAAAATTTAATTTAAAATAGAACATTATTTCAAAAAGCACATTTAATCTTCTAAACAACTTGATTTTCTTTTCTTCCAGTGGCAATATGATCATCTCACAGCTACCTATCTTCTGCTTCTAGCCAAGAAGGCTCGGGGGAAACCAGTTCGTTTAAGGCTTCCTCCTTTTTCCTGGGGACAAGTCAGTGGTACCCCATTCACAAACGTCAAGGTAAATGTTGGAACCTTTTAAAAAAATATATGTTTTTATTGATTTCAGAAAGAGGAAAGGAGTGGGTGAGAGAGATAGAAACATTGATGAGAGAGAAACATTGATCCGCTGCCTCCTGCATGTCCCCTACAGGGGGTCAAGCCTGCAACCTGGGCATGTGCCCTGACCGAGAATTGAACTGTGACCTCCTGGTTCATAGGTCAACGCTCAACTACTGAGCCATGCCAGCTGGACTAGATCTCTCTTTTTGTCACTTGTCACTCATGTGCTGCAGATATAGTGGGTCTTATGTCCATGCCAGACCTAACTTGTCTCTCTTCTTCTCTCCCCAGTTTGTCTTTGACCAAACTAAGAACTAAAAAGTGTGAGTGCAAGTTGTCTGTCGTGTAAAGAAATCTCTGAAGTGAGATAATCTTATTCCTGGGATGGTTTTCTGGCCTGTTCTTGGAGAGTTTTGTTGGCTGGTGAATACCCCAGGCCCAGGCAGATCTTTTATCCATGGGCTTTATGATCAGCCCATCGGCCATACTGTCCACATCACCAAACCCTTTAAACAAACTCTCAGATCCTCCTTTGGGTATAGGAGGACACCAAAGCATGAGCTTTGCTTCTGTTCAAAGTCATCTCAGAAAGACAATAGATACTGTGTACTTAGAATAAACACTCCATCTAAAGTTTTAAATTCATGATACCTCAGGTAAGAGGTCTGAAACATTTTCCTAAGCCATTGGATGGGCCTGGTCTCAATTCATGTGCTTGTGTGATTCATAAAGTATCCAGGTGGAAAAGATCTGGGAAGATATTTACTCTTAACTTCCATCTAATGAGCATTTACCTAATAATTTAATTATTTGGGCATTTAATTCATGTTATTGAATCAATGTTTATACCAGATAGTCATTTTAATGACAAGAAATAAAGTAGAAATCAAATTTTGGGTCCTTTTCTGATCTTTATGCAAATTATTGGGATTTGAATCAAGCCACATAAGTCTTTTTGTACTATTTTCCCTTTTGATCAAATCACCCTTTTCCTTTGGGGTGTTGTTTATAAGAATAAGTAATAGTTAACCAATAGATGAAACTTTCAATTTAACAATAAAACCATCTGATTCAGGAATCACAAAAGATCACATCATCATCAACATTAACATTTTCAGGCCCCATGTTAGACAAATCGCTATGAAGTGTGGTACTTGGTTTCTAACAGTTGTGTTATACCACATCATAGTAGAGCAGCCATTTTCATCTCATGGCACACAGAAACTAAGTACTAAAATACTTTGGCACACCAAAAATATATTTTTTGTTGATCTGACAAAAAAATAGGTATAATTTTGATTCAGTCACACTAGATGGCTATTGATGTGTTGGCTATTATCATTTTTTTATTTGATAGTCTAAGGGAAAAGAGGTCAGTGCCCCTGACTAAATAGTCAGGTATTGCATGTTTTAAAAATTCTTGCTGCACATCAATGGAAAATCATTGTAGTAGATGATTAGTGCCAGATAAGGGGCTAGAGGTGTGTTCTGGGGCCTTTAGAGGATGGGCATGATCACCATGGGTGATGCAAACTGGACCCACAGTCAAGTTTAGAAAAATGGAAAAGAAAGAGCACAGTGTTCAGGGCAAGATGAATGTAATTAGCAAAAGCTCAGACACCTAAATGTGGGCTTGATATATTATGTTGACAGTGACTAGATCTGTTTAGCAAAATGAAGAGTTCAAGTAGGGGGGAAGTAAGAGAGGAAGGGAGAGCGCTTGTGAGCTGGAAGGGTGGAGGAGAGATTATAGAGAACCTTGAAATCCCACGTGAGAGGGTTTAGACTTTATGCTCTCGGTAATGGGAACCATGGATTTTTGAGCAAGACATGACATATCACTGCTATGACTGTAATTTTTAATAATTCATCCAGTGGTATATAGAATTGTCTAGTCAGATATGTGTGTGTGCTGTTACTGTCTACTTTAATACCCATGACAGCCGTCATTCGCACAACACTGTACCTTTTTTCCCCATTGAGCCTAGACTTCACTTTAGTATTTTTCTCAGCCTAGCACTCCATGCAGCTAGGTCTAGTTGATGGTAATTGGCGGTCCTGGAGAACTCTGTCATTCCTGGTTGAGAGGGTGGAAAGACTGGTCGCAGAGACCATATTATCTGTTTGAATAGTTCAGGTCTGAGAAGATTTGTCCTTGAATTAGAACAGTGGCAGTGGGACTGGAAAAGAAAAGGATGAGGTGTAAGAAATTCAAGTAATATTGCCTGGCCAGGTTAACTAGATGTTGAGGGAAAGGGAAGGACAGAGAATAAAAAATCCAATTATGTTCCATTGTTTTAGAATTTAGGAAGGATCTGGTATAGCCTTAGCTTATAGAGAGGAAGAATGAGGGAAAAGAAATGACTCTGGTGGTATTATTAGGTCAGGACCTCAAGTATCCTGCCCCCAGGACATCTTCCATAAGGCTAATTTATTCCTAGTATAAATTGCTAACTACTCTGTATGTTCTTACAGCTAAGCAGCCCATGTTTCAAAGTTGTTTCTATTCCATCTTCTACTTTGTCAGAGCTTTTTATTTGTAGATTTGCAGAGGAGTTACTTGTCTGGCATTAGTGATTATCTGCTAATGACAAGCTAAGTAGTATGCTATAAACGTAAGAATGTTTTAAGACATATTGTTTGAGAGTCAGAGATTCTCCCATCTAATCATCTGAATTAAAATTTTTTAACTTCCTGTTTGCTGTAATGAATGGTAAGCTTCTTCAATATACTATCTCTCATTTGTTTCTGCTTCCAGGGCATTGCCCTGCACTGGGTATATGCTATTTTAAAAACTGAATCATGATCCTTCTATTTTTGAATAGTCAAAGAACCTGAGTTTAGAAGATATGACCACAAGTGATGAAAATTATGTGGCTGGATTAATAGACTATGAATGGTATGAAGACAATTCATCAACAGGTGTGGCTACTCCCCAAACACCACAGGTTGGTTAATTTTATTATTACTTAAAGCAGATTATATTGTCTCAATTATAAAAATATCTAGGCCCCAACATGTGATCTAGTATGTGCTTGCAAGCTTAATGAATTCTTTTTTTAAAAAAATATTTTTTTATTTATGTTAGAGAGGAAGGGAGAGGGAGAGAGAGAGAGAAACATCAATGATGAGAGAGAATCATTGATTGTCTGCCTCCTATATGCCCCCTACTAGGGATCGAGCCTGCAACCCGGGCATGTGCCCTTGACCAGAATCAAACCTGGGACCCTCAGTCCATAGGCCGACTCTATATCCACTGATCCAAACCGGCTAGGGGCTTAATGAATTCTTAAACTATTGAAAATATTAATGAGAGCCCTGGCCAGGTAGCTCAGTTGGTTATAGTGTCATTCTGCCACGCCAAAGTTGCAGGCTCAAACCTGGTCAGAGCACATACAAGAATCAACCAATGAATACATAAGTAAGTGGGACAACAAATCGATGTTTCTCTCTTTCACTCTCTCTCCGTCTACCCCACCCACCTTTCCTCCCTCCCTCCCCCTTCCTCTCTCTCAAATCAAGAAAAGAAAGAAAACATTAATGAGAGATTGTTGGAATAGAATGAAAGGGATGCCAATTATTTCCAAGTTGCAGAAAGCCAAGATTCCATTTTGAAACACTTTATTGCTTCTTTTCTCTCTCTCTCTCTCTCTCTTTAGTGAGGTATAATTTACATGTAGTTAAATAGTTAAATACACTATTTTAGTGTACAATTCTGTGTTTTGACAAATGCATACAGTCGTATAACCACCACCAAAATCAAGAACAGTTCTGTTGCCCCCCAAATTCCCTCATGCCCCTTTGTAGTCAACACCCTCTCCCCACAACTCAGCAGCTACTAAGGATTGAGAGCTTGGGTTGTGTTGGAGTGAAGCTTTTCTTTTAGATAGGAGTTGTGTTTGCTTCTACCATGCTCCTGGAACACAAACAATTTAGGACTACTTTAAATTAAATTCCAGGCTTTCGATTCCAGGGACCATGCACATAGTATGAAGTTGGGCTTGGAGCTTATGTGAAGACTGTCCTGTGGTTACTTACAAATTATTAAAGGAGACTTTTTTTTTTCTCCTCCAGAGCTCAAGACAAGATAGACACATTTTCTTGCCAACTTCTTTGCAGGGCATACTTATATTTAATTCACTTTTAAAATTTTAGATGGAGCCTTTTCTGGCTTTTCATGGGGGCTTTGGGTCTAACCCTTGCATAGGTGTAAGGCTTCCACAGTATTAAAACCTATGCCGTAGGGTATCCAGGATAGTAGGTAGATGCCCTTAGGGCAGTGCGGAGTCTCATCCTTGGTTACATTTCTGGATTCATGCTCCTGTTTTTAGTTTGACCTCTGAGGACTTTCCTTACTATTTAGCAAGCTCAACCATAAATTCAAAAGGATTAAAAAATATTTTCTATCCAACATTTCTGTTAGAGTATTTTAACATGGTTTTTCTGCACAATTATCCACTAAACTTTTATTTTTGGTACATATTAAGAGTCAGACCATGACAATCTAGGTATAGGAAGCAATTTTTAAGGATTTATTTGTGGTCATTCTCAATATTGCCTAGACCCGGGGTATATTTGAGTGAAAACTTGGCCTGAAACATGTTGAAAATTACCTGTCAATAGAACAGACTGAAGTGATCGACACTTACTAAAGAGAATGGAATATACATTTTCAAATTTCTTGGTATCGTTAATAATACCCTTTTGATAGTATTTCATTTTAGTAAAAATGCTACAAGGTAATCTACAAATGATGAAAGCATGTTGTAAAGAAATTGACTTTTCTTCACTGTACTTTATCTAGTGATTTTTTTTCCAGTTTGCCAAGCATTGGACAGAATCAAACGGTTTGGAATCTAAATCATTAACTCCAGTTTCATGCAAAGCATCTGCCAATAAATTAAAGAACAAAGAGAATATATATACTCCCAAGTCTGCTGTAAAGAATGAAGATGGCTTTGTACTTCCAGAGCCAAAGACTCCAGTTAATAAGAACCAGCATAAGAGAGAAATACTCACTACACCAAATCATTACACTACACCCTCGAAAGGTATTTGCTGAAACACCTTTAAAGTCCATTCTTCTTACCATGCTGCGTGAATGCATAACAAGTCAGAAATGACTAGCACTGCTCTCAGGAGTCTCTAGGCGAAGTCTGCCTGCTTTTTTATTATGTGTTATTTTGATTAGCTGAAATGAAAGCATATTAGTCAACTTCTAATTTTCCTCAACTTTATACAGATAAAGTTGAATCATAGCATCATAGAATATCAAAGCTGAAAGGCAAGTTAGAGCTCATTTAATCCACAGCCCTTCTCATAGCTGAGGAACCTGAGATTCAGATGAGTGAAGGAGTTGCCCAAGGCCATCCAGGTTTAGATCCTGCTTGCCCCAGCCCTTTGCTCTCACGTATAATGACTAAACCTAAGTCTCTGTGGAGCTCTTGTTATGCATCTGGACCTCCAGTTCTGGTGTCTGATCCTGCTCTGCGTTGTGCTACCGCCCATGCTCAGCAGACAGAAAAAAGCTGCGGTGTCCTTCCAGATATCTGTGTCCACACATTGCAACTCTCACTTCCCTTGGTTTCCTCTCCTCAGCTTTATCATCACCAGTTATTTAAGCTGTTTCCTTTATGACACCTCAGCGCTTTTATTGCTGACCTCATCTAAACATATTCTATTTTGTCATTGTGCCTCTTAAAACTGCCTAGAACTGAACCTAGTCTTCTAGTACTGGGTCTCACCAGGATAAGATAGTGTCATGAGAGTAGAGACTGTCTGCTGTCTGTATTGCAGCATGGCATAGTACATAGGAGGGGCTATGTTCATTGTAGTACATAGTAGGTGCTTAATACCTGGTATATAAATGGGGGCCATATCTGTTGAATGAAGGAATGAATAAATTAAAGGCTAAAGGGATTTTATTTACTATGATTTAGTCTATGTCACTTTTTAAAATGACACCTAAACTTTATTAGCCTTTTCCCAGCAATTGTGACCTAATATTGTTATGTTAACATCCTAATGAAACCAAACTCTGAAACCCTGCCATGGAACTGCTGCCAACTCACATCCTGTCATTGTGCTTCCAGTTTGCCAGTGGGGCTGATAGCCAGTTCCAGAGGTCTACTTACATGTAAAGATACGAAGAACTTTGTCAGAATATTTGCTGGAAGTCCTGTTAATTGCATTCTCTAATTCATTAACTCAACATTTTCCTCCAACTTGTGAGGCTAGTTTGCAGTGATGATGAGATGAGTGTGTGGCTGCCTGTATGAGGTTTCAGTGAGACAACATTTGCACATAGTAGGACCTCAGTAGTATTTGCTATTGAATTTTTTCCAGTGAGGGGGGGTCTCTTCTGTTATTTCTCTTAACAAGGGTATAACATCCTTTGTGAGTGGCTTGGGCAGGGAGGTAAGATGGACTTTCAGCTCATTTGGGGCATTTTTAGAAAGAGTCTTTGATGCTTACTGTCCCTTCTATCATTGAAATTTTCTGCTTTTTATGTATTTCTGAAGGTTTTAAAATATGGATAGTTGAGAATTTATAATCATAAAGTTTACATGACTTGTCCCTGTGAGAAACATTTTTCTGGTCAAAAACTATAATTGGCTGCTTTTCTTTAAACATAAGAGCTGCCTATGGGAGCGAGTGTCTGAGCCCCAATTGATAGGTTCCATTAGCGCTTTGCATTTTACTTTTGCTCTGAGTCACTTTTGACATAAACATTAATTTAATTTCTCTGGATCCTGTATAATCCAGTCAGTGACAACTTGTTGAAGGATAACTATGTATGGTAGTAGATACTCTCAGTGTACAAAGATGAAAACTGTTTTTCATAGATGTTGATTGATCTTATTTTCCTGTTCTTGTAGAACCAGTGAGAATAGTGCTGAATAGTCATAAACAAAACAAAACCTCTGATCTCTTTTTAAAAATTCAGTATCATATTTTATAAAGTGAATATTATTATCTCTAAAAGGTTACAAGGTTTATATCATGAACAAAAAGTGAACTAATCACTGGCAACCAGATTTGTTAATGCATATTTGTCACAAACTATCATGGGATACAAATACCCCATTAGCATAAAACAAAATTCTGGAATAAGAAATATAAAAATAGCCACAGCTTACTCCTCTTTAATAACTTTTGTCATACTTTCACTGGGACACTTCTCTGTGCCGCAAGAATTTTAAAAACTTGCAATACCTGACTATTTAGTTAGGGACACTGACCTCTTTTCCCTTGCCTTGTCAAAAAAAAAAATGACAACAGCCAATACAACAATAGTCATTCAATGTGAATGCTCTGTCTTGAACCATAAATATATAGGTCATATAATAGAGTCGCATCTTATTGGTCACATCCCATAATAAGGTTTCATCTGATTGGTTAGTTTTTGATATCAGAAATCCTTATATACAAGTATAGGCACCTGAGTTTTTAAAAAGCCACCTTGGAGCAAAGAAGTTTAGGTAATTACTATAATTTTTTAAAATCAATCAAAATTATACCTATTTTTTTTGTCAGGTAGGCAAAAATATTTTTTGGTGTGCCACAGAATTTTAGTAGTTTATGTGTGCCATGAGATGAAAAAGGCTGAAAATCACTGGCCTAACAAGTTGAGTTGAGTGGTGAATTGAATTAACACCTCTCAGTACTATATCAATTAAAGACATAAATTGGGCCCTTGTGTAAACACAGATTGACTTTCATTTATAGAAAGGAGAATCATTCATCACAAAATCTGTATTTATATGATCTGTTTAGCTCTGTCATGATATTTATAATAAAATAAGCAGTGAAGAGAAAGGAGAGCCACACATGCAAAGCAAAACGATTTTGTTTTTATTATAAATCACATGGAAACGTTTATTTACAGAATTGTAGCTTTAGCATCGCTGGCGAAGTGATTACATTTCTGAGTCACGGAATGGGGTGATGTATGCATTCTTGATAGAAATTTTGAAACCACAGTATGTCAACTCTGGTTTGTGTTTGTGTTTGTTGTTTTTCTAATAGTTAGAAACCAGTGCCTGGAGGAAACCCCAATTAAAATGCCAGTAAATTCCGCAGGAACAGAGAAGTTAATGACAGGTGTCATTAGCCCTGAGAGGCGGTAAGTGTTTTTTAGACTTCTTTGATCTTTAGTATGTGCAACCAGATTTCCTTTTTTCATATATGATAAACTTGGTTAAGGCAAACCATCATGAAGATTCTGTCCGACTGTAGAAATGTCTGTCTGAGGATGGTCTTTGGCCATTACTGACGCCATTGCCACTGCTTTCCTCATGGGGTAGAATTGTGAAACTCATCAGCAGAAGGACTGGCACCTTAACCTAAAATACAGCAGGCTGGGAAGACAGCAGCATTGGCCCCAGCCACGTAGTTTTTTTTCTCTGAGGCTCACCTTTCTCTATACTTTTGCCAATAGAGCATAGACATTCACTAACAGATAGCAGTTGCTCAAAATAATAAAGATACTAAAAAGTGTTTCAAAGAAAACCCATTCTTGTTGAGTGATTCTGTAGCATAGATGACCTTTCATTGTCTTTTATAGTTATTTTTTCAAGCAGGATCAATTTTGAGGACAATTGAAAAAATTAGAACTTGGACTAGGTATTAGAAGATACTATGAGGCTGAAATGGCCCCGGTGAGGCTGAGACGGCCCCAGTGATACTGAGACGGCCCCGGTGAGGCTGAGACGGCCCCGGTGAGGCTGAGACGGCCCCGGATAAACTGATGAACAAAAAATAGAACCAGAGTCATAGAAGGATCAAATAGACTGTCCAACCTATGAGGGAAGGCAGGGAGTGAGCGGGTAAGAGATCAACCGAAGCACTTGTATGCATGCATATGAGAATAACAAATGGACACAAGACACTGGGGGGTGGGGGAGGCCGGGGGAATGTCAAGGAGGGGGAAAAGGAGACATGTGCAATACTCTTTGTAATACTTTAAGAAATAAAAATAAATAAATAAAATAAAAAAAGAAGATACTATGACATTATTAATTTTCTTGATGTCATAATGGTATTGTGGCGATGTAGGAAATGCTCTTATTTATTGGCAATGCTTGCGGAAGTGTTTCAGAGTGAATATCATGTCTTCAGATGGGTTACTTTCAGATGGCTCGGCAGAGTTGTACATATACTAGTATTTAATGTATTTATTATCTATCTATATGCATAGAGAAAGCACATGTGACAGAATATTAACAATTGTTCATTGTACTATTCAACTTTTGTGTATATTTGACTTTTTTTTTTAAAAGGTAGGGGAAAAATAGTTTTGCCAAGTGGCATTTGGCTGGGGGGAAGGGTGGGGGCTAAATTCCAGTAGGAGATGACTTTTGTGTTCCCTGAGCAATGAGGTGGGCTGGCCCTGGGATACCCAAATGAGGCCCACCTAGCCCACCTCAAGCACAGCCGGTGAGGGCCCCAGTGGGCAGGAGGCCTAGCTCTACTCAGGGGTGGTTTTGTGTTTTGTTTCTTTAAGGTGTCGCTCAGTGGAACTGGATCTCAACCAAGCACATGTAGAGGATACTCCAAAAAGAAAAGGAACCAAAGTGTTTGGGAGCCTTGAAAGGGGCTTGGATAAGGTTATTACTGTGTTTACCAGGAGCAAAAGGAAGGGCTGTGCCAAAGATGGACCGAGAAGATTAAAGGTAAGTGGACTCAGTCTTTAATGTGGATTTCAGAAGGTGACTCCTAGCTGGACTCCTTTTTTTTTTAAATCAAAGTACTGAATGAATGGATTAGTATTTTTTAATTTATTTACTCATTTAGCATTTAGTTAATATATATATATATATATATTTTACATAATTATTTCTTTTTTAA
>NW_005371249.1:1238152-1265819 GCF_000412655.1 Myotis brandtii | reverse complement strand
ATATATTACATAATTATTTCTTTTTTAAAAATATATTTTTATTGATCTCAGAGAGGAAGGGAGAGGGAGAGAGAGAAAAACATCAATGATGAGAGAGAATCACTTCCTCCTGCATGCCCCCCACTGGGGATCGAGCCAGCAACCCGGGCATGTGACCTTGACAGGAATCGAACCTGGGACCCTTCAGTCCACAGGCCAGTGCTCTATCCACTGAGCCAAACTGGCGAGGGCTAGTTAATATTTTTGAGAATCTAAAATATGCATATTACTATGCAATGGGTTTTGAGACTGCAAAGGTAAATTAGATATGGCCGCCCCTTTCAAGGAGCGAATAACTAGAATTCAGATATTCAAGTTGGGGTAGAGGGATTAATCACTGAGGCAACATGGAGGTGCGGAAGCATGGGACATAAGAGCAACTGCCTTAAGGATCCCTTAAGGATGGGGACTTGAGCTCAGTTGTCTTCCGTATCTCTGGCACCACAGAAGAGTCCCTGACACATGGATAACTTTTTAAGCCCTCATAGAATATTTTAATATTTGAATTCATTTGAACTTTGAGTGTGGTGTATGTGAAGAAAATAGTGAGCAGCAGGCTGGAAAGGTGGGCTGGCTAAGGGGTTTGGATCGCATTTAATAGACACACTATGCTTTAAACAGTGGTTCTCAACCTTCTGGCCCTTTAAATGCAGTTCCTCATGTTGTGACCCAACCATAAAATTATTTTCGTTGCTACTTCATAACTGTAATGTTGCTACTGTTATGAATTGTAATGTAAATATCTGATATGCAGGATGGTCTTAGGCGACCCCTGTGAAAGGGTCGTTCGACTGCCAAAGGGGTCGCGACCCACAGGTTGAGAACCGCTGCTTTAAAAGGTTGAATGTGTCAGTGAGGTTGGCGCTATATTTGGTGGGAAAGGAAAAGTAAAATAAGTTATTAGTAGGTATAAAATACTTCTTACTCTCTTGGATTCTCTCCGAGCTTTCATTCAAACATCTAATGAATGACATTTCTGTTTGGGGAAGTAAGAGGTAAGGGATGAATAAGACACAGCCCATGTCCGTGTGAGACTCAGAGTGGCCGTGGAAACAGACAGGGAAGTTATTGCTCTGACACAGCTCAGTGCTGTAATAAAACATGTTCAAGAAGGGTGTGGACCCACAGGAGGGCGGGGAAAATGCAAGTGTTCCCTATGATTTGGGGACTGGGTCTGTGTTTAGTTTTGGCACTGAGAGTCTCATTTTGAGCAAATCTGGGTAGGTTTGGGGGAAGGAAAATGCTGAGCTGTTGGGGGGAAGGGTGCTTCAGAGGAGAATGTTCTGAGATTCCATATATGTCCTGTCTTGAAGTAGAAGAAGAAAGGACTTATCCATTAGTATTGTTGCCTTGTTGAACTTGTATAATACACTAAAAACGTTTATGTTACATATGGCTGTTTATTAGGTATATTTTATCCTTTTATTCTGAGATTTCTCTGGTTGGAGAGTATTGTAAAGTATTCCAAACCCTGACATGGGGATTAAGAAAACCATAGTGCCATTTTCCTGAACAACTTTAAATAAAGAAAATTAAGGAAATTTGTCCAATTGTATATTATGAGAAGCTAAGCAATTATCAAATGCTAATGGATAAAGTAGGATTAATTATTTTACAAAAGGAATCACTTAAATTGTAATTTGAAAGTGTTCAGTGTATTGTTACCTGAACAAAGGTGATGTAGTTGGTGGAAGAGCCCTGGGACCCAGGAGATAGAGGGTCCTATTGTAGCTGTGCCACTTGTTCCTTTTATAACTACAGCTGGGGTTCCCAGCTTCAGTCATGGAGCACCCGCCTTCATCTCAGCATCTCATCTCCCCTATTATTTATCTGGTATTTTCTTTATATTGACTCTTTTCTTAAGAAAAAGATTTATACAGGTATAATCGACATATAGTAAACTACACATCTTAAAAATGTACAGTTAACATACTTTTAGCAATATATATGCACCTATGAAACCATCACCACCATCAAGATGATTGACTTTTTTTAATTAAAAAATTAAATTTTTTATTTTTATTGATTTCAGAGAGGATGGGAGAGGGAAAAAGAGATAGAAACATCAGTGATGAGAGAGAATCATTGATTGGCTGCCTCCTGCATGCTCGCACAACCCAGGCATGTGCCCTGACCAGGAATTGAACCGTGACTTCTTGGTTCATAGGTTGATGCTCAAACATTGAGCCACACCAGCCAGGCAAGATGACTGACTTTTAAAAAACATTTATTTAAAAGGAAACTAGCCCTGGGATTCTATAATATTTTTAAAATACTCAAGAAAGAGGTAAGGAAACATATCCAACTCTATACAAATGGAAATATCGAGGGCATTTGTTTCATTTTCCCTCAGTTTACATTTCAGGACTGTAACTGTCACTGTCATAGTGCAGGAAGGGAGAAACAGGTAAAGTTTAAACAAATAGACATTATTTAATATTTATTTCTTTAAAAAGATTGGTAGGAGAGGAAGATAAAAGTATTAAAAGGATGATACGTAAATAGTTACTAATAAACATGATTTCTCCAAGCTTTCCCAGTGCCATCTTAATCCAGTTTACCAAGAGTGCGTTGTAAATTCTTTCAGTATTTTTTTTGAAATATTTTCATTTGAAATGGTACTACATGGAGGAGTTTTGGTTCTTTAAATCAGGCAGGATAGTCTTTCTGTTGATATAAAGATTGACTTCTCACTCCTTTTTCTTTTTTAAGCTTCACTATAATGTGACTACAACCAGATTGGTGAATCCAGATCAGCTCTTGAATGAAATAATGTCTGTTCTTCCAAAGAAGCATGTTGACTTTGTGCGGAAGGGGTAAGAAGCAACCTGATAGGCTGTTGGGTTTATTACTTGATGTCTTTTGAGCTTTGAGAAAACATGGTTGATTCTGTTCTTCCCTTTAAAAAAGTAGATATATTTCTCCCACCTCACTTCAAAAAGCTTTTGTGATAGTGTCATTGTTCATAATTTATTCTCTTCTGTTTTACATGAGCTATTGACATATTTAAAGTACCCATTCTGCCACTACTTTAAAAATTAGACTTCTCAAAATAGGAAAATCTGAACAACTTCCAGTTTTCTTTTATATCCTATTTTTTTCTTTCATGGTCTACTTTTCAATAATATTTATAAATTGTAATCTAAATTTATAAGCTGCCTCAGACAAATCAAGGCTTTATATAGACGCCTTCTCTGTATGACTTGCTGTGTTACAGGATTGGGCTTTCAGTGCTTTGGGAAGTCATTTCACCTTAAGACTTTCCCACTGTTGAGTGTTCTGCCCTCAAAGCTTCAGTGGTTGTGATCTCATGGTCTAAACAGCCTGGCCCTCTCTCTTACCTAAGATGTTCCTATTTCCAAGCCTTTCCACTCAGTTATGTCTCTTTAAAATGTTACTTTTAACACAGCTAAGAAGATCCACTAATATTTAATAAAAACATTTAAATAGGCCAGTCAATCGAGAGATGAGATTTTAAGAATCAATCTTTTGCAAAAGTAATTTTACTTTTCACTCTGTACGCATTGGCTGGCGAGCACTCATGTGAACTTTGACTTTCCTCTTTAGGTGTCATTAGAATACATCTAACTCACTCTGACCTGTCCTTCATGCTTGGGGTTTAGCAATGGTTTCAGAACCGCTAGCCAGATCTATATCAGAAACTTTCAAGGATCTTTCCTTTATCATCTGAGCTTCAGCAGATCTCTAACTGGCTGTTAACCAATAATTTGTTCTTCTAACTTCCCGATCAACCAGAAGGTCTTTGCCTTGATCCTCTTCTTTTTACCTTCTTTGTTTTTCAGTGATATTTTCATTAGATACTACCAGTTTCAGTTACAGTCCATATTATTCCAATCGGAAGAATTGCTTTTCCTCTTTCCTATGACTAAATGCTTTATTTTCCCATCAGAAACCATAACTGTACTCCTTTAGGCATTTCTGATATTGACTGTTTATTTTTAAGAAATAAAGCCCCAAAACACATAACTAAGTTAGTAAGAAAAATAATGATATTCTGTGAAACCTCATGATACATAACAGATACAAGTAATAAATATCTCCACACTTCTGCGAACCAGCTCCTAATTGTGTGCCCCTAAATATTTAGGGACCTGAAATTTAAAATCAATCCTACTGGATATTGTTTGTGTTTATTGAAGATCAGTAAGACAATTAAATAAAACTAAAATATAATGTAAGCTAATAAAAAACAGATTTCCATGAATTCAATTTATGCAGCTTTTTAGGAACATACCTGTTTCTTAAGCTGTGTTTAAGGCTTCATTTAGTCTGGCCTTTCCATTGTCAGAGGTGGTCACATGCAGTTCTGATTATGTATGCCGAACGTTTCAGCCATGGGAATGTACCACCTCTTTGGGCTTTCTTTTATAACCCTGCCATAAAGTGTGGTGACAATCGTAACTTCTTCTTACTATTGGAGAAACCTCAAAAACATGTGTCCTCTGACAGGTTGGTGGCTTCAGCCTTATTTATATGAAAGACAGAAGATTCTGATGAGGTGCATGCAAAAAATATTCTTAATCTTCCCTGAGCTTTGCTTTGTTGTGAACATTGTGGAATTGGCCTAATGTTCACGGATTACACTGTTGAAAGAGTTGCATAAAAGGGTGCCAGAAGATTTCTTGAGCGTGAATGGCATGTCTAGCTATGAAAGAAGGGCTTTTCTTTGGAGCAATGGAGAATTCTGCTAAAGCCTTTTCATCTTTATTCTTTCTTCAGATCCTAGTTCAGCTTCTGGGAAAACACCAGTCGTACTCCATCACAAACGCATAGCTAGGCCATTTGGAAGCTGTAAGCAGTAATATATTGCTTAATAGGAAATAATGGTCTATTTTCTCCACTGGCCTCCAGGAGGCTTAGAAATCTCTTGTATTATACAGAATATTCATGGTTCTCCTACTAACTGGCTTCTTATCTTGTTTTTCACAGCTATACACTGAAGTGTCAAACACAGTCAGATTTTGGCAAAGTGACAATGCAGTTTGAACTAGAAGTATGCCAGCTTCAGAAACCCGATGTGGTGGGTATCAGGAGGCAGCGGCTTAAGGGTGATGCCTGGGTTTACAAGAGATTAGTGGAAGACATCCTGTCTAGCTGCAAGGTGTAATTGATGGATGGTTTCCATGCTGCTGGATGAGGATGGGTGTGATACAGAGACTGGTGTGATTGGTTTGATTTTCAAAGTCCATTGGAATGAGAAACTCCTTTCCAAAGAGCTATCTTAAAGACCAATATATTTTTGTTTTTAAACAAAAGATACTATTTTGTGGATGAATCTAAGGCTAGCCCATCTGTCATTATCTGTTCTGTCTTTTTTAATCATATGGCTTTGTGTATTAGCAACTGTTGACTTCCCTAGATTCACTTCCATATGTGAATGTAGGCTCTTAACTATGTCTCCTTTTAATGTGTAATTTCTTTCTGAAATAAAACCATTTGTGACTGTCGCAGGCTTCTCCTCTTCTTTGTTCTTGATTTTGATTCAAATAAAACCTCAAATGGCTTCCTGACTATTAAGTAGAGACTATTTGGAGTATGTTTTATCTGTTATCAAATATGCCTTGGGCAGAAAAACAGATAAGAATTCATTTGCATAATTTTTTCCTGTCTCTGATTTAAGTAGGATTTATTGAGATCGTTAACTAAGTCACAGCTGTGGTTACCAGAGTTAAACAACACATTTAATATGTTGAATAAAAGAGTATTGACTTCAGTAAGTGTGTTCGGTCAACAATGATAAGTATCTGAACTATGAACCTCCATGAAATGTTACTTTATGGTAATTTTTCTTAAGTCTTAATGTTGGCCTCAAATTTGTATTTTTATTTCATTTTATTGGTCTCTAAAGGCCAGCACTCAAGTTATATTTGTATGGATTTTACCAATTAAACTAGTTGGAGAAAAAACAGCACTGTTTCTAGCCAATACTCAGGGAGTGCTTTGTTCAGTAAACATTTACTAAGCGCTTACAAGCAGTAGGTCCTAGGGCTGAAGATTACACTGTCCAGTAAACTCAAGGAGTATTCGCAGGGGCAGATGCATAAGCCATGTTGACAGCATAGAGGGGATGCTCAACTTTGCCTGGAGGAGAAAGGGATGATTTCTTGGAGGAAACAGCATTTGGTCCTGAAGGATATATGAGTCAACAGAAAGGGAAGAGGGAGTATGGCATTCTCAACAGCAAGCATAGTTGTGTGAAGGCATGCCTGGTGTGTTTAGGCGGGGAGGCAGCAGGTGGTGCCAGGGGGAAGTAGCAGGAGGTGAGGGTGTAAAGTTTACCAGGAAATAGTGATGAAAGAATTGGAAGGATCTTGAATGTTCCACGGAACTATTTTGGCAAAACAGAGCTGGCAAGGGTTCTTTCACCTCAAAGAGAAATCCTGCACCCATTAGTGGTTATTCCCAATTCCCCATCTGACAGCCCTAGGCAACCACGAGTAAGGAAGTGTGAATGCCACCACCACCCACATTGGTGGGAGTATGTCCTTAAGTGGAAGAGAACTCAGGGTTGTTAGCAGATTTTTAAAAATTTAAGGTGTTTGAAATGGCAGTTATTAGAAAAGCTCTGTTACATCCTACCAGGGAGACCTTGAGCCATTGCTTGGCTTCTAAAAGCTTCAGGTTCTCAACTGTAAAACCGAAAAACTATGCCCTCCTCAGAGAGTGGTTGTAAGAATTGTCAGAATATGTGTGCAGCTCATAGCACAGGGTCTGCCCAGAGTGAGCCCCAGAGCATGAGCTCCACAGTATTCTCCTAACCGGTCTACACCTGGAGTCATCTTGTCAAAGCAAATCTGATACCTGATAGGTACGCCCGCCCACTCCCAGTCCTTCCACTACCAAACTTAATGGCCCCTAAATGACTATCCAGTTGACCCAATGCCGTTTGTTGAATATTTATTCATTCTTGTCTCACTTTTAACTTCATTGAGTTCAGTTATTCAGTCAACATTTACTGAATTTGAACTTCATAGTTGGTGCTAGGTGGGATATGGGTAAGAATACATGTATGATCCTGCCATCAAGGTGTTAAGGCCTTCAACCAGAAACACACTGGCCGGCACCAAGATGTATAGAAGTTTACCCTGGGTATTTATTTTTTTTTGGTGGGGGTGGCTGTCTCCTTTCTCTAAGTCAACTTTGCAAGAGTCACCTGGTTTTCATAGCATCTGAGGAGATGGGTCCAGGCTAGGACCTCTTAATCCTAGTTTGAGACATCGTAAAGACGTCCCTAAGACCAGCTATGCCGTTTTGTGTCACTGTCAATGAGACTATGCATTTTAGTAGAAAGAGCACTGGGTTCTGGGACTCAGACACTTGGACTCAAAACCTGGTCCTGCTGTCTGACCTTGGGTAAGTCATTGCCTGTCTCCAGGTTTGTTTCTATAAACGTGACACACATGCGAACACATGCAAACCTTGTTTAGGGTCCCTTCTAGCTGACACCACAAATGACATCAAAGTTGGATGTGTAATTTGGTTGATAGATTCACGTTTCAGCCAAGATAAGTAGCTCCAACATTGTAGCTACAAACACCTCACCATGTAAAATAAGTGTACACCCAAAATACAACACTCCTTCCAAGGACACCCTGGCCTGGACAACACACTTGTTCTGTATTTAGATGTCCATTCTGCTGACCTGCTTGGTGTTTTACATTTCCACTGGTTTAAACACTCTGAAAAGCCTCAGGCATTTGTTTGATGGAGAGAAATAGTATTTTGAATTACCAAGCACAGAGTTATCAAGCAGAAAGATGTAATTCTACAGGAGACTTTCAAAGAGGTTTGGTGGCTGATGGGAAATTTCTTACATTTGTCCTAAGAGATGTAAACCGTACAGAAGGCCAGGGTGTACCCAGAGGCAAGAGTGGTGTACTTTGATATTTTAGAGTCAGGGGAAGAAAAAGGGGTCTTTGGGGAAGGGAGTGTCTCTCATGATTTCACATTTGTATTTTATTTTTATATTTTAATGTATTTTTAATGTAAAATTTGATTTTGTTTGGGGCTAGATATTAGAATTAGGAAACATTGATTTGTAGAGTTTCAGAGTCAAAAGGGGCCCTTGAGATAAAAGTCTACTTCCCTTCTCCCCACCCCACCCCCACCCCATCCCTGCTATGTCCTTAGCTGAGAGGAGGATCTTTTTTTAGAGAGAGAGAGAGAGAGAGAGAGATGGAAAGAAATCATAGGGGACAAGTCCAGGGTGACAAGATCCACCATCCATCATGGCTCCTGACTACGAACAGTTGGAGCCTTTCTCTTTACTCTGTGGGTTTTTTTTTTAATTAACCTTTTTTCATTTTTCCTACTTTAGAATTTCACATTATAGTCCTTTGTTCATTCTCCCCTTTTCTCTCGATAATGAAAATGGATATAATATGAACTTAAACTCACTTGCCCTGGGTCATTGCCAGTGCTTAATAAAAGTGTATTAGTATTTGTAGTAATGATAATAACCCGCAGATAATGATGTCGCTAAAGACCAAAGGGTCCCCTTGCATGAGAAGCCCCCCCGCCCCCATCCCTCCAGTTGCCTAGCTTTGCTGGATTTAACGGAGACCTTGACTGCTTCAGATAGTCATTGTCCCTTTTAAATTATCAAGGTTTCATGGAGACAAGCATTCTTCACTTAAGGGTTTTCCAGACTGTCTGATGTGCTGGGCTCTGGATAACCTTGTTCCTATGTCATCATATGTCATGCTGCCTCTCGGAAATTGTTTCCTGATGTTTGCAAAAATGAACTACTTAAAGGAAAACTAAAAGAAATTCCCTTTGTTCGTTTCTCACACACACACACACACACACACACACACACACACACACACACACTTCACTATTGTAAATGGTTACACTCAAATAAGGTCAAGGTCATGAGGGGATTTGAAGCTGTGTGGTGTGAGGAGCGGTGGAAGGAATGGAGGTGACCAGACTTTCCAGAGCTGAGACTGAGGAGGAGAGGTGGCAGGCATCTTAAAAAGTCTGAAGATACGTGGAAGAGGGGTTTGATCTTTTTTTGGAGGACCCATGGGGTATAAGGAAAACTGAATACAGGGGAATAAGAAGCTGGATGTGGTTTGACATGAGGTAGGACTTTCTTCTCAGATGTCTGGGAAGGGACGATGCTTGTCCAGGAAGTGGCCAGTTCCTTGTCCCCAGAGTGGTCCAGCAGAGGCAGGAGAGTCCCTCAGCAGGGGCCGCTGGGGAGTGGTTATGAGAATTAGGTGAGGTTTGAATTGAATCACATGAGGTTCCCTTCTAATCCTGTAAGCAATCATTCTACCAGGTTCTTGACATGAGAATCTAGGATCTCAATTTTGCCTTGTAGAGTGGAAGCCCCAGGGGTTTCTTGATAGAAAATTCCAAGTGTAGCATCTGGCTTTAGAAAGAGGGAAATGGCCTGGTCAGTGTGGCTCAGTGGCTGAGCATCGACCTATGAACCAGGAGGTCACGGTTTGATTCCCAGTCAGGGCACATGCCTAGATTACGGGCTCCATCCCCATTGTGGGGCATGCAGGAGGCAGCCAATCAATGATTCTCTCTCATCATTGATGTTTTTATCTCTCCCTCTCCCTCTCTGAAATCAATAATAAAAAATATATATGTTTTAAAAAGAAAGGGGGAAATGGGCCCAATATCTCTCCTTGCCCCAGAGTTGTATGACTAGATCTAAGCTGCAGCTGGACCCAGCCACTGTCAACCACGTCTCTGAAGAATAGATGAAGGAGCTGAAGAGAGATTGGCGAGGGAACAATAAGTCACCAAAGTCAAGAGAGGAGACCTTTGAAAAAGGGATAGACAGCAGTACTGGATGCTGCAGAGAGGACAGGGAGGCTAAGGAAGGAGAAGAGAGCATTGGCTCTCAGGAAGACAAGGGAATTGCTGAGAAGTGGAGGCAAGAAGTTCAGATCACATCCTCATGGATTTGGCTGCAAGAATGATTGGGGGGAAGTTAGGCAGGACCATGAAGGTGAAGATTGAAGGCAGAGGGAAGGAGAGGGAAGATGAGGAGAAATGTCTGGTGTTGGAGGCAGAAAAGATGTGGGTAGGGAGACAGAGAGAACTTGAGTATGGTATTTATAGTTTGCAAAGTGCTTAGCATCCATGATGCTGTTTGATCCTTTAAATAGTATTCTGTAGTCTTCAGATAGCGTCTCCATTTTTCAGACTCACAAATAGACTCCGTGGAGATGGGGCCAGGTTTAAGGGGAAGGTGAGAAATCTTTGGTCTAAAGGGGAAATTGGAGTACGGCTATGGAGGACACTGCCCGGAGCTAAAGGGCACCTCTGACCTGCTTGTTGCTGCAGTCAGTGACTTCATTATCTCTTCCTGGCCTCTGACTGCTGACCGCTTCCTCCATTGGTAACTCCCCCTGCTTTTGACTTGATTCTCTTCTGATTTTCCTACCACTTCTGCTCAGTCTACTTTTCAGCCTCTTCCTCTGTCTGTCCCTTCAATGTTTTCTTCTTACACTTCACATTTCTCTAGATGTCCTCATCCTTCCTATGGCCCATGATGGCTCCCAAATCTGTATCTCTGGCCCAGATCTCTCTCCTCAGCTCCAACCCCCTGTGTCTACCTTTCCACTATAGAGCTTATTTAGATGTTCCATAGGTTCCTAAGAGGCAAGATTTCTAGACCCAAACTTACTAACTTTCTCCTATAGTTCCCATCTTTATGGTGATTTATACACCCCATGATGCCTGAAATAGCCTCAGTTTAAGCCTATTGTGCCAGTATAATTATTAATAATTTGTCCTTTTACTCTAAAAAACTTCCTTGTTCGAATGATACATTACATGGTCACTTTATCCATTTTGGACAATGGCATGACCACTCAAATGCCCATGTTAGAAACTTCATATTTATCCTAACCCTTCTCGTGTTCCACTCCCACAGTCTGTATTGCTCATCTCCAGTAGACTCTGAACCCCTGGAGGGCAGGGACAGTATATACATATTTTTTAATTGATTTCAGAGAGAGGAAGGGAGAGGGAGAGAGAGATAGAATCATCAATGATGACAGAGAATCGTTGATTGGCTGCCTCCTGCATGCTCCCTACTGGAGATTGAGCCCAAAACCCATGGCATGTGTCCTGACCAGGAATAGAATCATGCCCTCCTGGTTCATAGATTGGCACTCAACCACTGAGCCACACTAGCTGGGCAGGGACAGTATCTTTTTTATTCACCTGATATTCCCAGTGCCAACCACAAAGTCTGGCCTATACAAGATGCGCAATAAATGTCAAGTGAAGAATATGAAGATGGAATTAAGGGATGGAATTAGAAGCCAAAAAATATTAGGGCTGGAAGGGTGGGTCCTTAGGCCTATTTTCTCATTTTCCAGATAAGGACATTGAAGCCTAATGTGGTGAGTGGACTTGATTAAAGTCCTATGGACAGTTAGTGCAGGGTCAGGAGTAGACCAGAGATTTGCCAGAATCTATCGAAGATTCTTTTCTAGGTGATTTAAATCTTCATTAAGTAGAAGGATAGCTCAGCAGTCAGCCTTCATTAGGCCCTTACTGTGTGTGTGTGTGTGTGTGTGTGTGTGTGTGTGTGTGTGTATCCTGGGGGTTTTGGGGTGTGGCATGAAGGAGAAGATTAGATATTCCTGCTTCCAACAATGTTCAAAGATGCTGAGCAGACTTTTGAAGGCTTATTTGAGAGGCATTACACCAGTTTTCTATTGGAGACAGTCTCGCCTTCTTAACATTGCCAGATCAGGTTAAAATACAAGCTGATCTGACAGTAGCTCAGGTATTGTTTTGTTTTTAACCTAAGGATCAGATGCTGGGATACACATCCTCAGCACTGCAGGAGGCGATGATATCATTTATTGCTCGTTCTGACGCCATGTTGGTAGACACGGGGATTCTGGAAAAGAGGGTTTCTGGCTGCCTTTAGTAGAATCCTCCCCCTCTTCTGTTAGTTCACTTTGGAGTCTTCTCTTAGCCTGATCTTGGCTAATAACATCATTTGATTTTGAAAAAATCATTCCATTTTCTGAACTTTGTGTTCCTCATTTGTAAAATGAGTAGGTTAGACTAGAGCAGTGGTTCTCAACCTGTGGGTCACGACCCCTTTGGCAGTTGAACGACCCTTTCACAGGGGTCGCCTAAGACCATCCTGCATATTAGATATTTACATTACGATTCATAACAGTAGCAACATTACAGTTATGAAGTAGCAACGAAAATAATTTTATGGTTGGGTCACAACATGGGGAACTGTATTTAAAGGGCCAGAAGGTTGAGAACCACTGGACTAGAGCCTCTCAGAGCGGCAGCCAGCCCTGATTTCCAGCATGTTGAAGGCTCCTCTGCCCGTTGCTTTCACATCTACCATATATACCAAAATCTATGTCTCTGCCTTGTTCGTGGCCAGGCTGAGTATCTCTCCTATTCTTACACTTGATACTTAAATTCATCATTCCTTACATGTCTAATTCTCTTTCTTTTCTAAACACTCTAATAAGCTTATTATTTCAACCATTTATATTTAACATTAAAGTTTAATTATAAAGTTGTTAACCATAGAAAATTATTAAATAAGTGAGTTTGGGATGAGCATGGAACAGCTGAAACACAATGAGTGACTATTTCAGAATGAGCACTTTGGAAAAGAAATTTATGCATAGAAAACAATGGAGAATTACAATTAAGAGCTCTGGGGATCTCACACTGATTTGTCCAGCTATTACATAGTCATTTCAATTTAAATTAAAATTGTAACTATTTTCTAGTCTACTCAAAATATGAGGTGTCACATTAAGAGTTTTAATGGTGCGTTCTGTGGGGAATGCAAAAATGCGAGGTTGTAGCACATAAATAACTATATAGCGAAGAGTGAATAAATTCTCTGCCAAAACAGAATATGATAAAAACAGAAATGACAGTGGATTATTTTATTCCCTCTAGTGAAGCGCAGCTCACATATTAGAGCAAAGAAACAGTTCACAGGGTGTCTAATTCCATATCACTTTGTCGGAGTTGATGAAAAGAACAACATAAAAAATTTTAACTGGTTGATGAACTCTGGCATCAATGAGGCCACATATTTTGTTCCCAAAGTAAAAAGTATTTTTTTTTTTTTAGCCACAGAAAGTTGGTTGATATTAAGATTTGATAGCCCTAATTCATAGAAAATTGGATTAGTCAAGGTTTTAACCACTGAAGAACATGTTTAAGGCAATCAAATTTCTGGGGGCCGGGAAAGATTAAGTCAAAAGCAGGAGATGTGGCTTCCAGGAGTAGGCTAAACCCTGGGGGGAGGGGGGCAGGTGTTTGTCATGTATACTAGAATGATTGGTCAGAGTGGGTAAAAGGTCTGATGATAGCACACAAAGATTTGGATTTTTATTGTAATACAAGTGAATTAAGATTTTATAAAAGCAGCATCTGGACATCTGAAGAAATAGAAGAATTAATTGAAGTAAGTACCAGGCACAGGAGGGTTACTATAACTAACCGGCTGAGCTTCCTGGTAGCCAAGAAGAAAAGGAAACTCGTAGTAGATTTCATAATTCTTGGACATATCAATGTTTTCCCTGCTCCTAAGTTCTTGGAGGAATTTATTGTTCAGAGAAGTGGTCTCAAACTTGAGTACATTTAAGAATTATCTGGGGAGTTTAAAAAATACTGATGCATAAATCCTGCCTCTAGAGAGTCTCTTGAATTTGTCTGAGGTAGGACATACACATCTATATTATTTTATTTTACTTTATTTTATTATATATTTTTATTGATTTCAGAGAGGAAGGGATGGAGAGAGAGAAACATCAATAATGAGAGAGAATCATCAATCAGCGGCTTCCTGCCCAAAACCCAGGCATGTGCCCTGACCGGGAATGGAACTGTGACCTCCTAGTTCATAGGTCCATGCTCAACCACTGAGCCACACTCGCCGGGCTACATCTATTTATTTTAAAACCGCAGGTGGGTTTGATGCACAGCCAGGCTTGTGGCTCAGTGGTATAGAACCTTATGGGAAACAAATGAGTAATCATTGCTTTCCAGAAGATGAAAAAACCCTTAATACAACCAATTATATTGGTTCTTAAGACAAGAAGAGTATTGATTTGTAGATTAGTGAAGGCATTTCTAAAACAATTTAAATTCAGTTTTTCTGCCACATAAAACTATAGGCATCTGTACTTTTAGTAGTCAATTCCTGACATTTTGCACACGAATAGTAACTGGGAGCCAATTTTCCATTCTTTTATTTTTAAAAATATACTTCTTTATTGATTTCAGAGAGGAAGGAAGAGGGAGAGAGAGAGAAACATCAGTGATGAGAGAAAATTATTGATTGGCTGCCTCCTGCACGCCCCCTATTGGGGACCGAGCCCGCAACCCAGGCATGTGCCCTTGGCCGGAATCGAACCTGGGACCCTTCAGTCCAAAGGCCGACTGTATCCACTGAGCCAAACTGGCTAGGGCAATTTTCCATTCTTTTAAATAGAAAAAATACTTCAGTGTGTTACATGTCAATCCCAAACCCTCAACCAAGTCTTACTAAAACATAAGCAAAGCTAAATGCCTTTTATTTAAGTTACAAGTTATCATAATAGCATGTAAAAAGGCTTACAACATTCTTTCCTGTCATTAAACAATAAATAGGTTTTTAACAGTTGTTTGTACACAGTGACAGCTTCTTTTAGTGTCAGCCCCACCGGAGACACGCCTCCCTATGGTTACTTGGTGTGCCTTTCTGATTTTTCCATGTGATGCTGATGGTTTACCAATTGTAGTTGCATCCAGTGTTCTACAGAACTCTTCAGGAAACACAGCTATTAGATTGACATTTCTTGTTCTTTATATTTATATAAAGGCTCTTCCTCTTTATATTTCCCAGAGTCCTCAGTAGAGTTTCCAAATAACTGCTACTCATCCTTCAGTCTTAGCTTCAAACTCACTTCTTCAGGGAAGACATCTGATCCCCCCAAACCACGTCAGAGGATACACATATATCCTGCCCTCCTCCCTTATAACACCCCAATGCAATAAATTACAGAGTATGATTATGTATTGCCTATCTTGCCAGATAGTCTTCAAACTCCCTGAGAATGGGGTATGTCTTGTTCCAGGGCCTATCACAGTGGCTAGCACATGGTAGGGGCTCAATACATGTTTTGAATGAATGAGTGCCTCACACATGACAGAGTACAGAGGCATTTGTGTAATGGACACCTTGTGTTTCGTTTACCAGCACTAATCCCCTAACTATCTTCTAGGATTGCTCTCTCCACTCCATTCTATTCATATGGTGGTTCCAACTAGTCCAGGAGTAGTGGGTACCTGGGCCAGTAAGCCCCTCTTGAGGTTTTTAAAATTCAGGATAGAAAGAAGGCCAATTTCTTTATATATGTATATTTCCTTCTCTTTGAACCAGAGAACTGGAGAAGGCTGATCTGGGAAGAGAGAGAGAGAGAGAGAGAGAGAATCACAGGAACCCAGCCAGAGAAGGAGGTGAAGATTGTGGTCATCAAGACTGAGCTCCTAGGTTGTGCACCTGGGACCCAGCCATATTCCTGTTCATGGGTTTCATGAGATTCTCTTTGATCCTTACAATAATTTCCTCTTTCTTGCTTAAGGTCATTTGAGTTGCTTTCTGCTTCTTGTGAATCCTAACTAATACAATTTGCTAAATGAATTAATTATTGAGCACGAGTCAGATGGAAAAAGAAAGGGAACATAGGGCATTTGGGTTCATAATTGTATGTAAAACAGTGAGCAGAGGGGCTGAGTTGTACTCAGACTTGGTGAATTAGGACACAAGCAGAGTGTGCCAGGCTCAAATGGAAGGAAACAGTTAATCTATTTATGTACAAAGTGGTTTTGAGGATCAAATGAGTTAAGAAGTGTAACTGTGCTTTAAAAACTGAAATAGAAGGAACCTTTTTGGTAAACCCCAAATATGCATTCTGGTGGGGTAAAAGAATACAGAAATCCTAAACCACAAGCATTACCATGAAGCTTGCAGCCACCATCCTCCCCTCTAACACTCAGACCTCTCCTGCCTTCCCGCAAAGAGCACTCAGCCCCACGCTGCCACAGCACCTGGCTCATCACACACTGTAGGTGTGCTCAAAGTCATTCCGCGTCTTGTTCCTTGTCTGCCCTACCTGGAGACATTCTCAGACTGTGTGAAGGACACCATCAGGGCCACTGTAGGGTGACTCTAGTGACTGAATAATGCATGAAACCAGCAGTGGCCAAGGAGGAGACTCCTTAAGTGGGTGGTGGGTTGAGGACAGGTTCTGGTCTCCATCTGTGGGGACCTGACTTTCCCATCCATGGGGCCTTTCAGATTGATGGCTCAGTCCATATGGATGAGGTGCCTGTCGTAGGATTCCTGACATGTTTCTTAGCTGAGCTGGAAGCAGGTATGGCTTGACAAATTAGGTAACAGTGCTTAACAGTTTACAAAGGATGCTCACATCCCATTCATTTCATTTGGGCCTCACAATAGCTCTAAGAGGGAGAGGGGTCAGGAGTTGGTCTGTCAGCCATTGAAACAGACCACAAGAAAGCATGACTTGCCCAAGGAAGATCAATCTTCTGGGATGACTTAAAAAAACACTTCTAGATGATGCATAAGATTTTCTGTTCTTAAGGCAAATGGAATATCAGAATGATTTCTCTAGAAAAAGTGTGGTATTCTGGTTCCCAGAATAAACCAAGGAGATTTTTAAAAACATAAAATGCTGGGCTCCACTTTCAAGAGATTCTGATTTAATCAGATTGGGGCAGGCTCTGGAAGCTGTAGTGCTAGAAATCTCCCCAGGTGTCTGATGAGCAAGCAGCAAGTTGTGGGAACCGCTGGTAGGTTGAGGGAAGGCAGGGTGTGCGGATCAGTCCCCTATGTTCTAATCTTGGCTTCACCACTCACTCCTTGGTGGCCTTGGGCCTTACCTTCCGTACAATAAAGGGATTGGCTTAGAACAGATGAACTCAAAAGTCTCTTCCAGTCCTTACCTTCTACATGTCCTTTACAAATTGCCCACAAAGGGCTGGGCTTGCCAGAGTTCTGGCCCCTAGTAGCTGTAGAATGAAGAGAAACTTGTTAAAAGTGTGAGATCAGATGTTGGTTCCATTCCCGACATCTGCTTCTCCTCTTGTCTAACGAACTTCCAATTTTATTCAGATAGCCCTTCCTGCAGCATGGAGCCACGTGCTTGGGGGGAAATGGACTCACGTTGGTTATGTAAGTCAATCAGAATAACTCCATTCCCCAGTCATGGTGATTGATCATGGGCATGTGACCCATTCCTGACCAATGAAACATGAAGGGAGGTTCGCTAGGGGATTCTGGGAAAGGAGGGTGTGAGTCATTCTTAGAGAGCTTTTGGAAGTGGCCCTCTCTTTCCCAATGGATGTAAAAAAGGAAGCAGACACCCCTGATTCGCTTGGCATCCATCTTTCATCCAGCCTTAGGATGAGGCTCACTACTGACTGCTGAGCAGGCTAACAGGGTAATTATCATTAGCTATTAAATAAACAACCCCCACATCTCAGTGCCTTAACACAACAGAAATTTATTTCTTGATCATGTAAACTTCTATCAGCTTCTGGAAATGGCCTTTCATGTAGTGTTATGGGCTTAATTGTGTCCCCCCTCCCTCAATTCACTTATTGAAGCCTTAACCCCCAATACATCAGAGTGTGAATGTTATTTGGTGATAGGACCTTTAAAGAGATGATTAAGTTAAAATGAGCTCGTTAGGGTGAGTCCTATCCAATCTGACTGGTACTCTTCTAAGGAATTTGGATACACAGAGACACCAGGGTGTGAGTGCTGGAGGGAAAGCCCATGTGAGAACACGGAGAAGGTGGTCATCTGCAAGACAAGGAGAGAAGCCTCAGGAGAAACCACACTTGCTGACAGCTTCATCTTGGACTTCCAGCCTCCGGACTGAGAAAATAAATCTCTGTTGGTTAAGCCCCTCATTTTGTGATATCTTGTTATGTCAGCCCTTTAAAACTAATGCATATGGTGATTCAGGGAATCACGTTTCTTCCTCCAGGTGCTGCTTCCAGGCCCTTGGACCTCCGGGTCCTCCAGTTCTGGTTGGCAGATGAGAAGACACACAATGGAGAATTGTGCGTGGGAGGTTTCTATGCTCCAGGCTTGGAGGTAGTCACACACTCGCACCCACATTCTATTGGCTAGAAGTCATTCACATGGCCACACCCAACTGCAAGGGAGGCTGGGAAATATCGTCTAGAATGGACACTCTGTGTGCTCTGGAAAAAGAGAAAATGAGTCAGTGAGCATCTAGTCTCTACTACAGACAGAAAGGTCTTGGATATGTGATGGCATGGGCAACCCTCCAAATCAGCCAATCCAGGAGATTGTTCTACCTCTGGCTTTGTTGTGTGAGCCAACCCATTTCCTTATTGTGTGGGCTAACTTGAGCCAGTCTTCCTGTTCATTGCTGCTGAAAGCATCCTAACTGCTGCTGTACCCACCTTCTCTTTCCTCCTCCTCCCTGCTGGCCAGGGTTGGTTTTATTGGGGGTGGAGGGGTAGGGGGTAAGGGTACAGGGAGGGCTTTCACTTGGAGTGAAAAGCAGAAGTTAGCTTTCAAGGCAAAGTGGTCCTGGGCCTTCCTTTCCCAATGGCGTTGGGGGACAGGATGTGGTGTCTTATAGAATGATTCCTAAATCTGATATTATAAAGCCAAGTACAGCAGAAATTATTGACAAATTAAAATTTTAATTTTCTATACCTACATCTCTCTTCCACAGATCCCAGTATCTAGCATATCATAATAATTAACAAATATTTGTAGAATGAATGAACAACAAATGAAGGCTTTCCTTGACTACCTCCAACCTCATTTTCCACCTCATCTTCCATTACTTCCCTTCACGTACCCTCCTCTCCAGCTAAGTAGGTAGGTGTGTCCTGTGTCCTTCCCTTTTTCTATATTCTTTCCTCTGCCTGGAGAACCTTTACTGTATGTCCTTCTGGCCAAATCTTGCCTGTTCTCTGCTTCCCCGCTCAAGGGCTTTTCTATGACCCGTGTCATTGCCTCTCTATTGGGTCCCATCTCTTTCCGCAGGATGCCGAGGACACCTGGCTCCTCTCCTCCCACTTCCCAAATTCTGCTGGTCTTTGTGCATGTGTCTGTCCCCTCCAGTGGGATAAAATCTCTCCGAGGGCCAGCACAGCCTGGTTTGTGTACATGCTACCGGGCCTAGGACTTTGTTCTACGCAGAGGAGGGCTGGTGGCTGCTTCTTGGCATTGAAGGGAGCAGATGGATTGGAAAACCTTACCTTGCAGGAAAAAATCAAACAGCTCCTACCCGCTGAATGCAGTGTTTGCCATTTGAGCAGATTCTGAATGTTTTGCTTGCTCTCTCTATTTAAAATTTAAAAAAAATTGTGGTAAAATATACATAACATAAAATTTACCATTTTAACCATTTTTAAGTGTACAATTCAATGGCTGAAGTACATTCACAATGTTGTACAACCATCACCTCTATCTAATTCTAGAACTTTTTCATTATCCCACATAGAAACTCTTTAAAGTAAACAATAACTCCCTATTCCCCTCTCCCTCCAGCCCCTGGTAGCCACCATTCTACTTTCTGTCTGTACAAATTTACCTATTCTAAGTACCTCATACAAATGGAATCATTCAATATTTGCCCTTTTGTGTCTAGCTTATTTGTCTTAGCATAATGTCCTCAAAGTTCATCCCTGTGTAAGAATATCCTTCCTTTTTAAGGTCGAATGATATTCTATTGCATGTATATATCACATTTTGTTTATCCATTCATCCACTGATGGACACTTGGGTTGCTTCCACTTTGGGGCTATTGTGAATAATGCTTCTATGAATATTGGTGTATAAGTATCTGTTTGAGTCTCTACTTTCAATTCTTTTGGGTATCTACCCAGGGGTGGAATTGCTGGATCATGTAGCAATTCTATGTTTAACCTTTGGAGGAACCACCGTACTTTTTTCACAGCAGCTATACCATGTTACATTCCCACCATCCCTTTCTATTTTTAAGCTGAAATTCATCCTCTGCCACAGCTCTCCGGCATCTCCCACTCATCTTCACTTCCCAAACATCCACCCTGTGTACAAAGTGGATGTGCCTGTCTCACTTATTAGAGGGGAAAAAAAAGTTGCATTAATAGTTAAAAGTATGGTATTACGGCCGGGAATGGCAGTAGGTGATTGATGGCCTCCATTACACCCCATTAGATATTTTATTCTTGTTAAATGAAGAGCAGCCAACTTTGTCAAGTATTTTTAGTTCCCTCTGGTCTTATTGGTCCGAGCTATTCTTCAGGACGGCCTGTAAATGGCCACATATGGCTGAGTGTCTGCAGGACGGATGGCCGTGCAGCTGGCGTTCATTGGCCACCAATTTACCTCGGCCCCCTTCATTGTGAGCCTGACAGCGCCGGGGAGCCTTGTAGATCTAACCAAATATATCTATTTTCTAATTGTCTATTTATCACCTTCTGGGGATTTGTGGGCCTCCTATCTGACGGCAAAGGGGGGATGGCCTTGAACAATGATCCTTGTCAAGGCTCTCGCTCGCTCTAAATTAGGGCCTAGTTGCTAAATAACTAATTTAGTCCTGCTATCAAGCTGAAAAAGTGGGTATTCAGCGCAAAGTGCCAGCTGGGGAATTGATTATGTCTTCTCTCAGCGAGTGTGATAAACCTGCCGCCACGCCACTGTGGAAGGCTGGGGACGGCTCCCCGGGGGCGGTGGCATTTCATCACGGAGAATTGGCAGAGGTGCCAGGTCTACTCCCCGCGTGGCAGCTGAAGTCTGGGGGCACCGGGCCTGCCCACTGTGGTGCCCACAGGGAGTCTGGCCTTTGCGACACCCTCCTGGTCTGTGTCTTCTGCTTGGAACCGTGGGGACATTGCATCTGTCAGACACAGGATCAAGTTGAGAATTGGGGAGAGGAGAGGAAGGTCAGTCTGACAGCCCCAATTTCCAATTAGAGTGAGATTATTGAAGGTATCTCAGGCCTGGGGTGGGGGAGGTGGTAGGAAATAAATAAATGGGAATAGGAGGTTCTTAGGAAAATGTATTAATAACAACTACCAGATTTTGAGTAGAGAAGAGGGCCAGGTAGCTGAAAATAGAGAGTTACGGTTTACTGCTTGAGAAATCTAACAACAAAACAATAGCAGCAATCAATTATTCAGCTCCCCCCTCCCACCTTGCCCCTGCCAGAAACTGTGCCAGGGTCTTCAGATCTGTGATCTCTTTGAATCTCTTCAACATCCAGGCAGATCAGGGTTCCTACACCAATTAGTACTTGGAGAAAAAGAATTTCAGAAATGTCACCTAATCCACGTGTCAAAGGCCAAATCTGCCCATAAATATCTCCCCCACACAAATTTTTTTTACAATGTCTGGAATGCCTCCATCATTCCTTCATTCAACTGGCCTTTACTGAGTACTCTTATGGGTGCTAGGGCCTGGAGGGGGGGCTCAGTCAGACCAGGCCCTGCCTCCATGGAGCGGATCTCCTGGTGGGGGAGACAGACCACATGAGTGGTTCTCAACACAGTGGGGTCCAAAGACCCCTTCATAGGTCAAGTCTTTTGAATGGCTCCTTTCTCACTCTGAAATTAAATTCACAGATAATTCATTTTACCTGTTCACATGATTTAAACAATCAATATAGCATTTTCACTGTAATATAATAGAAAAATAAAAGGAACCTACTTTAAGAAAATAATGTATATTTTAATATTCAAATGTTCACTCATAAGTATACCAGAAAGCATCATAAAATATTCAGATGCTTATGTTTACTTATAATGTATACTTGAGTTTAAGAAAAATGATATAATAGCCAACTGAATGTTGATGACATTTTATCTTTGCCAATTTGGAATAAGGGTTAAAAAAAGATATTGATAAATATACTTAGAATTTCATTGAAGGTGACAGCTACAAATGCAGACTGATACAAGAGTAGCAATGATGACTAAAATACCAGGAACCGTGTTGTCACTGATGATGTCATTTTCTGAAATGTGAAAACTCCAAATTGAAGAAAGTAAAATAATCTCTCAATTTCCATGGTGGTTGTATTTCTGGAAAAGGCAGTGTGAATTACACCAAGTATACTTTCCTTTGTGCTCATGTAGAAGATGAAGTTCGCATCTAGATTGAGATAATTATACATGGTTTTGACCCACATGGATGTGTGGTTAAAATTCAGATGATGTAGGGATTTGAGACAACACAGGCCTTCCCTCCAATCACTAGGGGTTGGTTCTGCTTTACGGAGAATCCCTGAACTACAGTATATAAAAGACAAGTAAATAAACAAGAAAATAACAATTAATGATAACTACAATGATCGAAATAAAACTGGGTGATGGGCTAGAGAATTTGTGGGGAGCTATTTTGGATTGGGAGGTCAGGGTTTCTGTTTTGGATTAAGAGGTCTCTTTAAGCCCAGACGCTCCTGGGGAGGAAGAAGCAGAAGAGGTACACACGTCCTTTGGAGGATTCATTGTTCTGTGAAGAAAAGAAAAACGGAAGGTCAGGAAGTTGGCCAATCTGATCGCCCAAAGGCTCAGGTTGGGAGCTGCCCTACCGATTGCCGACCTTGGGCAAGCCACTTTCTTCTTTGTGAGCCTCAGTTTTCTCATCTGTCAAATTGGAAGAATGATGATCACATTTCTCTCCTTCCAAGTTAATGAGGAGATTCAAAGTGATGGGAGAAAGGGCTGTACACACTGTAAAATCCTAACAGGCCTTGTTTGCAATGGGAAAAATGAGAAACAAACCAAAAGCCTCCAAAAAGGGGTTGGTTTAGAAAAAGAATGACAATCATTGTGTAATCATTCAAATGGTGGGAAATAATAGGTAATGCTGTAGAGAGATGTTCACAGGCTTAGTTAAGTGAGAAAAGCAAGTTACAAATAAAATGGGGAGTATGACCCTATGTTCGCAATTAAAAGAGGGACAGCAAGCAAACCAACAGGAATTGGAAGGATGCCGGCCAAAATAACTGATGCTGTCCCTGGGAATGAGAGTTCATTGTAATTTCCGTTTGTACCGCTGTATGATGGCTGTAGTAAGAGAGACAAGCCATAAACAGGGTTTTTAAGATGCTTGTCACACACATCCCTGGTGCTCTGCCTGGGTGGGTGGCCAGTTTCCTGTCTTTTTTCTTGCATTTCACATGTGCAAAGAGAAACGGTGTGGCCACTTGTTGTCCAGGAGAAGCTACTGATCCTAAGAAGCAGCTGGTTCTTTTTTTACATTATATTCTCAGAGGCTGAGTCTGGTGAGTTCAGATTTTTACAGGCAGAGCTTACAATGTACCTGGTTCTGGACTAGGTACCATTATTTTAACCCTCATGACACTATTACCCCCATTTTTTAGGTAATAAATGTAAAGTCCAGAAAGATTAAGTGACTCACCGCTGGATATATGTCTTCTAAGTGGAAGAACAAGGGTTTAAACCCATGATGTCTAACTCCAAAGCTAGCTCTGAGCCTCTGGGCATACGTTTGTTACTCTTGGAGAATAATTTTTGTCCAGGTTTTCATGCCTCTAAAAATGAAGTTGGAAAGTGTCTAGAGCAGTGGTCGGCAAACTGCGGCTCGCGAGCCACAGGCGGCTCTTTGGCCCCTTGAGTGTGGCTCTTCCACAAAATACCACGTGTGGGCGCACGTACAGTGCGATTGAAACTTCGTGGCCCATGCGCAGAAGTTGGTTTTCGGCCTAGGCGAGTCTATTTTGAAGAATTGTTGATATTTGGCTCTGTTGACTAATGAGTTTGCCGACCACTGGTCTAGAGCTTCCGTTTCCTCTCAGCTAAACACCCACCTCACCGCCTGGCTGGGAGACAGTCAGGCAGCAGAGAAGAAGGCGCTGTTGTTACAGAGGAGCACATGGCAAACATAACTCCCTTTCTCTGGCGTGGGTCTGGGTCAGGAGTATAGCCCTGCCACCAGCCTCTGCCCAAACGAAAACCCATCATGCAGGTGGGTCAGCTTTGAGGGAGATTCCAAAGAAGGACCCGGAGGGCAGCCCCCATGAAGCCCCAACCTGGGAAGGAGGAATGTCCAACTATCCCTTCAATATCCAACTATCCCCAGCCCCCATGAAGCCCCAACCTGGGAAGGAGGAATGTAGCCAGACTTCAATATCCAACTATCCTTCCACCAGCCACTCGCCCATTATTTCTCAGAAAAGAGAGATTTACCTTCTATTCAAGTCCTTTCTAAGTCTCTCGTGTTATAAGGCTCACTCCCAGGCACTTAATTTTGACCCACAAAGCACTATTTGGGGATGACATATTAGCCCCCGATAACCTCAATCAGCGCTGCGCTTCCAACGCTTATAAAGGTCACTTACTGGAGCAAAAATGGAGACAAAACCACTAGGCACAGATTTAGTTATTTTTCCTTATAATTGCAAGTGTTGGATGTTGTAAACAAGCCTTTTAAAGATCCCTTTAAAAAACAATACGCTCAGCGGTTGCTTTGCAGAGCTCATGAATAGAGAATGGGAACTCGGGGCTGGGAGTATAATTTCCAGTGACAGCGTCACCCTGGGATGCAAAGCGCCCTGGATCTTCAATAACTCAGATGGGAGTGAGGATGATGTTCTCGGGGAAGCTGTGCTAGATGACTCTAGCGGTGGCTCTCTTGGTGTCAGAGACACTGAAGTCAAAGGTGCATGTGAAGAGAATGAATGTAATTGCTTCACGAATTAAATGCGAGCATGGAAAGAAAGCACTGTTTCTAAATATACTTGTAATTCCTATGACTATATTATCCAGTTACCATTCAAGACATGCATTCCAGTTAACATTAATTTATAATGGCTAAATCAGTATATTATTATGTTTTATGTAAATTGCTTTAAAGATATGTGAAACTAAACTTTAAAATTTTGTTGAGTAGGTAGACCTCTGACTACCTCATCTATATTCCTAAAAGTTTATATATGCAAGTTGGTCAAAGGCTTTGCACACAGTGAGGCAGCCTTGGTGGAGGAGTAACCAGAGAACCAAATGACCCTCTGAGTGCCCAGGGTCTGTGTGGGAGGAGGTCAGATTGACCCTGCATCTTCCTGACAGCCAGACTGCTGGGCCCAAAGGGAGGTGAGCACTTGCCCAAGGTCACCCAGAATAAAACCCAAATTCTTTGGCAAAGAGAGGAATGACAAGAGACAGGTAGGCAAACCCCATCTGGCAGCCAAAGACCTCCCTTTATTTATTTTTTATTTTTTTCCCAAAGATCTCCCTTTAGACCACCCTGCATAGCACTGTTCCTATCTCCCAGCCTGAGCTCAGCCTAAAGAAAAACAAAGAACGAACACTCCCCACTGGGGATATGTATACTGCGGTGGAGAGCATGTATCCACTTGCTGGGGCAGGCTGCTGGCTCAATTGGGGTTGGCTTCTGTGGGGTTAACCATTTAAAAAATATATTTTTATTGTATGTTTTATTTTTTAGAGATAGAGGAAGGGAGAGGGAGAGAGAAGGAAAAACATCAATGTGAGAGTGAAACATCAGATGGCTGCCTCCTTACATGCTCCTACCATGGATCGAACCCACAACCAGACATGTGCCCTGACTAGGTGGGAATTAAACTGGCAACCTTTCAGGACACAGGACATCATCCAACCACCTGAGCCACATCAGCCAGGGCTGGGGTTAACCATTTTTGCTCAATGTTTCCTAAAATAATTTTGAAAATCTATGTCCTTTCTTGAACATTTTAAAGTTGACATCTAGAATATCTTAAACAATTTTAAATAATTGGAAAGCATGTAATGTCTGGTGTATTATAAATACAGAAATTGTAAGATAAAGCTCTCACATCGCTGTTTTAAATGTGTCCAATAAAATACAAATATCGTAGCAATTTGATAACTGCCACCATCCTTTTAAAAAATACACGAATGAGCTCTTATTTAACAGTAGGAAATTGTATTTCCAATCCACTTCTCCCACAGAATTTAATTCTAATATAATGTATTTTTATGCTTGAAAGTCTTTTATTGATTTTCCTATCATACTTCTCTGCAACAAAAAGATGTATATAAATTCAATTTGTTTAAATTTCTTGTGACCATAAGTCTCTAAGAATAACAAAAAAACACACAAAACTTCTAAATTGAGTTATTTCAACTATTAGTAGTACAAATTTGATAAGAGTGACAGGAATGCACTGCAAATTGTTGGTAGATAATTATTAAATAGTTAAAATAGTTTGGAAATGTTTCTCTTAATGAGGTGGACAGGGCCACGACCCCCTCACACAGCCAGGCAGTCTGTGCACCAGGGAACTAACTCCAGGGAGCACTGTTCCCATGAGGATGTCAATGGCAGCCCCTGGGATTCCGCAGTGAGCAGCCTGCACAGCTGTGTGTGGCGGCCCCGGACTGGGGGAGTGGTGGTGATGGTGCCTTGATTAAAGGTGGCATTGAGAATGCCATCTGTTGAATTGTCCCTTTATTCGATGCCCCAGAAGTTTGGACTCAACAGGACAATTTACTAAGATCCAGGGTGAGAAGAAGTCTGTACAGTAGAAGAAGGGGACTGTATGAGAGAAGACGAGAATGGAAAATGGAAATGATGCTTTCAGCACCAGTAGCTGAGCTGTAGGAAGGAATTCACATGGGAGCTGAGAACCGGGAGGTGTATTCCCTTGAAGCATCTGCACTTGGTCCCTGTAAAGTCTTTCTACCCACTGGGGCTGTGAATCGGGGGCATCGCCACAGTCCAGCCCGCAGTGCCACGGGGCCGACCAGGTCAGAGGCTTTCTGCCCGGTCCTCTGCCCTTTGGTCTTGGCAGGTCCTCTCAGCAGGTCCCCCAAATCCACAGAGCCTACACAAAGCCCCAGCCTGACTGTGGGCCTGGTAGATGCTTCACACCAGCTTAAGGAAGAGCAAAATAAGAGTGACTACTTGTTTAGAATTGAATACGTTCCAGGAAATTCTTGGTATTTTATTCATCTCGTTTAATCTTCCCTCAAATCCAATAAAGTAGGTACTATTATGCTCATTCTACGGATGAGAAAAACAGACCTGGCACATATTAGGTAACTTGCTAAAGGACACAGGTGCATGTGGAGAAGGGAGCTTTCAAACAGTCCAGGTCAGCCAAGCTCTAAAGCCCAAGCCCTTTCCTATCCCATGTCTCTTTGAAACATGACAGCAGAATGGAATGATTGTACTTATGGGCCTACTCTGAGCCAGGTGCTTTGCACATAATCACATTTAAATCTAACTACCGTCCTGGAAGGTAAACACTATTATCTTCTTGTTACAGATGAGAAAAATGAAGCCCATGGTAGTAAATAGTAGAGCTGGAGTTGGATCCTGGGTCCATCCACTACCAAAGAATAGCCTCCTTCGTCTCCATTAGGCATCTCCCTGGGCTGGGATGCCGGCCCTCCAGCCACTGCCAAGTTCTTGAACACAGAGTCCATTACTCCTTACTCTAAGTTATTTGGTATAAACTATCTTGGATTTCCTTACAAAGAATACAGGCTATGAAAACAATAAAACCACTGTTGGAAAATTTGGCCTCTGAGTCCATGTGGCCCCACCCCTAATTTCCCACAATCATTT
>NW_005371249.1:1230432-1237689 GCF_000412655.1 Myotis brandtii | reverse complement strand
GAGGGTAGTGCCTTCCTGGGGGCCCCCGTGGAGGGAAGTAGAGCTTCCTCCCAGGGCCCTTCTGGCCCTTTCCCCCTGAACCACACCCAGACAAGTAATGGGTGGGAAAAGGGTGCCGACAGAACCCACTCCTCTGCAGAGTGGGCACTATTAATTTTGGGGCCAGTGTTCTGTAGCGGGACCCTCCTGGGCATTACCTGGGGAAGGGCAGTCCTAATCTTCACGGGCAGTTGGAGAACCAAGCTGGGAAAGAGGTGCTAACACTTCCCCAGGCAGCACCCACTGCCCGAGTTTATTTTTTCCTATAATCCTGGGCCAGTTGACTTCTCTGAGGAAAGATAACAAGCATTGGGGCCACACTCCATTCCTAATTTCTGTCTGACAAACCTCTAATTCTGTCATGATGTTTTGTTTTCCTTTTATTGTCATTAATTCTTTTTTCTTTTTGAATCATTTTAGAATTTCAAGGCAATGAGTTCTGGTCATGCCTATCACATTAGCATCATTTATCTTGTTCCTACCGCATACTGGGTGCTTTTCCTCGGATGTCCCATTTCATTCTGCAAAGTAGGAAATGTTGGCCCCATTTTACTGATGAGGAGACTGCAAGGTCACAGCTGGCAAGCGGTGCAGTCAGGATTTGAACCCAGGTTTCCCTGATCCTACAAAGTGTGCTCTCTGCATGGAGGCTCTTGAGCTAGCTCCTGTAGGCCTGTCCCCTGTCAGCGCCCTCTAACGTGTAGTATCTGTCACTAAACACAGCTTAGAGAAGATGGAAGCACAACTTCTCTAGGTCCACAGGTGGCATTAATGCAGCATGCAGACTGGTACCCACTTCGCTGTGTGGCTTGGGGCAAGTCACTCCGTCTCTCTAGACCTGAGGTTCCTCATCTAGAGAAAAAGAGCATGGAATGGATGATTTCTCAGGGACTTTGTACGTCCAAAGGCCTGTGCTTCAAATGCCACAGTAAATTTAGGGGCTTTGTGGAGCTGCAGCCTATCAGATATTCTCCCCAACTTGACCTTTTCTTAAATTCATTTCATTAATTCTCTTATTCATAGGAATGCGTTTTCATTTCATGGTTCCTATGTTTAGTGCTTTCTCCTGATGATGCTTCTCTTCCTCGGTATAATTTTTTGTTCCATTAATTTCCAAGGACCATTTTGCCAGATCAGAGTGTTAAGAATCATTCACACCTCTTCCATTTGTCTAACCAACCGCTCATCCATTTCTCTCTAGAAATAATTGTATATGGTTCAATAAGTTTATTGTTCAAATCTGTTTACACTTTAGGATGCATCTCATCAGGATTTTCTATAAAGGGTAGAAGCCAGTTTCCAATTATCATTATTATATCTGTTTCTCCAAGTTTTCCAAATAATTCTTTTTATTCATCTTTAGAAACTGTGTTTTTTTTTTAATGTATCTTTCCTTCATATTGAAGAAAGACTTTAAAAGAAAAAAAAAGCACTAATTCTTTTCAATATTTACTAATTCTTTTCAGTATTTACCTCTGTTTCCTCATGTCACCTGGGCTAGTGAATCACCTAGGCATGATGCTGGTTTTTTATCTCCAGCACAACTCAATCTTTATTTTGAGAAGTTCCCTTTAAGGGCTCACTGGTCTTTGTGACTCTGATGGTCCATGCCAGTCACCAGTTGCACTCTCTGAGCCTCAGGTGTAAAAGAGGGGTTGACTCAGCTCTGAGGCCCTTCAGGGACCCCATAGGTTACAGAGCAGCAAAGGCCTCCTCCCCCGAGTCTAGGAAACCTTTCTACCACACAGATGGGCTGACAAGGGAATGCAGCCTCCACACACTGCCTGGTGGTGGTGGGGTGGTGGGGTGGGGGGGCCTGCAGGGGTCTGAGAGCTCCACTGGGATTGGGTGGGAACTAGTGTCTTCATCTCTCTGTTCCCACCGCTGTTTTCTCTGAAGAAACGCAGGTTTTCCCGCATTGTCTGTCCCCTATATGGGGACATCCCACTGCCGGGCTCAAGAATTGATCAATAAACTATAGCAGCCCCCACCGCAGTGTGCTTCGTCATCCTCCTGAGGACGCTTCTGGAAGGCCAGGTGTGGGTGTTTCTGCCCTGTTGTGGGGGAGATTGGTCAGCCTAAACCCGGGGGGAAGGGTGCCAGTTTCTACCTTGTACCCAGAAGCAGCACTGAGGCGGGGCGGGCAGGGAAGGAAGCACAGTCTGACAATACTGTTTGCCAGGAGTGTGGCCCATGGGGGGTTCAGGGGCAGCTTTAAGTATCTTGTTAAGGGACACGGATGCCAGCTAAGGGGGACAGCCCTCAGGGTGAGCTTAGGGTCCTTCCTGCTGGAAATCTGGGGTGTTTGTGGGAGCAAAGGGTCAGATTTAGAAACCTGGGCCTGGGCGGCGTGGCTCAGTGGTTGAGCATCAACCTATGAACCAGGAGGTCATGGTTCGATTCCCGGTCAGGGCACATGCCCAGGTTACGGGCTCGTTAACCAGTGAGGGGCATGTAGGTTCGAGCCAATCAATGATTCTCTTTCATCATTGATGTTTCTATTTCTCTCTCCCTCTCCCTTCCTCTCTGAAATCAATAAATATATTTAAAAAAACAAAACAAAACTTGTCCCAAGGCCCTGGTTGGGATGGGATTGGAGAGCTGACCTGGTAAAGATGCAATACTTGAAAATATACACTTAACTGTAGTGGGGTTTTTTTTGTTTTTTCTGACTAGATATTTTTTCATTGTAGAAAATCTGGAAAAATACAAAGGAAAAGTAAAAGAATAAAATTTAAAAAAATCATGGCAATTTCACAATCTAGAGTCCACCTTCTTTAAAATTTTGGTGTATTTTCTCTCTGAATCTTTTTCTAAACACAGGCCTAACCCTTAGATTTGAGAGGCCCAGGGCAAGAGTTCTACTGGAGTCCCACAGGCCACATGTTTAAATATTTGACATTGAAGTAATTTTTTCTGTAAAACTTACTTTCTTCTAAAATATTAAAAATTACTAAGATAAAAAGGCAAAATTCAAATTACAATTAGTAAGTATTAAAACTTGGATTAAAATGTTTCCAATAAAGCTGAAAATTTTAATTTAATTTTAAACACTGGGTTAAACAAAACTAAATATTTAAAATAGTAAAACTCTATGCTAGTTTCATGGCTAATGTACATCCCGTGCATCTTTTGTCTAGCTCTACACATATACAAATTTAAGAATAAAATAAATTATTGGCTATTGCAAGGTATTCCTCAGCTGCTGTGTGCAGCTGTTGCCAATGTTGTGCTAATTAGTACCTCTGGAACCACGAATTAGGACGGGGAGAAACGCAAGGACGCGGACACTTGGCACTACTGGGAGATGGCATTTTGTTATGCAAGGAAAGATTGCATTTCATGCTATCGGAGAGGAAGCATTTGACAAATTAATTTGTCTTTTCTCTTTACTGAAGCACGTCCACTGCTCACATCGTCCCTGTCCTCTGAAGCAGCGTCTGCCTCTGATGGCAGCAGCAGGACAGCCCACGCAGCGCGCAGTGCGGTGGCATCGGGATCAGCCCTCCTTTGTTTCACAGACAGAGGGCACGCGATGGAGACGCATTTCCTGGGGCTTGAATGCTGTTAGTTGCAAAGTGATGTTTAGGGCTCCGCAAGGCAGCCATCACCAGATCTCAAGTAGCAGAAGTGCCCGTGTCCTTTGTAATAACGATGTGTGTGTGTGTGTGTGTGTGTGTGTATGTGTGTGTGTGTTTATGAAATGCACCCTAAACTGTGGTACCCAAGGCAGGGATCACCTTGCACAAGCATAAGGTCTAAGGAGATTATATCTATCTACCTATATATACACATAAACTTTATAATTTAGGAACATACTGTATGTATTATTTCTCTAGTTTTCTATCATGAACATTTTCTTTATAAATAGTCTTATTTTTAATGATTGTACAATATTCCATAAAAGAGATATGCCATCATTTATTAAACCAGCCCCCTACCATTGAAATTTGTGTTGTTTCCAATTCTTCTCTCTTATAAACACCACCACAATGAACATCCTTGTGCACATCTAAGGCCCACATCTGGAAGTGGCATCACTAGGTCAAAGGGGATATACATTGTGGACATAGAATTAAATCAGGGAGGGGTCCTGTGGGGAACCAATATAGGGTTGAACCTTGGACTGACCTGCTGGCAAAGTCACAAACAAGTCCCAGCTTCCAGGGCTCAGTTAGGCTTGACCTTATAACACTCCCTAGATCTTATCTGGGAAGCTAATGGGCTGAGGGAAGTGCAGGAAGTGTAACTATGGTCAAAACAAGTGAAACTCACAAGAACTGTGTAACTATGGTAACCACTACCTTGTTTACCTCTGACTATAAAAGGTTGATGCAGCCTGAGCACCGGGGAAGTCTTTCCTCTTGAGTTGGACTTGCCCGCCTGGCCCCCAATATTCCCAAATTATCTCTTGTCTTTTCTCTTTCATTTGTGTGAGGCTCCTCTTCCAGATCCTGAACGCTGAACCACGCGGGACGTGGAGGGAAACATTTACCACAGGTCCCTTTAAAAATCTTATATTGAATTGATAAAATCTTTTATCCACATTGTTAAGGTTTGGTCCCAGGGAGACTGTGGATACAGGGAGCTCTAGAATTGGTCCAGGGAGTGGAGTCTGGAGTTCTGGATCCCAACTCTCTCTGTAAACTCGGGCAAACCTCTTCTTGCCTGACCTCGGTTCCTCTATCTGTATGAAGAGGAGTTGGACTAGACATTTTCTCAGAGTATTTGTAATCAGCAGCGCTCTGATCCTGGGAGTCCACTTGCTGGATGAATGGAACCACACTCAACCCTCTGGGGCTCCATCCATTAGACCACCCTGCCCCCTGCTGACCAGCTGCTAGATGCTAGTCTTATTGTGGACTCTTGCAGGGAAAGACCCTGGACATTGGCTGGACTCACAGCAACTTAACTTCCCGCAAAGCTGGGAGAAGGTGAAGAAGTGGCTGCTGTTTCATTCCTGGAAATCGCATTCTTTGGCTCATGCTTTCAAATATCCCATTTCATTCATTTGTTCAGCAAATATTCTTAAGTTCCTCCTTTGTGCCAGGGCTGTGTGAGGGGCTGGGAACTTGTTTTTTGTTTTTGAGGAACACACAGTCTAGAAATGGCAGAACTGGTCACATGTTACTACCATATAGAACAGAAAGAGAGGTACAGAGAAAATGCTTCAGACATTGGCTATTGCTGGGCTCTCAAGCCCCTGTGTCTCCTTTTCTCTTCTCTTCTCTTCTCTTCTCTTCTCTTCTCTTCTCTTCTCTTCTCTTCTCTTCTCTTCTTTCTCTTCTTTCCTCTTCTTTCTTTTTCTATAGTAAATGTGGCATATATGTGCCATAGGGTCCTGGTGCTTGGTGAAGCACTTTTGAGAAATCCTGACCCATCTCCAAGGGCATGAGGTTGTGTTCAATCCTGCACTGGCCCTCTGGCATTGAGATGGGTACATTTTATGCCAAATGATTGAGGGCAACAATCCAGAAGTGAGTCACTCTCATTACTTGACAGGAAGGTCTGTTTAACCCTCCGGATTTACAAGTATGGCTTCACAGAACTTTCTCATGGACTCAGAGAGGGCAGGGATATTAGTTTCTTGTGGCTGCGGTAACAACGTACCGTAGACTGAGTGGCTTCAAACAAAATTTTAGTCTCTCACAGTTCTGGAGGCCAGAAGTCCAAAATCCACTTTGCTCAGCCAAAATCAAGGTGTTGGTTGGGCCATGCTATCTCAGGGAGGCTCTCAGGGAGAATCCATTCTTTGCTTCTTCCAGTTTTTGGTGGCTGCCAGCATTCCTTGGCTTTTGGCTGCATCACCCAATCTCTGTCTCTGTGGTCGCATTGCCTTTGCTTCTGTCTGTGACATAACTCCCTCTACCTTGCTCTTACAAGGACACTTTTGACTGTATTTAGGACCATATAATGAGAAATCTCTCCATCTAACATCTTTAATTTAATCACATCTGCAAAGTCTATTTTGCTGTGTAGGGTGAGATTTGCAGTTTAATCCAGGGGGCTAGGAACTGACATTTGGGAGAGCCGTTATTCAACTTGCTACAGAAGTGATGTGTCTATAGTCAGTGGCAGAAACACATTGTAAGTCTCCTCCTCTCTTATACTCATCATGCCCACCCTCTCTCTCTGCCAAGTAAAGAAACTGTTTGTAAAAAAGGAACTTGGAGCTCTTTTTTGGGTGAGGGGTGGAGGCAGAGGCAATGTCTGCATCAGCCTCCTGTTGAGCTCAGGGCACATGGAAGGCAGGGCACATTCCAGAGGAGAAGCACAGAGGCAGGCCCAGCTGGGCAGCCCTGTCTAGAGTCAGCCCTGTGTCAAAGGTTCATCTGAGCAGGGAGGAAACTTGCCTATGCTGAGCTAGATCCTGTGCAAGGAGCTTCCTCCTCTGATATAATCCCCTCAACAATCCTCTGAGTCAGAGACTACGTGGACTAGTTCACATATGAGAAAACGGAGGCTCTGAGAGGGGACCACTGAGAGGCCCAAAGCTGCATAGTTAGTGGAAGGTAGTGTGGGGACCCAGACTCACCAGTCTGAAGGCTTCAGAATATCCATGTGGGGGCCTGGGTTTCTGCTGCCCTGAGCTGAGGAGCATGCCCTGAGCACAGGGTCAGAACAGTGGACTCGAGTCTAAGAACACAGGCTCCCCCTTTCATTCTATGGACAACTCATTTTAATTCTCAAGAGCCTCCATTTTCATGACCTATCCCTGGATAAGCCTTGTACCACCATTGCCCACAGAGCAGGGGCTGTACATAAGGTTTCGCTGGCTCAGCAAGCTGTGGGCAGCCTTCCAGGAAGAATAGTGGTGACAACAAGGGTTGCACAGGGGGCTTTGCAGGGCCTGGCTCAGATAAGGGCAACTAGCCCTTGGGAATGTGCCCAGCAGGCAGGGCGGTGCTTCAAGGCGATCTGGCTCTGGTTGATGGCCATTTAGTTTAATTCAATAGGCATTCCCTGGGTAATGATTGTAGGACATGGTAGCCCCGCATCAGTGACCTCACAGGCCTCAAGGAGAGATGAGTATGTAAATAAAATAAGAGAAGGCAGCATGGAGTCAGGACCAGGAGAGAGACACAGATGTATGAATGGGGACACTGATAAGGGAGTGATGACCTCTGACCCAGGGGCCTTGGGGAGGACCGTGGACTCATAATCATCTATGTGGTCCAGTTTCCTTAGCATCTCCAGTGTGATCCTCACTCCCATCCT
>NW_005371249.1:1222979-1230382 GCF_000412655.1 Myotis brandtii | reverse complement strand
AGTACCATAAATAACTTTTATTCTTTTAAATTTAAGAATGGAATGGCGACTGTAGAACATGTCGAAGGTGCAAATAAATAAAAAGAAGAAAATAAGCATCACTCATGAACCCATTGCCCAGTGACTTCCCATTGTCAATATTTTGGTGTATTTCCTTCTCCTAGTTTTTTCTCTACAGATTTCACTCTGCATCCCGTTTTGTAGCCTGCTTTAAAAAAAAAAACTTTAAAATGAGTAATTTTGTGAATGGTTTTGGACAACGAAATGTTAACTTGGGTACAAAATATTTGTCAGATGGTTGCGTCATACTTTAACCAATCCCTAGAATAACATTCTTTAAATTCTTACATCTTTGTTCACGCAGTTAATTATTTTCCCGGGATAAATTCCTGGGTTTGGAGTTGCAGTGTCAGAAGGTAAGCTCATTTGAACAGCCAAATTTGCCCTCCTCAAAGGTCGTTCTGATTTATAGTCTCAGCAACAGTATTTGCAAGTGTCTGTATCTCTCCACATTCACCAATGCTGGCTCTTATCATCTTTCGATCTTTGTTAGTTTGATAGTCAAAAAATGTTCTCCAGCTGGCTTAACCTGTATCTCTCAGATGATTTAGGAATTTTTAACATTTTTCTTTTGTTTACAGGCCATGTGAGTGTGTCTTTCCTGGTAAAATGTCAGCTTTGTGTTTCCCTGACGAATTTGTAAGGTCATTTGATGTACCAGGACAGAAGGCAGCAACCCCCACGTTATTGATGAGGAAGCAGAGGTTCAGGGAGGGTAAGTGACTTGCCCAAGGTCACTTGGGCAAATCAGTGCTGGAACCAAGACCTCTGCTTGGGCTCCGCAGTCACTCTCTAGTGTCATGCTGATAGATGACCCTCTCCTATGGTTCTGGGGGAAAAAATCAAGCCTGCCTTGTTTCAATGTAGTCTTGATTCTTAAAATAATCTATCCTGTAACATACAGTAGTGTTAGCAGAGAAAATATGTTCCGCCACTTACTGCTAAAGCAGCCGGAGATCCGCCGTGGGCTGTGACCCTTTAAGAGCGTGCCCTCCATTCTGATAAATCAGGTCCTGGAAGGCTGTGTGGGAGATTAGTGCTGACGTGTGTGGGGACAGTTAGCACGATTATTAACAGGACACGGTGGTTGCAGACAGCTGGTTGAGTGTGCATGCGAGCTCCTGGAGAGCCAAGTCACAGCTGGACTCTGAGAGTAGTCTGGACGGGGAGATTGTCCATCCACCCAGCCACACCCCCAGGGATGGCTCTTCAGTGCCCATCCATCCACCCTCCTCTGGCTGTTGGACTTGTGGTCACTTGCAATGCCGGGGGTTAGAAAGAGTAAATCCCAAACCTGTCCTGCCATGAGCTCACCTGTGACCCTAAGCACTTCCTTGCTTCTCTCTGCCTTAGTTACCCCACCTATCCAGCCCCGGTGTTGGTCACAATAGTCTCCAAGGATTCTTCTGAGTCTAGGTTGGCCTGCCCTCTCCATTGGTCCACCCCTGTCCATCCCTGGCCTTTTCTGCCTCTTGGCTGCCTCAACATCTGAGAAGATGCAGACCCACAGGACGTGGTGCTCAGTGGGACCTTACCAACCTCTCATCTAATCTCAGGCCACACCCTTGAGTTTGCAAGAAAGAAGACTTGATATTTCTCTCCAGGGCTTGCTTTGTCTTTTGAGCTGTCCTTCAATGAATTCCAAGTGGTCTCATTACTTTAGGGCAGTGGTTCTCAACCTTCCTAATGCCGAGACCCTTTAATACAGTTCCTCATGTTGTGGTGACCCCCCAACCATAAATATTATTTTCGTTGCTACTTCATAACTGTAATTTTGCTACTGTTACGAATCGTAATGTAAATATCTGATATGCAGGATGTATTTTCACTGTTACATTGAACATAATGAAAGCATAGTGATTAATCACAAAAACGATATGTAATTATATATGTGTTTTCCGATGGTCTTAGGCGACCCCTGTGAAAGGGTTGTTCGACCCCCAAAGGGGTCGCGACCCACAGGTTGAGAACCGCTGCTTTGGGGTCTCTCTCCCTAGTCTTCATCAGCCAGATTGTGTCTAAATTGTAGGTGGGAGCTCACTTGGTGCCCTGGCAAAGTAAGTTGGGGGATGTCTGTGTTCTGGGAGATACCCACCCTGGCTGTCAGCCCTTGAGACACCTCAGCCCTCGGGACCCCTCCCTCCCAAGGCTGACCTCTCTAGAAGGGGTGCAGACTCAGCTACAGGAGAGGCTACTAAGGGACTCGGGACAGCCCAGCTGCTCTTTCCTGGGGCAGGAAGCTACACGAGGCTCAAGCACATCACACACAGCCGTTTCTACCCTGCCCCTCCTGCCCATACTTCAACATGAGAACTCTTCAGGCCTGTGCCTCGCTGCCCCGGCCCTCACCCGCCGAAGAGGCCCAGTGATCCCTCACTTTCAGATCTCCCCAAATCCACCGGAGACTTCTGTTATCCCTGTAACTCCAGGCTGTTAAGGGTTCCAGCCCTTCCCAAGAACCCCTCCACAATCTCACCTCTGACCCTCTTCTCTCTCCCCCAGCCAAAGGAGTAGTCAATGTCCTTTGGGATGGAAAACAATGACTTTGACAAAGATGCATTGTTCCCAATCCTTTTGTCTTATACCTTTCCTCCTGTTCTTCTTCTTTTTTTTTAATCCTCATGCAACAATATGTTTATTTTACTATTTTATTTTATCTATATATTTTTTAATCCTCACCCAAGGATAATTTTCCATTGATTTTTAGAGAGAGTGGAAGAGAGAGGGAAAGACAGAGAGAAATATTGATGTGAGAGAAAGACATTGGTTGGTCGCCTTCTGCAAGAGCCCCGACCAGGGCCTGGGTTTGGGGGAAGCCTGCAACCAAGCTACATGCCCTTGACTGCAATCGAACCCGGGACCCTTTGGTCTGTAGGCCGACACACTGTCCACTGAGCCAAACCGGCTAGGGCTACAAAACATCTTGAACATCCAGCTGGTCCTACCAATACATCAACTCTTAGGTTTAAGACAGGGACTAGGAACACTTCAGTGGTCAAAAAGATAGGAAAAGAGACTACGTCAGCGGTTCTCAACCTGTGGGTCACGACCCCTTTGGGGGTCGAAAGACCCTTTCACAGGGGTCGCCTAAGACCATCGGAAAACACATATATAATTACATATCGTTTTTGTGATTAATCACTATGCTTTCATTATGTTCAATGTAACAGTGAAAATACATCCTGCATATCAGATATTTACATTACGACTCATAACAGTAGCAAAATTACATAAAGTAGCAACAAAAATAATTTTATGGTTGGGGGTCACCACAACATGAGGAAGCGGCATTAGGAAGGTTGAGAACCACTGGACTATGTCAACAAAAATAAAAAATAAATGCGGTCGCGGCATTAGGAAGGTTGAGAACCACTGGACTACGTCAACAAAAATAAAAAAATAAATGGGGTAGGTAAAGTAAAGCTTTCACACCCAGGACTTGCCTGTTCCATCTTCGTGCAATACTCAGGGGAAAATCTTCCTAATTACTGGGCGTAAGTCACGTTAAGGAGACTTTCTGGAGAAGGCCGGGCTGCAGGTCTTTGGACAGTGGGCCACCGATTAGGTCCTCGGGGTTAGTCCCCCAAGAGAGATCCTGATGTAGCCCTACATTGGGGATCGCTGTGACCGGGACAGGTGTGCTGTCTAAGGAGAGACTCGATGCACCTGTGAGGACAGGTACAGAGAGCATAGGGAACACCTTCCTGCCGCCATTCTGTCGTGGAGCTCGGCAGGCAGCTGGGGGTTTGCCTTCACCTGGGGATTTGGATGAAAGTGCACCTTGGGGTTGTCCTTGGTGGTGAACTGGTGGCCACAGGCAGAGCGCAGGAAGGGTCTCTCTCCAGTATGGGAGCAGAAGTGAACCTGTAAGGAGCTATCAGTCCAAAACCTTGCTTCAGTGCTTACGCTTGTTCCTGTAGAGGGCGGCCTCATCTTTGGGTTTGACATCCTCTGGGGGCACGTTGGGTGGCTTCCCTTTCCCTTTCTTGGATGGGGCTGACACTACAGTGGAGAAGGGGCTCTGAGGGGTCAAAGCACCTGGCAGGTAGCTTGGGAGCACCCTTGACCTGTCTGGCCTCAGGGCGAAGGGCACCAGCCCTGGGGACACAGAGCTGGTGGTGGAAGGGATGTTTGCATGAGGTGGCTGGGCTTGTTTCAAGATGTCCAGAGACAGACCTTGGCCTCCAGCTTCCTGGCTGAGCAAAGCCATGGCCACAGAAACCTGCTGGGACACCTGGCCGCCTGAGGTCTTCAGGGTGTCAGCTCCCCCCACGTGGGAGTGGAGGGGGCGGGAGGCTCACATGTTCACCTGGCCTCGGATCTGCTCGGTGAGCTGGATCTGCTGTAGCTGCTGCTGCTGCAGACACGGGATCTGCTCCAGGCCCCACGGGATGCTGTTGGCACCAGGCAAGGGGGTGGAAAGCATGTCCACGCTCCGCTGACTCACCGCCACCTTGGTGCCCTGTTGTGCTTGCAGAGTGACGTTAGTATTGGCCACTTTGCCTTTGGGTAAATAGCTCAAGTCCTGGGGTGTGGGAGGCAGAGCAGTCTCGGTCTTTAAGTAAAGGACAGACCCCGTTCCTGGCTCCTCCTTCATGCCCCCTGATCTGCTGCCAGCCTCCCGGTGACTGTCTTTCTGCCTGGACTGTGTGGCTGGTGGCTCAGCATAGCCCAGCCAAGTCTTCTGAAGGCACCGCCCCTCGCTGTTGTTCACGATGGGGACAGGTGGATGTTTAGTGCCATTTTTCTTATGTTCTAAGAGCTCAGAGAAGCTGAAGAACTCTCCACAACATTTTGCACAGATGTGAGGCTCTTCCCCACCAGTCTCTTTACTGTTGCTCAGTCACCAGTCCTTCCCCCACCTCCCTGTGCCACTGGGGCCACATCTGCAAACTCCAGGGTGGCTGCTCACCCTGGTCCTCCTTGGAGTTGATGTTAGGGTTTGCCTGCTTGCCCCATGACACGGTGCATGCATTGTGGCATCAGGAGAACAGCGGCTCTTTTCCCACTCCTAGGAGTCCAGCATTTCTTCAAACAAAAACCATCTTATACATATGCTTCCTGCTCCTCTTGCTCCTGTTCTAAGGCCAGGCCCAGAGCATCCAGGGAGCTCCCATGGTGCTGGCAGCTGCCTGGATCATGTGGCCCCAGAGCGTGATTCCGCACCACCCCAGCTCACTGCCCCTTCTCTGAGCATCTGGCCACACCTCCTCTGCCTGCCTCCAGCCACACAAAGGGTGGAGGTGGTGTTCGGGTTGGGGCTGCGGCTGGACAGTCTCTTCTCTTTAGCTCTGGTCAGCATCTCAGATACAGCTCTGGGCCCCACACTTTATTTTGTTTTATTATTATTGTTTTTAATCCTCACCTGAGGATATGTTTTTATTGATTTTTAGAGAGAGAGGAAAGGAAAGACAGAGAGACAGAAAGAGAGAGAAACATCAATTGGTTGCCTCCCGTATGCACCCCGATGGGAGATGGAACCTGCAGCCTAGGTATGTACCCAGACCGGAGTCCTACCTACCCTACCTACCTTTTGGTGTAGAGGATGATGCTCCAATCACCTGAGCCACCCAACTAGGGCCACACTTTATATTATTATTGTGTTTTTAAACCCTTTATTATTATACTAGCAATACATATTTGTTAATAGAAATCAGAAAATACAGATAAACAAAAGAATAAGAAAAAATCATGCCAACCCTTTTTTAACTTCTTGGGATCTACCCTTACCTCTGCATATTTATTTTTCATTTTCACAGAAAAGGGATCTGACTGTATGCATTATTTTTCACTTAAAATAATTCTGAAATCTTTTACGTTGTACCAAATATACTTCTGGAACATCATTTCCAACAGCTACATAGTATTCCAATGGGCACTGAAATGCAGCCAACCATCCCTACTAATGGGCATTTAGGGGTTTCTAATTTTTTTTATGTTATTAAACTGAACAGCATGAAATTTCTGACATTTGGCTATTCTTGACCTAAGAAATGGCCATTTCATATGGTTTGACCTAATGTAAATAACAACATGATGAATATCATTAAGACTCAACTTTGCACATTTTTTTTTCAATGACTTAATTGCATTCCTAGAATGTCTGAGTCCAAAGGGATGCATGCTTTTAAGCAGACCTACACTTTATTACGCTGACCTCAGGCGTGTGTCCCAGGCAGACCAAGACAACAGAGGGATGGCATGGAGCGGTTTTAGGCTGTTGGGTATCCTGCAAAGAGGCCTGGCTTGGCCTCAGATGATGGGGCAGAAGTCCCAGCTGCTCCCCTCACTAAGGCGTGACCCCGGGCCGCACAGAGGTGGAACTTTCTCTGGAGAGCAGTGAGCAGGGTTTTCATAATGGGACAACTGTGCTTTGTCTCAGAGTTATTGGTGGTCTGGCCTAGGCTTGGGCATTCTGAACCCTGTCTGACTTCCATCACCCTCTGCCTGAGCTTTTGAGCTTCGGAGCCGGAGAAACCCCCTTCTCCCGGGAAAGGTGACTCAGAGATGAAGGCTTTTAAAACGACTCACAATTGCCTCCGTGGTTTTGAACATTTAAGAATGCGACTTGGCATTGAGGGTGGACCCAGGCCCGGCTGTGGAGGGAAGTTCTGACGGATTCTGTGGCGGCAGACCTCCCAAACCATTGAAGCGTGCAGGCTGAATTTTAAAAATAATTGTCCTTTTTAATGATGTAAAACATGTCATCTAGATTAAAAAAATAAACACTTTATTACTTTCCCAGTCCTTTCTTCTGCCCTCCCAGGGCCAGATGGGGATTGCGTGAATATTTCTGGCGTATTTCACATATTTAATAACGCCCTTGGAGGTTCTTCCAGATCTGATGAAAATGTGGGATTGAACTCTACCCATGGACTGTTCACAGAAGGAGAGCTGGTGGTGAGTGAGTGAGTGTGTGTGCTGGGGGTGGGGATGCATTCTATTTTGGAAGCAGCTGGGTCTACAAGTCAAAAGGCCTGTACTTTTTATCTTGAGCAACAAAGGACATTGTTTCTCTGTCCCCGCCCCCACGCACACCCATGCCGTTTGCGGGATGGGGAGAGAAAGGGGGAAAAAAGAAATCGCCGCCGCGAAGCAACCTAGAGCGGCTTCGGGAGAAGCTCGGGCCTTCCCGGAGACGGCTTTCCGCCCGCTCTCTTGATTTGCAGCGAATCCAAGAAAAATAATTACAGCTTCAATTTATTTATACATCTTCTCTGTAGATAATATAGATCCAACAATCGCCGCCTCCTAATTTATGCAGGCGGAGCCCTCCCGGAGCCCGGGCAGCTGGAAGCGGCCAAGTGCGGTGCGGGCCGCCGCAGGGAGGAGGGAGAGAGAGA
>NW_005371249.1:1204742-1222892 GCF_000412655.1 Myotis brandtii | reverse complement strand
TGCTGCGGGCCTGACAGGCGCGCGGCGGCTCCTTAATGGACTGGCGAGCGCTCTCCGGAGCAGCCTGCGCGGTCCCCGAGGAGAGATCATCAGGCAGAGTGGTCCCCGGAGCAGGATTTATTAGCAGACAGGATGGGGAAGTTGATTAGCCTCCGCGGCTGAACGGACATCCTGTCAGACAGGCCTCTTAATCCAATCACTTACCTGTCGAGAGGGAGCCTCCCCCCGCTGCCCGCCCCAGAACCCGAGGCTGCGGGCCTGGCTGGGCTCACCCTGCACAGCACACGCTCCCTAGCTCGTGTCTGGGACCAGGCGACTAATGAGCAAGTCTCTCCACCCCTCCTCGCCCGGTCAGCTCTCTGAGTCTTGTCTTGCTAGTGAGACAACCTCCAGGTTGCTCTTCGGGACTCAGTCCTGGTGGTGACTCCCCTGCACGGCCACCTTCCTTTCGTAGCTCTCTACTCCCCACTTGGGAAAACACCTGCGCTTGGGTCTTGTCTGCACCACCTTTCCAGGGCATCCCTGCTGGTCCCGCTCCCTGAGGCCTCTGCTTTATGCAAACCCAGCTACTTTCCCATTTCTCCAACGGCTCCTGCCTGCCTCCCGGGCCCTTGCTCCAATAATAGGGTCTGGCTAGAAGGCTCCCACCCTGTCCCCACCCCAAATCCAACTGTCCTTGGAGGTCTTGCTCACAAGCCTAAACTTCCCTGATTACCTCCCTCCTCCATGCCCAGGTAGGCTCTCCCTTCTGTGAAACTTTATCTGTGCTAGGGTCAGGACTCTCCCCCCAGTCCTGTCTCCACCACTTCCTAGCTCTGTGGCCTTGGCCAAATGAACTCATCTGGGCCTCCTCCTGCTGTAAAACAGGATGATAGCAATACTAGTAAGTTCCTCATAGGGTTGTTGTGGGCAGATGAGCATATGTGTGTAGAGAGCTGGGGCTGATGCCTGGTGCATAGCTCAGCGTTTGTCTGACCCTGCAACAGGTAGTATGGTAGCACCTCCTTCACTGCGCCAAATGCCGTTAGGACAGGGGCCAGGCCTTCGCTGTCCCCCTCTACCTCCGCTGTCGCTGCCCCCCTTCCAACACCAAGTACATAGAGTCTTACAGATGAGACGGCTAAATGTTTGTTGAGTGAATGAAGGAACTGCTGCCACACTGCAGATCAAGTAGGATGTACCATCTCTCTGGGTGACCACCCGAGGCCCCATTTCTGGTTGATCTGATAGTGGAAGAAGCAAGAGGGTGAGGGACAGGGCCCCCATCTGCTTTTGTGTGGCAGGCATTGAGATGTGTGTTCTCTCCAGCTCTTGTCAAGAGTTTAGGAATTCAGACTGTATTGATCCACTGCATCTTCAAAGCCATCAATCATCATTAAGAAACAGGACCTGAGCCCCTGGATAGGGCGGCTGGTATTGGGTAATTTACAGGATTTTACACACACACACACACACACACACACACACACACCCCAGATGTGGCTAAAAGAAGTTAGCTAAGACAAGCACTGAACACTTGGCAGGCAGGGAGGGAAAAAACCCAGGACACTTAGACACCAAAGGTAACTGACCAGGGAATATATCACATCCCACTTCCTGGTGGAATCACACATTTTCGTGGCTGGTTGCTACTGTCTAGTGAGCATTTTAGTTTGGTAAATGTGGAGGCTGAGGCCTCACCCAGGCCCTGCCACCTCCCACTAATGTCTGCCTCTTTTGGCCGCTCACAACTTGTCAGTTTTGCCTGGATCCATGTCAAGGTCACTGGTCTTTGATTTGGGCCATCTTCCTTTCTTTAAAAAAAAAACACAAAACAGAATAGCATTTTCCAGGCCACAGTCACCAGGCAAGGCTGTCCTGCCTCGGTGGTTTTCAGACATTTCTAACCAGGCCTGGGTGATCTTGGTGTTGCAGAACCCACCACTGGCCTGGGCTTCAGAACATTTGGAGCCTGGTCAAGCCCTGCTCCTGATTAATTGTGTGATTTTGGGGGGCTGGGGGCAGAGCAGGGCATTTAACCTTACTGAACTTTAGTTTCTTGATCCACCAAATGGGAATGATATTTAGCCCACCATCATGGGAGGAGACATTTAAGGGTAAAATGAGGTAATTGATAGGAATGTGCTTTTAAAAATACAGTACTATACAAAATTAAGGCAGAAATCCTATGATGAAATTGTTTCTAAATATTGATTGCCTTCAATGCTGGGTGCTGGGAAGTAGAGATGGCCAAGCCTCAGACTGCCCCTAGTAGATTTAAAAAAGGGAGAGAGGCAGATGTGGGGACACTGGCTAAGGCACCAGGCAGGAGGAAGTCAGTCCTGGGAAAAGAAGATGGCAATGAAACCTCCCCTTCCCTAGCCCTGGGGCCGACAAGGCTTTAAGGAGGAAAGGGGTTGGAATAGTTGGAAAAGAGGGTGGCAGGGCGAGGGAACAGCCAGGGGAAAGGCCCAGGGATGAGGAAGTGGGTTGTGTGGTGGACAGGGAATGATGAGGTGGGAAAAGCAGATGGGGCCAGTAGGCAGGGCCTCATGGTCGATGAGCACAGCCCACATGGAAGGGTTCTTGGCAGGGAAGCAACAAAGTCAGGTGCCTTCTGGAACTTTGGGAAGATGGTAGATGTGCATGAAGCATGGGCCGGAGGGGAGGCAGGAGGCAGAGAGGAAGCTACTGCAATATCCAGACGAGACCTGGGAGCAGAGGCGAGGTGAGGTGATTGGGGGAGCCCCATGGAACAGAGTTGAAGAAACTCTGGTCTACGTTATAATCTAAACAGATAATAGTTTATTTGCAGAGAGGCCTCTGTCTATTCAGAGGTCACGGACACCACTCTGGTGCCTAAGTGAACATTCACAAATGCCTGTGTGCCTGGGGAGAGACTTTTTATAGCATGAATGTCTCAGAACTCTCCCATCAAACCAGGATACAGGGAAGAACTTGTATCCTCAGAACCATCCTTACAGCCTAGAGTCCCTCCACTTCCTGTGGAACCCCAGACAAGGGATGTAACTTTCAGCATCCTAACTTTTACAATGGGGATAATAATATGTGGAACCCCAGACAAGGGATGTAACTTTCAGCATCTTAACTTTTACAATGGGGATAATAATAATAACAAAAAGTGTATTAAGTTCTTACATGAGTCCCAGCCCCTCCCACTCTGAGCTTCCCTCTGCCCAGACTGTGGGTGCCTCCTCGGGTAGGCAGAAGTAGGTAGGCTGTGACACCAATGAGGAGAATCAATGTGCTCAGGTTAAAATCCCACTGTTGTGGAAACCCCACAAGTTCCTAAGATGATTATGGCTTTGAACTCATTCTAGAGCCCCAGCAGCAGTCTTCCAGGAGGTATTCGGGCTGCACTTGAATGCCTCCGCAGGCAGGGAGCTCATCTTCCACTGGCATTCCTTTGTATTTTAGAGCATCTCTGGCTGCGAAAAAAGGAATTTCTTAAGCAAGCGGATATTGGTTCTTTTAGTCTAAACCAGTGGTTCTCAACCTGTGGGTCGTGACCCCTTTGGGGGTCGAACGACCCTTTCACAGGGGTCGCCTAAGACCATCGGAAAACACATATATAATTACGTATTGTTTTTGTGATTAATCACTATGCTTTAATTATGTTCAATTTGTAACAATGAAATTGGGGGTCACCACAACATGAGGAACTGTATTAAAGGGTCGTGGCATTAGGAAGGTTGAGAACCAGTGGAATAAACTAAGCAATGATTCAATGATTCTTTTAGCAGCCTCTACTGCTCCTCAAACTGCCCGCCTCTTTGGTACAACATTGCCGAGGGTCTTGAGTTCCAGGCCCCGGGGTTTGGTCTTTAGTAGGCATGCAGAGGGAGTCCTGAGAGGCCCCTGGGCAGGACTCTGAACAGGCAGAGCTCTGCTCAGGACGGTGACTGCTGGCTGGGCTGGGGCGGGGTCCTCATGCCAGGGCAATCTGACGTCTGTCTCTGCATTTATCAATGGACTTGAGGGCAGATACCCAGTGATAACCATTTTCCTTCCCAGAAACGTCCAAGGCCAGTGGTCATGGATATGGACTGAAAGGAGGCACATGTTCTATCTTGGGGTCATCCCAAGTCTGGGTACTATGGAAGCCAGTATCTCCCAAGCCTTGTTGGCCCCCTGGAGTCTGTCTTTCTACAGAACCAAAGATCACAGGCAGATGCAGGAACCTGAAGGAAGTCTCCAGCTCTCCTTTGGACCAGAAGCAGCTGGAGGGCTGTAGCAGATGGCCGTGGTGAGCACTGGTGCTCAGAGTGAGAGATGGTCAGCTCTCTACCCTGAGATCAGGGCGTCACTTGCCCCAGGATTCCTTCTGACCTTTGCATTCTCCAAAAAAAGTCAAGGTGATGACAAGACACATCTATCGCATCTAAGCTATCATTGCAGTTGAAAGATGGGCCCGGAGCAGGTGGACTGCTTCAATTATGATGGATGAGGACGGTGACAGCTCTCGGGAGAGCCGCGGGAACCTGGCAAGTGCTCACTCAGCTATGACTCCTCTAGTAGCAATTTGACAAGATCAGAGCACTTTGTGGAAGTGGAAAGTTTGGGGGACCTCAGGGTTTGCTTGGCTCGGGGACTCTGTCTGATGATGCCCTCTGCCAGCAATACCAGGTGGGCAGCTACCCTAGGAGGCCCAATGTTGGAGGCAGGGGCAGTCTTAGGGAGGGGCTCTGCCTCAGGAGGCCTCTTGGCCCTGAGCCACAGGCGTGGGACTTGCCTGCTTCAGTCTCCGCCAGCTGCTGACCAAGGGACACCAACATGGCTATAGCCACAACCTCATGGCCAACTGGGCATCTCTTCTAAGCCAGACCCTGTGCTGGGCACTGGGAGATAACAGTGGACAAGAGAGTCACATCCTGCCTCCTGGATATGAATCCTGTGTCATCCTTCTGTGCAGACTCTGAGTGACGAGAGGGCCTGGGACCAAAAAGCCCCCTCTGTCGTTGGCTGTGAAGCTCCTCTTTGAGCTTTTGGCTGTATCATCTCTTTTTGGGCAAGGTGGCTGGGGGTTAAGTGAGATAACCTATGAAGAGTGCCCAGCTTGTCACAGGTAGTCCATCAATGCTGGTTTTCTTCCTTCACCAATTCTGTTGTTCTTTGGTGCATTTCTTCATTCATGCAGCAAACATGGTGGAGCACTTCCTGTGGGCCAGGCACTGGGCTTGGCCCCAGAAATTAGATGTGGTTCAATAGATGAGGGGCCCACAGCTTCATCCACTCAGAGAATGAGGATGCAGTTGGATCAGGCAGTATCTTGGCCTCACTGTCCACCTTGCAGAACGATGGCTAGCATGGCTCATACCGTAGTGCTCCTGGGCCCCTGTGCTTTCCAGTCATGAAGCTTCCATCAGGTAAGCGGAGTTCAGCAGGGAGACCTACCCTACTGCTCGTCACAGGCCAGATCCCCATCGAGCTCAGAGAAGCCTGCAGAATCAAGGCTTACTTGGGCTCTTGCCTTTTCTCTTTTCCCCTAGTCTCCACCCTAATAACTCTTTCAGGGCAAATAGAGAAGATCCAATCCAGTTGCTGCAGGCCAGGCTTGTGGACTGAGAGGACTCTGGTCTCACGTTCCCAATCTCATCCTGTCACCTAGTCTTCTAGTCTATGAGCCAAACTGCCTAAGACTAAGGAGGTTCTATGAAGTCTCTTTCAACTTCATGTTTCATAAGTGGCGGTAAAGAGTATGTGCTTTAGGATCCAGCTGACCTATATTTGATCCCTGGCTTTTCCAATTTCTAGCTGGGTGACTTTGGACAAATCACCTGATCTTCCTGAGTCTCAATGTCCTCACCTGCAAGTGGGATTATAGTAGTGCCCATTTCATGGGGTGGTTGTAAGGAAAAACGAGACAATGTATGTGATGTTTGAAGGACATTTATGTTTCTGGCCAATGGAGCATCCCTTTTCTCTGGAAAGTGCTCCCTGTTGTCCTCTAGAGCAGACCGAGAGTAGCTAATCAGAGTCCGTCCTTGGGATTTTAGACTAGCTGGGGAAAGAAGGCTCTTTCCTCTCTGTTGTAAAGATATAAGATGTAAGCTTGAAGTTACTGGAAAATATGGTTCTGGCCTTGGGGGACAGCTGACTCATTAGAAAAACCAACCTGGAGAGAAGAAGTGGAGAGAGAGAGAGCCCTGATTGGAAAATATGGTTCTGGCCTTGGGGGACAGCTGACTCATTAGAAAAACCAACCTGGAGAGAAGCAGAGAAGTGGGGAGAGAGAGAGAGAGCCCTGAGTGCACTTGAATCCTTAGTCCAGCGTCATTCCTGTCCTTTCTGTGTCTTTACTATTTGAGTGGCTGCCTATAACATTTACCTTTTGGATTAAGCTGGTTGGAGCTGGGTTTCTGACACTTGGAACCAAAGGATTCCAACTCATACAAATATACTTAATATAGATCCTGACTCACTATGTCGTAGCTGTCAGGATTAACTCAAGTTGGGCTCTATGCAGCTTGACGTTGGTGCGGCATTTCCATCTCCTTTTACCCCTGCCACCGTGTCATGAGGACTTGTGCATCCTCCCTGCCATCCAGCCCAGACTCTAAGGCTGTCTGCGTGAGGCTCGAAGCCCGTGGCTGGCTTGAGGCCCGAGCCTGTCTGCTGATGAAGACAGCAGCGCCAACCCACGTAAAACAGCACCATGGACAGTGGCAGCCCAGCACGCAAACGCCTGCCACAGGACACAGACACAATCAAGCTGCCGACATCCTTAGCCCATGTCGGGGCTTGATAATGAACAAGTAATTTATGTCGAGGAGTCAGTGGAGCCTGTCGCAGGCTGGGGCTGAAATGTTACTACGAGGGATTCCTATGAAGGTCATTGCCCTGTTCTTGTCGCTGTTAAGGGTTGACTGTAAATGGCGTCCTCTTAAAGACGGCCCCTTGTTCTCTGGGCTCCTTTGTGGGGAGAGAGGTACACCTCCGAGAAGCTGAGTGGGGACAAGCGCCGGGCTTCTTCTGAGCCATGCCCTTGAAGTGGCCCTGGAATCTTTGCAAAGTCTGGCCTCAGGTTGCTCATGGATAAGAAGGGGAGATTCGGGGTGGATCGGTGCTTGAATGGCTGTGCGGGGTCTGTGAGTGGGGAGGGCAGGATTGGGCATCCCTCTCTGGGGACAAAAAATGACTCCAAAGACCTCTGTGTGAATTAATTTGACTCAAAAGCCAGATGTGATAGGAATAGTGTTCTGGAGAGAAGGTAACAGAGTATCTTTTACGTGCACGAAAAGAGAAGAGATAAAGGAGAAGGCGCTGGGCTAGTGTGTAGGTGGACCATTGAAATCCTTCCTGTGGGCCTAGTTTCCTTACCTGTTACTGGACTAGATAGTCTTCACCATGCTGGATGTAGACAGAGCATGTGTTAGTAGTCCCATTTCATGGATGAGGAAACTGAGTCTAAGAGGTTAAGTCACACAGCTTCTCTGTTCCAGAATCGGGCCTTTGGGCAACCAGTGCTCCATCCATTGTCCAGCTTTTCCTGCTGTTCATAGAATTTACTGGACAAGCGGTCTCATGGGGTCCTCCCCTGCAGAGACCCAGACGCCCTCTGTTCCTCCACCATTTCCAGGGTTCCTTGGGAAGCTGTCAGGCTGACTTCTGTTGGAAGGGGGAAGGCACCCCTAGAGAAAGGGTCTGTCTCCCAGTGGAGGTTTGATTGTGTGTGTGTGTTGCCTCAGCTCAGCTGGTCCAGCATCCATGGAGGGTCTGCAAGTGGGATCATCGCCCCTTTCCTGAACCAAGGGTCCCTTGTCAATAGTCTCCTTTCAGCTCCATTTCTCCTTTCCACATTGGATGCTGGGGTTTCTGGCCTGAAACATGATTAATACAACCTGAGCTAAGTGCCGCTGTTTTCTTTTCCTCCTAGGAGAGAACTGCATTTAAATTTGCTTGAAAGTCCTATCAGGGGGATGAAAAGTAAAGAATGGAGCAGGAACCTTCTACTAAAGAGAGAATATGCTGACCCAAGCCAATGAATCCTGCTTGCTGCTCACCTCACAGCTGTGAGCCAAGCCTGCTCTGAGCACAGGGGCCTGGGTGACCACATCACAGGAGCCGGGCAATGCCCACTGGGTAGAGGAGTAAGTGACAGCTTGGTTGGCCCCTGTGGCCTGAGCTTATAGAAGATATTCCTAAACCCAGATTTCCCCCTCAGGTACTGTTGTCGGAACTCTGGAAGGCAGGCAGGACTTGGATCATCACATCCATTTTACAGATGAGGGAGCGGAGGGAACCAGAAGCTGGGCTGCAAGACCCTCATGCAAACCCTTTCTGCTGTGTCTCTGCCCACCGAGCTGCCAGCAGCAGGTGCAGAGGGGACTGCCCAGATACCCAGGGCTTTGGGGCACCTGGTCAGAGCCTCCCTGAGCAGGGCTGGGGGAGGCACCATCCTGCTAATGAGCACTCTCCTTGACAGCAAGAGCATCCCCATTACAAACTGGGTATATTTTTGCGGGGAGATCTGTAAAATATTTGCATGTTTACTTTAAGGTATTGGGACGATAAAGCTGAAAGGGGGGCAGGATCTGACCCCTGCCTCCCTGTCTGGCAGACCAGGTCCAACTCTCAGCCTCACCACCTTCTAGCTGTGTGGCCTGAGGGAAGTTCTCTAACCCCTCTTAGCCTCCATTCCTTTATCTGTAACAGGAGAATAATAGTTAAGGAGACTATTGAGGTCAGCCAGACTGGGACACTACGTTGGGACGGCAGGCACAACCCAGGACTGTCCTGACAAACCAGGACACGCGGGCACTCAGTGGGAGAGGAGTGCCGATTCTGCGCTGTTGTCAGAATGAGATGATACAATGCAGAGAGTAACCAGCATGGAGCCGAGAGTCAAGTCCTCAATATGACAGCTTTACTCTTATTACTGTACATTCCCTTCATCCCAGGATACTCTGTGACCTTCCTTTTAGACTGAGGGACGATCAAATGAGCTGTGATTTCTTACCTTGTGCACATGTATCCTACACAATGTTGGTGTCTGACGTCTCTTCTAAGGCTGGGCTTTCGGAGTGATCCTGATGGCTCTGAAGTGTCCCTGCCGGAAGCCTCTGTCCTTGATGGAGTACATATGTGGGTACATATGTGGGTACACAAGGTCACTGTCCATATGTGGGCACACAAGGTCACTGGCCAAGACCCTGGAAGGCAATTATCTCTGAATTGGGGATGAAGGTCACATTTGTAGGTTTATCCCTCCGGCTTCTTCTGCTAATACTCCCCATTGCTTATTATAGGGTGTAGGTTACTGGGGTGATGGGTGGGTAGCAGGAAAGGTGGTGCTGCTCAGAGAGAGTTGAGCCTAGACAGCCCTTCTTGAAAGCTCACTTCTGGGAGGTGGCCCTGATGTCATGCCCTGGAGAATTCCCGAGAAGCTCTTGAGGGGTTCCGGTAATTCAGAAAAAAACACAGAAGAATATCAAAACAAGTAGGAACTCTGCCATCCCTGGGTGCTGTTAACCACGCAACCACTTAGGCCAGGTCTCCCATCTGGTGTGAATGTGTGTGCGCCCCCCATGGGAAGGCGTTCCATAGGTAGATGCACCCAAATGTAAATTTATTTTTGTATAAGTGGGCTTTTCTTCTATTTTGTGTCCCTGTTCTGCCTAATGCAGAAAAACCAACCTAGTGATTTCTTACTGAAGCCATTATCATTCAGGGACTTCTGTCACTTTCTGGATTGCTCCCCGCTCAGGGTTTTCTCTCCGGTCGACTCTAAGTGGTGGGGAAGGCACTGCTACTGTGATGCAGAAAAACCAACCTAGTGATTTCTTACTGAAGCCGTTATCATTCAGGGACTTCTGTCACTCTCTGGATTGCTCCCTGCTCAGGGTTTTCTCACCGGTCGACTCTAAGTGGAGGGGAAGGCACTGCTACTGTGCCTTAATCTCCCTAGTTTGGTGCCCTTATCCCTTCTAGCCCAGGTGGGTGGGCATCTTTGGGCTGGAAACCCACTGAGTGTGGCTGCACCCATCCCGGGAGCCATCTTGGCCATGAAACTCTGGCTCATGACCTTCTCTGTCAGCCAACTTCAGTGCTCCATTGGGAGCCGTGAGAATTTTCTGAATGCACTGCCCTGCGCTCCAGGGCTGTGGGACACTGTGTAGGTTGGGGCAGCACTGGCCCTCTCATGTCTAGACGCGCCGCATCTCCCATTCTGTTCTCTGGCAGCCACCTGCTCGGTAGCACTGGGTGTCGGCACACTTACCTGGGGGTTTCTGGCATCTCCCCTCCCATGAAATTTGGTCCAAAGTGGGCAGGTAGCAGAGTTCAGGACTCTCCCACACCAGCAACTGATCTAGAACCTCATCTGCAAACTCCCTCTCCCCACTCCGGGCCCGAGGGTCTTTTCTCTAGTCTAAATGGGCAGAAGGTAACTGGTGGATCGTGCCCACCACCTAACTTGTCTATGCTACACCTGGGCCGTGGCTCCCAAATGTAAAACCTAAGGACTTGGGGCTTTTATTCTTGGTCCTATTCTGACAACGACCATCCAGTTGTGATAATGGGAGTGGAGTGTGGCATGACATGCTCTCATGGGGGTGGGAGGGAGGGGTGATGGCCGTGGGGTAAAAGGGATGCAGGGGAAACAACAAGAACAAACCAATTAGTGTCTCAAATTCATATCCTATCACAGGGACCCAAACAAGGCCAGCAGTATTGTATATAGTGTTTTATGTCATAAATATTTACCACTGCCATTATGTACTTTTTATAATTCACTTTGATGACTGTACTGCATTTCATTGTATACAAACGTCCTAATCAAACCGTTTCCCTATTATTGACTGCCCCGTTTGTTTTGATTTTTTTTTTTATTCTCAGAGAAAACTGCTGGGATACGTTTCCTTGGACATAATCCTTGTGCGGATCTCTATTTCCTCAGGATACACGGGGATGTTTACTAGTACTTTACATTTGAGGATATCCACACCTCATCCCGACACAAGATTCCCACACAACACATGCAGAAACACACAGAGACACGCACGGACTAGAGACTGTGTCTGGCAGAGAGCTGGGCACAGAGCAGCTGCTCCAAGGAAAATGCTCAGTGACCTGGGAGAGAGGCAGACACCAGGCAGTAGAAGGGCAGAGGAAAGAGCAATCCGTTGGCGGGGAAGCTTGGCCTGTTTGTGGCCTGGGAACTTGGCTTTGAAGGAAGAGGAAGGTAGGAAATAAACAGAGACAGAAGAAAGGATGATCCAGGCAGCAGAAATGGTGTGGGCCAAGGCCTGGGGAAAAGCAGGAGTCTTGTTGCGGAAAGGTAGGGTGGGTGCAGATGTCAGAGAAAGACAGGTTGGAATCTGGCCAAGGAGGGAGGTGCCCATATCTCCAGTTCTTGCCTGACTTTGAAAACTTTCTAGCTGAGCATGACCCCGCTGCATCCAGGAGGACAGGTGAGTAAAGTTGTCAGATAAAATACAGGACACCCCATTGAATTTGAATTTCAGAGAAAATGAGTAATTATCTTAGTGTACATATGTCCCAAATAAGCATGGGGCATATTTACATTAAAAAAAGAATTCATTACTTACCTGTAATTCGAACGTAACTAGGAGACCTGTGTTTTTATTTGCTAAACCGGGCAACCCCATATGTAAAGAATGCAGTGATGCTGCAGCGTCAGAGGCCTCATTACCATTTTTTGGGCCATTGCTTCATGAGCAAAGACAGATCGAAGTGTGTGAATCCCCACCGCACCAAAGTGCAGATAAACATGACGAACGGTAATGGCTCCAGAGGCGCCGACGGGAGCGTTTCCAGGAGCAGGTGAGTGATGGACGCGCTGGAAATGAGCATCTGGGCCCTGAAGCTCAGGCCTCACCTGCCATCCCTGGAATGCGAGGCTCACGGGGCGTCTCTTCTGAAGGAGTGCGGCTCAGTCTGGAGAAGCAAGGCTGGAAGCAGAGCTTGGGTTCTGAGGTGAACCCACTTAAAGTCCATCCGGCTGATGAGAGGCAGACTTGGAGCAATATTGTGAGAGAGGCTGGTGAGGGGGCTGGTCTGGAGCCCAACTTCTATTTCTGTGGTCATGGGAGGTCCATAGTCATTGACGGGAAGGAAAGACGGGGGCATCAGAAACATACCTCCTTCAGCTCTGGCTGCAGTGATCTCAGGGCCTGGGGGGGAAGGAAGGAGAGAGAATGTGCATATTAAAGCATATTAATGGAAACTGACAGACCCTCAGGGGAGGAAGTATCACTTGCTATGTACCCACCAGGAGCTTTGGGTACATTATCCAGATAAACATGACGAACGGTAATGGCTCCAGAGGCGCCGACGGGAGCGTTTCCAGGAGCAGGTGAGTGATGGACGCGCTGGAAATGAGCATCTGGGCCCTGAAGCTCAGGCCTCACCTGCCATCCCTGGAATGCGAGGCTCACGGGGTGTCTCTTCTGAAGGAGTGCGGCTCAGTCTGGAGAAGCAAGGCTGGAAGCAGAGCTTGGGTTCTGAGGTGAACCCACTTAAAGTCCATCCGGCTGATGAGAGGCAGACTTGGAGCAATATTGTGAGAGAGGCTGGTGAGGGGGCTGGTCTGGAGCCCAACTTCTATTTCTGTGGTCATGGGAGGTCCATAGTCATTGACGGGAAGGAAAGACGGGGGCATCAGAAACATACCTCCTTCAGCTCTGGCTGCAGTGATCTCAGGGCCTGGGGGGGAAGGAAGGAGAGAGAATGTGCATATTAAAGCATATTAATGGAAACTGACAGACCCTCAGGGGAGGAAGTATCACTTGCTATGTACCAATCAGGAGCTTTGGGTACATTATCTCAGATGACTTTACAGCACTTGTTTGGCACGATCCCATTTTATAGAAATTGAGAATCAGAGAGGTAAAATGACCTGCCGAGGCGCACACAATTAAAAAGCAGCCAAGCTAGGACTTGACCTGTCTATGTAACTCCAAAGACTTGGTTCTTTTTTCTGGGCCACATTGGAAATAACTCCCTGGGAGCTCCCACCATGGGCTCTAGGACCCGACTTCAAGATTCCATATTCCTGACTCTGTGAGCTGCACACAGCTCCTGATCCAGACAGCCCCAGCATGGACCAGCCATTTATCACCCACCGAGGCACTCTCTCAGTAGGTGCCCAGGCTGGTGGCTGTGGTCATTTTCCCAGGAGGGGCTCAGTGTTGCCGCTACTTTCCCCCAAAGCCTTCCTGCACCACTTTCACCCCTGAGCTACTTAGCCTCTGGGCTCTTGGTTGGCACTGTTCACGAATCTCCTGGAATCATTGGTGACCCCAAGTGGAGAGCTCCTGGAGTGAGGAGTCAGTTCTCCCTCCCTCCCTGGTGTTCCAAATGTGTCCACGGATGGGAAAGAGATGGAAACCCGACAGGCTTTACCAAGCTGCAGTAGTCACGACAACGAGAGCTGGTGACAAGGTGTCCACTTGCATAAATGCTGATCAGTCGACTGATTGTTTGTTTAATACCTGATGCTTCAAGAGAGTGACGGTGTATTAGCTAAGGCAATGCTAGCTGCTGTAACAAGCCTCCAAATACATAATGGCTCAGCCACAACAGATGTTTATGTCACTCCTGTAAAGTATCAGACAGGTGTTCTGATAGGTGTAGGGTTGCCAGGAAAACTATAGGACACCTAATTAAACTTGAATGTCAGAGAAACAATATTTTTTATATGTTGGTCCCAAATGGTAACTGTCTTCCCAGTGATCCCAAGGGCCCAGAGCTGATCAGAAACGTAACTGGGTTTGACTCTGTCCCCAACATATTACACTGAAAGATTATCCACCGCTTTTTTGAAATTCACATTTAATTGAGTGTCCTGCTCTAGTTTTTGCTAATTCTGCAATTCTAGATAGATGGTGGTCTTCCTTTCAAACTAGTTCAGGGACCCAGGTTTCCTCACCCTCTGGATCAGCCATCTTCAACCTGTGGCTTCCAATGTCATGATGCTCATTTGCATAAAATTAATGATGAAAAGGAAATGAGCATAGAGGGTCATATGGGGAAGTTTTTATGGGCCAGAGCTGTTAACAGGAGCACATGGCTCTGCTTTTATTCCATTGGCCAGAACCAGGGACATGGCCATGCCTAACTGCAAGGAAGACTGGGAAATGTAGTCTATATAACTCTCTGTGCTCAGGAGAAGTGGAAAGAGGTTCCATGAATAGCTAGCCAGTCTCTACCATTAAAATAAAATAAAATAAAAAGGCTTTTAAAAGAAGGCATGATGCCTTTTCTAGACTACAGTTTACTTCAGCAAACATGCACTCCAGGCAGGAACCTGTGCCTGTGTTTGCTGAAGACAGTCCTTTCCTCGCTTCCCTTGCAAAAAACAAACACATAAAACATTATTTCTCCTCTATGTTTAGAATAGTTTTTTTCTAGACAAATGTATTGTCAGGTTTTATCTTCTTAAACAAGCAGCAGGAGGGAGAGTCATAACTTTGAATCTTGGCATTCAATAGATCTTTGTAGATCCTGCTATAGCCTGGTACCACCTACTAGCTATAGGACTTGGACGAGTTACTAGTACTTAACCTCTCTGAGCTGCAGTTACATTATCTGTGAAATGGGTTAATAGCATTTACCTGGTGGGTTTCTGTGAGGACACAGCCTGATCCAACACTTGGCTCGTAACTGGAGCTCAACAAACAAGAGTGACCTCTCTGGACCTGTCCCTTCTATGTTCCTGAACCACGGATCCAACTTAATCCTGAACTGAGGCTCTTGGGGGACTGACTGGAGGGTCCCCCAGGAATCTGCTTGAGGCACAGAGGAGAACCAGACCCACAATCTCAGCTTGGCAACCAGCCTGGAGTCATCAGCCAGGTGGAGTATTTATCTGAGAAGGTTTCCCCTGGTCCAAGTTCATCACGGACTCATGTCTGGGACCTGTGTGGAAGGGGGTTGCGATGGGTAAACATGGAAAGGTCTGCCCTAACCAAACCCTGCAAATCATTGGAACACAAACCTCCCTGCAATACCAAAATGAGAGAGAGGCTGTGGACCACCTGGAGCTCTGGAACATCCAAGGTAGAGGTGACACTGTCTGTTGGGAAGTGGCCTAAAGGTGGCCCCAAGGCAGTGGTGGGGTGTCCTCCGATGACTTGGCAGGAGCTGGAGGAAGAGAAGAACATGGTGGCTGAGAGGACTTGCTGGGAAAAATGCACGAGTTCCCCAGAACTAATTAAGGAGTCCCTAGTGCTAGAGGCCCCTAGAAATTCAGAATTATCACGTGGAGGGAGGCACAATTGAAGTGGAACACTGGTTATCAATAATGAAGTGAACCTGTTTTACACCCAGAGTTGGTGTGACTGGGGTAACCCAGGTTAAATCATTTGATTCAAATAACAGCTCCCCCAACTAAGTTTGATTACTTTTTGCACGGTGTGTCCCCCTGACTCCCACCCCTTAGTTGATTTGCCTTCCCTTTGCGGGGGAGGGAGGTCCTGAGCCTTTTAGTAGAAAATCGTTTGCCATCCTTGATTCAGCCTCAGCCTCTCTGTTCTTTCCCTGCCTGCGTTCCACACCCTCCGATTATGGAGAGATTGTCTTCTGGTCTCTGAATCATTAATTTTGGTTGTGTGACTCTTGCCTGGCAGAGGTTTTTCTGCTCTGAAAAACTCCGATTATAAATAGTTCAATAATGCATGTCCTCCTGAGTTTAAGACTCGGGCTTATGTGATTGGAAATCTGGATGTGAAGCAAGTTAGAGTTGATGCCATAAAGACAGTAAAATAATTAATCACTTTGCTCTGTTTAATAGATTCAAGGGCATCGGAACAGCCCGGCGACCAGGGTGAGTCCTCAGGAGTGGCACTTGCTGTCATGGTGATCTTGGCAGGCGCTGGGGGAAGGGCTCCCGAAACCAGCTTCAAGGGTCAGAGGATGGAGCTTCCCCAGGGTGTGCCCTCAAAGCTCACTGAGGCCCTGCTTGTAAAGATGTCAGGTGTCTGTCACCCTCTGCCCATCATCCCCTCTCCCCCCTGCCGGTGGCTTCCAGTCCCTGGATTCTGGGGTAGCGAGTACGTCCGCTTGCACACACAAGTCTGGTCCAGCCCACCCAGCGGACCCCCTGGGTGCAGTGCTCTGATTGGAATAATCCCTCTGCAGCCCACAAAGGACTTTCACATCCACTGTCTTGTTTTGTCCTCACAACGCTCCGTGAAGCAGGCAGAACAGTCACTCTTTCCTTCTACTTGTCCTAAGGGAAAACGGAGGCTCGGCTGGGTTCTGGGGAAATGGTCCATTTCACATGTATCTTTCTCAAAGTCACACAGATTCACTGAGTGGTGGAGTCAGGTCTCGCGTTCCCATCTGGGGGACTCCTCAGCCTGTGCTCTCTTGGCTCTGCCTCACTGGCTCATGAGGGTATGGGTGTTCTCCTGGGGGAGGCTGCCCTCAGGCCAGGGACCAGCCCGCGAGCTGGGAGAGCTCACATTACTTGCTTATTGGTAACGTGCCAGGCACGATTCTAACCGCTTTCACACATTACTTCATTTATTCTTCAAATCACCCTCTGGGATAGTGGCTGTTACTGTCCCGTTTTATAAATGCAGCAATGGAGGCACAGAAGGATAGGGAACTCGTGCCAGGCCACACAGCTAATAAGTGGTGGAGACAGAAGTTGAACCTCTGCTCTTAACCACTGTACCTGATGGGCTCCTTGGAAGCCTGTGAGTAACCTTGAGGCAGAGCTGTCCTCAGACTTGACTTACGCCTCAGTATCGAGCTCAGGGTCTGGCACAGAGAGGGGGTTTATGAGTTGTTTGTTGAAGGACTGGAAAGCCCAGCCGGGTGGGGTCAGCTCCTAACCGTCATTCATTGATTCCAATCACAAGTGTTTGCTGACCAACCAGGCCTGTCCGAGCCCTGGGGCTAAGTGGTGGGCCTGTCAGTCTCTGCCTCTGTGGAGGCAGATGGAGTGTGGTGGGCCAGAGAGGGGGTTTATGAGTTGTTTGTTGAAGGACTGGAAAGCCCAGCCGGGATTCCAATCACAAGTGTTTGCTGACCAACCAGGCCTGTCCTAGCCCTGGGGCTAAGTGGTGGGCCCGTCAGTCTCTGCCTCCGTGGAGGCAGGTGGAGTGTGGTGGGCAGATAACAGTAAAGGATCTACTCTGACTTTGTGTGTAGAAAGAACTGGGAAAGAGCAAGAAGCTTCTTATTGGGGTGGCCTGGTTTTCCTCTTCATGGTAATGGGAAGCTAAAGGTGGTCTGAGACAGAGCAACGTTCACAACTTCGAGCCCTCATCCTCTCCAGAAATACATGAGCTCGCCATGTGGCCTTGAGCGGGCAACTTTCAGGACAGCCCAGGAGTGGAGGGAAGAGAGGAAGGACATGGAATGTGTCACAGGCCTCTGCCCAGGTGCCCCCGACTCCCCAGGGCATTTCTTATCTCCTGTCTGAAGCCATTTTTCCTTTCCTGTTGCAATCTTGTCACCCGTGTTCTCAGCTGGGTTCTTCTCCAGCCCTGGGTGCCTGTGAGGCAGAACTCAAATTCCCGAATTCCTCCATTCCTTGCTGTGAGCCCAGCCTCTGGCTTTGGTGTTCTGGTTTATGAGAGACTTTCATCTGCCAGCAATCTGGCTACCTGAACCCATTGTTGCACCAGGATTCAAACAGTCCACAGCGAATGAAAAGTGTCCTGTCCAGTGGCAGCCATGGTTGGACAGGAGACCGAACTGACAATGATACTCCAGATGGTGGAGAGCCCTGGAACAGGGACTGGTCAGTTCCTATTCATCACTGCAGTCCCAGCACCTTGCCTGGAATGTAGTAGGTGCTCAATAAGTATTGGTTGTATGGATGATGCTCTTACCATGTTTTCTCAAACCTAAGGTACCATCACCTTTAAAAAACACTGTCAATTCATAACTTTTCAGGAAAGACAGAAGGCAGACATGACATTAAAGATGCACATCAACTGTAAGATACATCCTGGTAGTACGAATGCTAACATGTGAACAAACAGCACATGCATTTGAGAATCAAGGGCTTGTGTGATAACAACCGCACAAGTGATTCCAGTTTGCAGACCGACTCATGTGGCCAGTTCAGCTGTGAGGGGCCCATTGTTTTTCATTCTCTTGCCCGTGCTGCCTTTCTGTAGACACATCCCCAGGCCTGTGGATTTCTCCAGCCCAGTTTTCCTTTCCTCCAGC
>NW_005371249.1:1188419-1204703 GCF_000412655.1 Myotis brandtii | reverse complement strand
GGCCCCGTCAGCAGCTGCGCACGGATGAGCTCCCCGCGCCACCTCCCCGTGACTTTGTAAATGACCAGCTCCACGACATATTTTCTTTGGAGTTTATAGGAATAATGGAAGTGACATGAAACTGTGCAGCCAGATTCAAATGAAAGGACAAACGTAGTTGGCCAAAACGAACAATTATAGGAAACAAAGGGAAAATAACGATTAAAGATCTTTCATTACAGCCGGCTAATTATCATGAGTTCTGGACTTAACTGTTCAGGCATAGAATTAAAAACCTTAATTATATTGTCACCTTTGTCTCTCAGCTCCCATTGCCACAAATGAATCCATTTACTGTAAGTGCCGCTGATGAGCAGAAATTGATGGCAGTCCCAGCGAGGTGGGAGAGGGGGCTCAGGGGTGGGGGGTGGGGGTGCACCCGGCAGCACTGCCAGGCCTGCACAGCTGGGCGGCATCTTCATTCCAGGACATTATAAATTAGAAGCACTTTTAATGAGACAAATACAGGTTTGATGGATTTTATGATTTCTTCTCCCCTTCAAACCTCTAACAATGCTCCTCCTCTTTCTCCCTTTCTATTAGAGCTGGCCTCTTGTTAAGTGATTGCGTTAATGGTCTTTGGAGACAGGCGGAGTGTGGGAGGACAAGGGGACTTCCCTTGCGAGGGCACTGGAAAGCTCTTCTCTCTAAAGGAAGACAATTCCTGGCTGTTGTTCCAAATGGGAGCCTTTTAAAGCCCAGAGCAATGAGTGGAAGCGTGAGATTACTTTGAGAGAGGGGGAAATTGGAAAAGAAAGCTGCAGGATGGTAGGGAAAAAAAATGAGTGGAAGCGTGAGATTACTTTGAGAGAGGGGGAAATTGGAAAAGAAAGCTGCAGGATGGTTAGGGAGATAAAATCCTCAAGACCAGCCCGTGGCTGTGCTTGAGAGGCCGGCCAGTGCAGTGAGAGAAGCCAGGCGTGGCCACCGGTGGGGGGCATATGGTTAATTCCTTGACTTCAGGGTGGGGTGGAGTTTGGCTGGAAGGGAGGAGCCCTAGAATTACAATCAAACATAGCAGTGGTTATGGGCACCAACTCATGAGCCAGACTGCCTGGACTTTAATCAGGCTCCACCTCTTTCTGTGTGACTCTGGGCAAACTACCTAACCTCTCTGTGCCTTGATATCCTCATCTGTAAGGTGGAGCTATTGAGAATATCTACCCCATAGGGCTGTTACGGGGATTAAAAGAGTTAATACGCATAAAGCACAGAACAGTGCCTGTACTGTAAGAACAACATAAGTGTCAAATATGCCAAGTAAAAAAATTGCCCCAAATTCAAATGTCATCTCCCACTGATTGTCGGTGTGACCTTGGGCATGTTACGTAACCTCTCTGAGCTTCAACTTTTTTCCTGTTACATGGGATGAACCTCCATATATTCTGTGGAGGTTTACACTAGGTCCTAGTGACTAGGAAGTCGATGAGAAAATGGGAGTGTACAACTGCTATGTGCTATTACTTCGTCTGCTCCAGCGCTGCTGTGAGCCAGCTCGGATTTCAGTGCTGTGGGGAGAAAAGGCAAGTACATAGTCACGGAGAAACTTAGCCTAAAATTGGCGACAGCCATCTGCTAACACAGCCAGTGGCTGTGGGTGTCTTGGTTTGGGGTGTTCTGGAGGCAAGACCTGGTTGCCTAGTAGGAGCTCAGGCACTGTGGCTGAACTCCCCGGCCCTCCTACATAACTGGGGAGGGGGCGCAGGCACCCCTGGTGTCGGTATTCCTATCTCCTATCTTTGGGAGAGTCGGGAGCCTGTGTTGCCATGGTGATGTGTAGGAGTTAATGGGATGGAACTCCTCACCGGGCTGGCAGTGGGATGGCAGGAGCCACTACACAGCGTTCAGATGCCAACACAAACGTTAGCACCTTGGCTGCACAGGGTCCCAGCCCAGCCCAGCTCGTGGGCATTTCTGGCTCTGCTGCCCAGAGAGCAGGAATGAGATTTGAGGCCAAGGACCTTCCCTCCCTATCTGTCTGCCTCTGCCCCCAGGGCAAAGACAAGGACAGGGAGATGACTCAGAGGCTGGGCAGAGAGGGGAGAAGCGGTTCCGAAGAGAGAGAGGAAACAAGGGCAAGAAAGAAAAAGAGGGTCCCAGCCCAGCCCAGCTCGTGGGCATTTCTGGCTCTGCTGCCCAGAGAGCAGGAATGAGATTTGAGGCCAAGGACCTTCCCTCCCTATCTGTCTGCCTCTGCCCCCAGGGCAAAGACAAGGACAGGGAGATGCCTCAGAGGCTGGACAGAGAGGGGAGAAGCAGTTCCGAAGAGAGAGAGGAAACAAGGGCAAGAGAGAAAAAGGCCCACGCTGAGTGTGCGGAAGGGTCTCCCCCACCCCTCCACCCCCATTCCTCAAGTCAGGACTCCAGGCAGATGGGTCTCCTGGGTGACCAGAGGCTTTAATATCCCTCTAAGCCTCTGTGCTGTCATCACTACAACTGCCTTCCTAACAGGGCCGCTGCAAGGGTCATGATAAGGATTAAGAGAGACACGGTCCATGCCAAGCGCTCAGCACAGTGCCCAGTACTCAGTACAGGCTCAGTAAACATCGGCTCCACTGCCATCCCCGTCTGTGCTTCAAACCAGTGTCCCTGTGGGTGTGCCCACCGATGCGCCATTCCTCCTTTGCCTCTCCTTGGGAGGGCTGCCCCTGAGTTTACCACACCAGCCATGTCTAACCATTTAGAGCCCGACCAGGAGCCGCCCCTCGGGTCTGAAGAAAGGAACGAGCAAGTGCGCAAACTGGGCCAGAGCTTCTCAGGCCTGGCTGCACGTTGAGAAACACCGGTGCCAGCCCCATTAGCGGAGATGGCATATCATTAGTCCAGCCTGGGGCCCCGCATCATGTTGTATTGATTATCCATCTTATGGCTCCTCAGGGATGCCGAGGTATGATGGGGGCTGGGACACACTGGACCAGGTGTTCTGCTGCGATCTGATTGGTTAGGACAGAATGAGGACCCTTACATGCTACCAGTGCCTATAGGTGGCTTCTCTGAATCCTTGCAGGATGGGAATTCAGATCCCCTCTTTATGGATGAGGAAACAAAGGCTTGTGGGTTTGGGCAACCCTGACCCATGCGTCTGGACGGGCAACGAGGAGTTGGAAGAAGATAACTTCGTGGTCCTGCTTTGTCAAAATTCCCAGGAAGAATTACTAGCAACGGAATCTTTCTCTTGGCCCAGTTAGCTCTTCAGGAGATGAGGGTTTGGACGGTCTGGCAGGGGCCATGCTGCCTGCCCTGTCTTGCTCTGAGCCCAGCCAGGCCTTGTCTCACCGCAGGGGACCTGGACGGGGCCCTGCCACTCTCTGAGGCAGCCTTCAGCTCGTGCAGCCCAGGACCTACCCTTGGGGTCCGCAGTGGGGAGGAAAGAATTCCCACTTGGAACCGAGTGCAGGTCTTCCCAGGGGCCCCATCTGTGTGGTGGCTTTGTGACCATGGAATGCCTGAACACAGGTTGTCACGTGGGCTTGGCCTACGATGGGCCCGTTGGACCTCCCAGTGAGGATTTCACCGCTCACCTCTTAACTGGGGCACATTCATCACACTGAGTGTCTCAAACATCGAAAGAGACGGGATTATAGACGGCGCCTGGAGAAAAATGGAGATCAAGCTCCCGAGTAAATGAATTTATCTATTCCCAGACCCAGGTCAGACAACGACGGCTGGGGGAAGTCATTTATCTCTTTGAGAGATGATTTTAGAAATACAGTCATGGATGTGTCAGATCTGTGCTTTCCAACTTCAGGGCGAGACGGGAAGCGTCCCTGCCCGTGGACGACAGCAGGAGGCCCCGCAGTGACCAACTGCGCTGCCTGACAGCGGGGTGCAGGCTTCGGGTGCTAATTACCACATCCGCCTCTGGATTGGAGTCTGTGTTGTTCCTCTTCACTTCCTTTTGATTATCTCAGGGTAATTCTGAGCGAGCTGGGGACGAATTTAAGCAGAGCGAGTGCACACATCATTATGGCTTCTCTCTGGGCTTAAATGGCCCTCTCGAAATAGGCCTTTTTATTTATCTTCTCTTTTCCTCTCTTTAAATTGTGGCCCAGCCCTAAAGGCGTGGATTGATTGTGCATTTCCTTTGCCTTGTAAAGAGCCTGTTTATCACTTCTGTGGGGCTGCAATAGGGGAGGAGGTGGGAAGCCTGGGGACACAGCTCCTCACACTGACCTCCCCTGCTCATTCAGACCAAAGGCAGCTCTGTCTCCAACTCTGATCTTGAAAAAAGCCACTAGGGGACTTATGTAATACTTTCAACAATAAAGATGAGAGAGAAAGAGAGAGAGAGAGAGAGAGAGAGAGAAAACATTTCAGTGCCAAGAAAAAGTGGAACAGAAATATTCATGAGAAACTTGTAATAAAGGAAATTTAAAAAAAAGAATATAAATTTTAAAAAAAGAAAGAAAGGAAAGGAAAAAGCCACTTACAGTTTGCATTAGGGCCTGGTTGGTGCAGGTGTATGTGGCGGGAGTTTGTGTATATTTCCTGGCAAGATGATGGATCTCGGCTCCAGGACAGGTGCTGTTAAAGGTCAGTTTAGACGAGGGAAGCCGCACCCATTAACCTCCTGGCCACCGGCTGATGGTGCTGTCAGAATGAGTGGGTCCCACACCCAGGAGAGGAGGCTGTGCCCAGGGCACTATCATCATTCGGAAACTAGGGATTTTGTTCCAGGACAGTGATTTCGCCCCTGACGTCTGATCTGAGCATTAATGGCAAAGCTGGGAGGAGAGGCTGGATAACTACACCTTCCAGAACATCCTTTTATCCCTCTTTGATCTTAACTTTGTCACTCTTTGACAACTTGGGGGCTAGGGTGGAGGGTCAGAGAGAGCAGAGGCCACACTGTGCCTTGGCCTGTGTCCTTCACTGATACAGGTGGTCCTATAGGCACATGCTTGGCTCAGGGCACTGTGGATGGACTTCGGGTCAGAGGGAATAATGCCTGCTGGGTCTTGGAGGATGTTTCCTGGATGGCCTTACTGCCATTGCCCTGGGGTTGGCCAACCTATTTCTCATTTGCCCACATTCTGGCCTCTCCACCGAATACCATGCCTGTAATGTAGCTCATCCAACTGCCCTCCACTCAGCCTGCAGGGCCCAGTCTAAAACAGAGCTTTCCTACACACCACACCCCTTGTGAGCCTCCAGCCTCCTTTTACTGCTCCCAGGCGTCGGATTCTGGGGCGTCCTGACCCCTCTTGTCTGGTCTCCCACCATACCTTTCACAGATCCTAACCAACCAAACAGAAGTATTCACCATCTTTTCCATACATGTTTTCCTATCTCCAACCCTTTAGCCGAGCCCTTCCTCCTGCCTCTAATTTCTGTTCTCTTCCCCCATCTAGCTCTCTCCTCCATTGCACCTTCTCAGGCTCCACAAATGGCAGGTGCTCACTAACTGGGTGCTGTGTGTGAATGCTGCTTTCTTTGTAAAGGAAGTTTTATTTTTTATCTTAAAATGAATTCAAGTACATTTTAGAAAAATTTGGAAATATAGACAACCTCTCAGGACAAAATAAAGAATAACCTGGAATCCTACATCTGCTGTCAATATTTTGGTGTATATCTTTTCAATCTTTTTTCTTCCATTATTTTTTATTGTGAAATATTTCAAATGCCCACCCATCAAAATGAAGCACTACCACCCCACACCATCAAAGCACCATCTTTTCTCCTCTTTGTAGCACTTCCCTCCATGCGTGATTACTTAGCCATTTGATTGACACAGAATGGAGAATAAATTCAACATTCTGCTATGTACCCACCCCTTCTATCAATTCAGTAGTTTTTCTATCTATTTTTGCAAATTTAGATTTAAATACTTTGGGATGAGATTGTACAAATTGTCCACACTGTTGTTAAAGCTGCTCCCCCTACCCCCCACCTAATAAATCACAGGTCCTTTTCTATGGCTGAAGAGTATTCTTTGAAACAATGTACATTACCTTATTCAGTTAACCAATCTCCTATTTTTGGACATTTATACTTATTATAAGCAGTACTACACATCCACGACTATTTACTAAGAAAAATTCAGAGAAGTAGAATTATAGGGTCAGAGAATATGGACATTGATATGTCCCTTCACATTGGCTTTTCAAATGATTATGCTCATGTACTTTTCCATAGCAGCATATGAGAACATGGATTGTAAAGCATCTCAGCGAGCACTGAGTATTTTCATTTTTAGAAGACATTGTTAGTTATGAATGAATGAAAGAATGAATGATAAGGGCCCTTTTATGGGAGTGATAAGGCCTCTTTGAGATGCTGCCATCACAGGCCTTGTGGCCAGCTGAGATCCCACTTCCTGTGTGAGTGTGTGTGGGAGGGGGCGGCTGGGAGGGTGGGCAGAGGGCTCACTTCCAGACCATCTCAGTGTGGCTTTTAGACTTCAGCCAAGTTTGCGAAGTGACCATGCAGCCAAAGTAATCACCCTTCTGTGGGCCAGGCTAATGTGCTCCTCCCTCGCTGCTTGGATCAATACCATACTTACTGCAGATTCGCTAAATGAGCCAGCGCAGCTGGGAATGAGCTTCTAGAGACAATTACTTTGGGAAATGCAGCCATATTTTAGTGGGCACCACATGCATGAAGCTCTTTGCAAATATCAATATATATTTGCCTGCCTGACAAAAACAGATCAAACCCAAGTCAAGAGATTAATCCAAATGATTGGACTGTAAATGATTCTTGTTGTGCAAAGTGGGGTGAAGCCTTGACCTTTTCCATGGTTGCTATTGTGCAGACGGTGCTGGAAATCACCAGCCTGGCAAAATTGGCTGGTGGTTGGCTCGTGCTGTCTGCTGCAAGTTTATTGCAGGTGGAAATAGTTGATGCTGTTGATGATAACCATTCATATTTGCATAGCGTTATCTCACTTGATCTTTACCACAACCTTGTAACAGTCAATAAGTGCTTATTTAATCAATCAATTCATTCATTGAACAAATAAGTATCGAGTAGCCTTTATGTACTGGCATTGTTCTAGAACTTGCAGCCTAGTGGAGCAAGACTGATAATAAACAAGAAAACAATCAGATGGCTAAGTAATCATGAACAGAGGGAAGTGCTACAAAGAGGAGGAAAATGATGCTTTGATGGTGTGAGATGGGCAGAAAAGGCTTCTCTGAGGAGGTGACATTTCATTTGAAATTTGGAGGATGAGAAGAACTGAGCCAGGTGTTCTAGGCTGAGGGACCAGCTTGTACCAGGGGTCTGTACCAGGGGTCTGAGCTGGGAATGAGAAGGCTGCCATGTAGGGCTGGAGTGGGGTGAGAAAGGGAAGAGCAGCACATTATCAGATGGGAGAAGCAGCCAAGCAGCCAGACCACACAAGGCCCTGTGGGGCTCGATAAGGAATTTGGATTTTATTTTATGGGGGACCAGGAGCCATCAAAGGGTTTTATAAAAGGAAGGGCATGATCCAATTTACATTTTGAAAGATCATTCTAAATACTGGGTAGAGAATGAAAAATATTCTGTTCATTTCGATAGCTGGTTGCAGAAGAATAACACCTGTGAGTAGGCAGGTTGGCGAGGTGGGGAGCCTTGGGTAGAGCCTTGGGGTGTGAGGGCTGCCTAGGCTGGAGGCCCTGGTTCTGAATTTTTTCTGATTTCACATGTCATCTCCCAGTTCCTCTTTCCCTTGAGAGGGTTTGTCACTGGCATGATTCTTGTCCCATGAAAATGGAAGGCAAAGCGTGGCAGGAAACCGAGGGAGCCAGGCACTGTTGAGTGGGTGTAACAGGGTCATCAACCTGCTATCCCAGCCCCGGGGGCTCAGGGGCTCATTTTCACCCTAAAGGACAGTGTGGGAGCCCTTCCTCACTCTGTGCTTGGGCCCCTGGGGTGCAGTGGGGAGATGCCCTCCAGGGAACCTCGAAGAGAGTTGGGCAAAGGCTGCCCCTCACTCAGTCACTGGGCTGTTGGTGGACAGGGCTCAGGGAGCAGGTGGCCTGAAGTGACTCGTCTCCCTCCTCCTCTCTCCTCCCCCTCCTTCTCCGCCTCTCCTCTTCCTCCATCTCCTTTTGTCTTCTCGTTGGCAAGTTTGCTTGAAATAAAGCATTTCTCTGAAGGCATTTCCCCTTGGGAGCATAAGAAACTCAAGGGCTTCTATTAAATTCTCTCTGGCCCCAGAGCACGGGGACCACGTGAGACCGGTGCCATCCCAGATGATGGTAATGCCCACTGCTCTCGGGAGCCTTAGCCGAGGCATCAGGGAGCCGGCTCACCCACACGGGTGACCTCCAGCAGGCAGGGCGGGCCGGGCGGCAGGATCATGTTCTGGGCGAGAGAGTGCGTCTGCTCATTACCCGACCTTTGCTAAGTACACCAACTAATGGAGCGAGAGACAGGGAGAGCTTCACAGGCCGCGTGGAAAGGCAATTCAAACCCAGCGCGGAGGTCACAGCCCGCTAGACTAATTCCCAGCCTGCCTTTCCCTCCGAAGCTAACCTTTGCCTTACGAAAAAGTTCTTTGAAAGAGAGAAGGCAGTGTTTATCCAGCATTTGAAGGAATATCAATCCTAGCAGCCCTGTTGGAAGGGTCCCCATTTCCTCGGGATTCAGCCCAGGAAACGGTTTATTGATCTTTTACATCAGAAATGATTGTTCTGGGTTGGAAATCTATCAAGTATTGGAAATTCAAATAAAGCTATTTGTGAAGTCCTGTTCAATGAGGGTTATCCAGGGAGAGAGTCATTTGTTAGTCGGCCTCCCCACCCCCCGCCCCACGCTGCCACCTCCCCGGGGCAAGGCCTCTCTCCATGTGCCCTCGATGCAGCTGGCTGACCCTTTCTTTCCTCTGGGCACCTCTGCCCTCATAACTGGTGGTACATGCCCGGCCCCGCTTGTTCTGTTTCCATCCCGACCCTCCGAGTCTAATCCTCCCCTTGCATTTCCCACGGTCTCTCCTGTCCTCTCACTCTCCTTCCTGTCACATCTCTTCTTCTCCTCCTCCTCCCAGTTTCCTGCCTCTTCCTGGCTTTGCTTTTGCCTTGGGAGGGGTCAGCATTCTAGCCCGGAACTGAGCAAGGGCTGCGGTGCATTTTCCTGAGAAGGCTGCACAGCAGCTCACAGTGCGGAGGGAGTGGACGAATCAGTGGCGTTCAAACATTCCCTACTGTGGCCTGTGGAAATGGATTCATATTTTGAACACACACACACACACACACACACACACACACACACCAAAAGTTTCTCAAAGCAATTTTACCTTTACTACAAGCACTGCGCTCCGACTCCACACTTCTCATTTACTTCATTTTTAAAGCACTCTCAGCTCAGTAAATTGGTTTCCCAGCCTGGAGCTTGGAAATCTGGACTAGCTGACCTCTGAGGTCCCTGGCAGCTCAGTGACTCTGGGATTCGATGACAGGTTCCGTGGGGCCCGGAGGGAGGAGATGTGGTTTGATATTCTAAACATAACCTGTGCAGTTAGTGGTGACAGTGGGACTGCAGCCCAGCTCTCTGGACACTCAGATCAGTGCTCCCTTCACACAATCCCAGCCCAGCCTCGATGGCCCTTCTGGGTCCCCTCCTCCATCTTTGGATGACCGCTCTGTCAACTTGTGGCCACGTCAGTCCTTTGCCCAGACACCTTCGGGGGCTCCCCCATTGTCCACAGGGCAGAGGTTCAATGTGTTCATCTGCTGACTCCACTGACTATTCCTGGAGTCTCTCCCCATGTTGCCCCAAACTCTGTCCTCTGTGAGCTGCCCTTCCCTGGATTGGCCAGGTGCTGAGGGGATGTGGTCCTCGCCCCTGGAATGCCACAGTGGTCTGACTGTGATGAGCCCCTGTCCCTGAGCTGGGGGCTTGATATGGGGTTTGGGGGAGCTGAACTAGTTGCCTCTAAAGCCCCTTCTCACTGTGATTTGGGGACTTTCTGCAGCACGGGGTTCCTCGCCTCGCATCCCTCTGGGTTCACACACCTCGCCCTTGCCCACTTTGTGCCAGCTTGTTCTGATCTTGAGATGCTCCTGGTACTTCTCTCATGATGTTCTCAGTCTCCTCCAACTTTCAAAAGACATTAGAAGTGTGCAACCTGAGGAGGAGAGGGGCACTGACAAAATGAATGCTGACACCGATAATTGCATGAGTCCTTTGTAGCCCGGCCCTGAAGATGACTCCACACTGTCAGTTTTTATTTTATTCAAACCTTGGAGTCGCACGTCCACCTGCAGGTGAGGGGTGGTGGGCGATGAGGAGACTGGGAGAGGATCTTGCCCCCTGCCGCGGGAGCCTTCTGGGGACAGGGACACGGCGCCATGTCCCAGAGCTTCCTTTGGTCTGGAGACCGGGACGGGCTCTGGGATGGGCGGGTAGACAGGCATGTGAAGGGCTTAGGGGACCACCACGTTGGCACCGCCTGCCAGGCTGGGAATCGCAGCCTTAATGAACACTGAGTTTCTTGATGAGGCAGGCACAGGCTTGTCCCCCTGGGCGAGAAGAGGGAGCCCCTGGCAGGAGGGAAGGGTCACAGTGACCTTGCAGAATTGCACTGCCGCTGGCTCTCCTCAGGATTCCTCGCCATCACAGCTGACAGAGGCCTCTGGGCCACCACTGCCTTCAAAGCACGCCTCTCATGTCTAAATGCTCTCACCCCAAACCTTCTCAGCTGCCCTTTGTTGGACTCTCAGGGCGATTGCTGTGGATGTTCCTGTGGCTGAGCCTTTGCCTGTCTTGGACCCTTTGCCTGGACTCACCTTCCTCAATGTCCCAATTTTCACTCTGCAATCCAAGTCACTCATCAGCACTTACTCTGGACCTCAGAATCCTTCTCAACACAGGCTCCATGCAACTACCACCAAACAATGAGCACGGGCAAGAGAGATGAAACTTACTTACCATCCCTGCTCTAGTAAAGGGGACCAAAACTTAATGAGCATTGGTATTTTACTGATATTGGAATTTAGTTAACGTGTCACACGTGCCATAGGTATCAGAAGTTGCTCTGGCCTCTGTTATGACAAAGTTTTTCATAATTGTTTGGTAATGAGCTTTTGGTTATTGTGTGCCATGTCCTTAATCAGGAAAGCTTAGACTTAAGAATCGACGGGACCTCATTCTCTTAGAGGTCATGCCGAACCACCCCTTTGCTGCTTACTAGGTGTACCGATTAATAATGTGGATTTTTTTTCACTAGATGGAGTTACACAGATGTTGATATATATATGCGATTTGATATATATGCTGTTTTGTTGTATTGCTCCTTTAGATTACCACTTGTTCCGATCGATGGCACACACACTTTCTGAGCAGCACTTCAAAACGTGCAAAAATTGGGTCTCTGAATGGTTTGCCTCAAAACAAGAAAAGTTGTATTGGGACGGTATCCACAAATTACCTGAGAGATGGGAGAAATGTGTAGCTAGTGATGGACATTACTTTGAATAAAGCACTTTTGATGTTTCTCTTGAAATTATTGTGTTTTCTTTGATTACAAAATCCATATTAACCGGTTAATAATGTGGAATAACTATTAACCAGTTAATAATGCAGATTAACCATTAACGTTAAAATGCAGAGTAACTATTAACCGGTTAATATTGCGGATTTTGTAATCCAAGAAAACACGATAATTTCAAGAGAAACATCAAAAGTGCTTTATTCAAAGTAATGTCCATCACTAGCTACACATTTCTCCCATCTCTCAGGTAATTTGTGGATACCGTCCCAATACAACTTTTCTTGTTTTGAGGCAAACCATTCAGAGACCCAATTTTTGCACGTTTTGAAGTGCTGCTCAGAAAGTGTGTGTGCCATCGATCGGAACAAGTGGTAATCTAAAGGAGCAATACAACAAAACAGCATATATATCAAATCGCATATATATATCAACATCTGTGTAACTCCATCTAGTGAAAAAAAATCCACATTATTAATCGGTACACCTAGTAAGCAGCAAAGGGGTGGTTCGGCATGACCTCTAAGAGGATGAGGTCCCGTCGATTCTTAAGTCTAAGCTTTCCTGATTAAGGACATGGCACACAATAACCAAAAGCTCATTACCAAACAATTATGAAAAACTTTGTCATAACAGGGGCCAGAGCAACTTCTGATACCTATGGCACGTGTGACACGTTAACTAAATTCCAATATCAGTAAAATACCAATGCTCATTAAGTTTTGGTCCCCTTTACTAGAGCAGGGATGGTAAGTAAGTTTCATCTCTCTTGCCCGTGCTCATTGTTTGGTGGTAGTTGCATGGAGCCTGTGTTGAGAAGGATTCTGAGGTCCAGAGTAAGTGCTGATGAGTGACTTGGATTGCAGAGTGAAAATTGGGACATTGAGGAAGGTGAGTCCAGGCAAAGGGTCCAAGACAGGCAAAGGCTCAGCCACAGGAACATCCACAGCAATCGCCCTGAGAGTCCACCAAAGGGCAGCTGAGAAGGTTTGGGGTGAGAGCATTTGGACATGAGAGGCGTGCTTTGAAGGCAGTGATGGCCCAGAGGCCTCTGTCAGCTGTGATGGCGAGGAATCCTGAGGAGAGCCAGCGGCAGTGCAATTCTGCAAGGTCACTGTGACCCTTCCCTCCTGCCAGGGGCTCCCTCTTCTCGCCCAGGGGGACAAGCCTGTGCCTGCCTCATCAAGAAACTCAGTGTTCATTAAGGCTGCGATTCCCAGCCTGGCAGGCGGTGCCAACGTGGTGGTCCCCTAAGCCCTTCACATGCCTGTCTACCCGCCCATCCCAGAGCCCGTCCCGGTCTCCAGACCAAAGGAAGCTCTGGGACATGGCGCCGTGTCCCTGTCCCTAGAAGGCTCCCTCGGCAGGGGGCAAAATCCTCTCCCAGTCTCCTCACCGTCCACCACCCCTCACCTGCAGGTGGACGTGCAACTCCAAGGTTTGAATAAAATAAAAACTGACAGTGTGGAGTCATCTTCAGGGCCGGGCTACAAAGGACTCATGCAATTATCGGTGTCAGCATTCATTTTGTCAGTGCCCCTCTCCTCCTCAGGTTGCACGCTCCTAATGTCTTTCGAAAGTTGGAGGAGACTGAGAACATCATGAGAGAAGTACCAGGAGCGTCTCAAGATCAGAACAAGCTGGCACAAAGTGGGCAAGGGCGAGGTGTGTGAACCCAGAGGGATGCGAGGCGAGGAACCCCGTGCTGCAGAAAGTCCCCAAATCACAGTGAGAAGGGGCTTTAGAGGCAACTAGTTCAGCTCCCCCCCCCATATCAAGCCCCCAGCTCAGGGACAGATGTTAACACCTTCAGAAAATTTGACATAGGAAGTTTTGAAGCTTGTTGTCAATACAACAAAATAGCATACATATCAAATTGCATATATATCAACATATATGTAACTCCATCTACTGAAAAAAATCCTCATTACTAACCGGTACACCATGTGAAATGCATATGGACAAGGACTGAATTCCTCACATTAGCGGCCCAAACACGGAGGTAATTATGTCCTATCAATCACTTCAGTGAGCACATCAGTCAAACCAGTGAAACTGGCCAAACTGGCCTCATCAGGCCTCTCCGTGGAGCCTGCCTCCCAGAGCTAACTGGGCCTTCTCCTTACTTCTATTTGGGATGACCCCCCTCCCCCGCCCCCCGCAAGCCACCATTGCTCAGAATAACATCTCAAAGAGTGAGGGGTGGGCTGGAATGGGGGAAATGTTAACCACATGGAGGTTATTTGTTGTCGGTAGAGATCAGTATTAACGGTCTCACCTGGTTTTAGAAGCTCATAATACACCACACCTTCCTGAGGGTCCCTGAGATGTATTTCCGGAGAAGTCAGAGTAGTCAGACTGGGAAGGCAGGAAGTGAAGGAGCATCCGTCAGTTACTTCTCTCAGCCACAGGGTCCTCTCTCGTAAAATCGGGAATTGTACCCTGTCGCCCTCCAGAGCATTCTGAAGACCTGGGTTTTGACTCTACAGCCTTGGATGAGCACACTTGAGAGGTTAGACATGTTGCAGACCAAAAATATGGTCTAAGTGTTTATCTAGTAACCCAACCCAAACTAGTGATCACCTCTGGGTGCTGGGCACTGGGCAGGTGAGTTAGGTGAGCAGGAGCCAGCTTCTGCCGCCAGGGACCTTACATGTTAGTAAGGGACTAGCCCAGGATGGATAAAACTATAACACAGGCAGAAAGTAGGACTGTCCAGATAGAGCTGCAGAGACTGTCTATCCCACAGGAGTCTGGGAGAGGGAATGTGCGCGCAGATCTGGGAAGGCTTCGAGGAAGTGGTGGCACGGAGCAGAGCCCTGTTAGGATCTGGAAATGGAATGGGAAGGCCTCTTCTCTATCCTTTACTCAGGGCTTGGCACATCAGAGAAACCCAGGCAATGCTTGCTAACCAACTGCTGAGTCCCTGCGCATCTGGTTTTCTCCTTTGGGTTCTTCAGCCCGTCCTACGGCGTTGACAGAAATTAATCCTGGGAGCAGGATGGCAAAGACAAGCACAATTCATCACTTGGTCAGAGCTCTGCTTTGAGACACTGAGAGCCTGGTCAGGAAGCATTCGAGGCAAGGGACAGAAATCCGCTTGGAGCTCAGGTAGAAAGAGGGAGTCACGAAGGCAGTGAAGACCGCCATGACGGCCAGTTACAAAACATGCAGGCGGGCCCCATGGAACTAGAAGGACCTCAGGCATCTATTTTTTCCACTTTGCCACCCACCCCTCAGCCCTCGCCACAGAATGTTTGATTTCTTATGTTATGTGTCTAGGACCGTGGTCGGCAAACTGCGGCTCGCGAGCCACATGTGGCTCTTTGGCCCCTTGAGTGTGGCTCTTCCCAAGCCTTAGGAGTACCCTAATTAAGTTAATAACAATGTACCTACCTATATAGTTTAAGTTTAAAAAATTTGGCTCTCAAAAGAAATTTCAATCGTTGTACTGTTGATATTTGGCTCTGTTGACTAATGAGTTTGCCGACCACTGGTAGGACATCTATTTCGCTCTGTGGGCTCTGCAAACTGGCTTTCTGCACATTCATCTGCTCGCATATGACCCATCAAGGCCTCCACAGAATGGTAGCTTCAGCCCTCAAGGCCCCGACTCCATTCCCTGTGGCTATTGGCCAGGGTCAGAGTGTCTTGATTCCAAAGTCTCAGGGGAGAGACTCTGCCGGGTCAGCTTACCTAAGGTCTGCCCCAGCCCCAGGAGCTGGGAGCCAGGGCAGGGTGGGCCCTCACACACTGTAACTGTCCCCTTCCCAGCTGTTTTTCCAAGAAAAAAAGTGGAGTGGGGGAAAAGATGGGCTTTTCCAGCAGGAAGAGCATCTACCTGCTGGGCTGCTGCACGTAGTGTGGGCACCTCCCAGCCTGTTGAGGACTTGACCTACAGAGGACGGACTCTGTTCCTGCCACTATCAGTGTGATGAATCATGAGCACACTTGAGAGGTTAGACATGTTGCAGACCAAAAATATGGTCTAAGTGTTTATCTAGTAACCCAACCCAAACTAGTGATCACCTCTGGGTGCTGGGCACTGGGCAGGTGAGTTAGGTGAGCAGGAGCCAGCTTCTGCCGCCAGGGACCTTACATGTTAGTAAGGGACTAGCCCAGGATGGATAAAACTATAACACAGGCAGAAAGTAGGACTGTCCAGATAGAGCTGCAGAGACTGTCTATCCCACAGGAGTCTGGGAGAGGGAATGTGCGCGCAGATCTGGGAAGGCTTCGAGGAAGTGGTGGCACGGAGCAGAGCCCTGTTAGGATCTGGAAATGGAGTGGGAAGGCCTCTTCTCTATCCTTTACTCAGGGCTTGGCACATCAGAGAAACCCAGGCAATGCTTGCTAACCAACTTCTGAGTCCCTGCGCATCTGGTTTTCTCCTTTGGGTTCTTCAGCCCGTCCTACGGTGTTGACAGAAATTAATCCTGGAAGCAGGATGGCAAAGACAAGCACAATTCATCACTTTGTCAGAGCTCTGCTTTGAGACACTGAGAGCCTGGTCAGGAAGCATTCGAGGCAAGGGACAGAAATCTGCTTGGAGCTCAGGTAGAAAGAGGGAGTCACGAAGGCGGTGGAAACCGCCATGATGGCCAGTTACAAAACATGCAGGCGGGCCCCGTGAAACTAGAAGGACTTCAGGCATCTATTTTTTCCACTTTGCCACCCACCCCTCAGCCCTCGCCACAGAATGTTTGATTTCTTATGTTATGTGTCTAGGACCGTGGTCGGCAAACTGCGGCTCGCGAGCCACATGTGGCTCTTTGGCCCCTTGAGTGTGGCTCTTCCCAAGCCTTAGGAGTACCCTAATTAAGTTAATA